>NC_140324.1:4190000-4496000 GCF_964211825.1 Aythya ferina
AAGGAGAGAGAGGCACTTCTTGTTTTGAGACAGCTTCGTAGGGCATTTTCCTTACCATATTGTTAGCTATACCTACTCTTACCTGTTTCTAGGCCTGTCATGAGATGGTGGACTATAAAATGCCTCAACCGCAGCCAGTAGTCTCTCACTGGGGGGCATTGGGGGTGGAAGACGTATATCTTTAGGATCTAAAGGTTTATACTCATGATCTTCAAGCTGCCGGAAACAAAACAAATTACATTCTTGTCATGTGTCATGGGGTTGCTACCCTGAAGAGATAAATATAGATTTAACTGTGTAGGGACCTCACAATTCACTATTGGATTAAAAATGGTCCAGCAATAAGGATTCTGCAGATGACCCACTGCTTCCTTGTGCTATCACAACCATTTTGATTTCTATAAGCCAGCACAACACCTATTGGAGCATTATCTGGATCACCAGGTAGATAAAACACACGTCTTATCTATCCACCTCTGTGATAACAGTGCCTGGATGGAAACCTGGTAAAAGCTGGTGTATGCTGAGTAACACGAAGTCAAGAGATGGAATAGACCTACTTGTTCATCTCAAACACAGAATGATAAATGCAAATATCCCCCAAGATGCTGATACAGGTGCATGTTCGCTACCATTCTTGGCACATATAACACTAGTGTTGCAAAACATCTTTGTAAGAAAATTCTGAATACCAAAACTAGTGCACAGTGGCCCCATCAGAACTGCAGGGTCTCTCTGCCCATCTGAAAATCACTGGGGGTAAGACTTTGAAAAAAATGAGTCTTTCACAGATACAGGCTCAACTGGCTTTCACTGGGACACAACACCAAGTTTTTACCATTTTCACTGCCTTCCCTCACCACCCGCCCATACAACAACGTGCTGAGCCTGAGGGCTGCTGGAGGGAAAGATGTGAAATTGAAAATGTACACGTTAAACTACCCATAATATTCACTGTGGGATTTTGATCTTTTAATCCTACCAGTCAGGGCCCAATTTCAAGCACTTACTTTTACAAGCGGAGCCATCAGTCCAGCAGGAAGATCAAAGTAGGGAACGTTTGGCACCAGACTGGGATCATCATGGTTCATGTGAGGGGGGCCCTGTCGCCGCATGTGAGGAGGCTGCCCGTTAAATCCATGTGGGGGAGGCCCGAAATCAGGGTGCTGTGGCCCTCCCCAGGGAGGATGCTCGCTGATTCCAGGATGAGGCAATCTGTGACCAGGGTGATGATGAGGAGGTCCAATTTCTGCACAGAGTGGGAGGGTTAAAACATTTTACTTAGCTACAGAGAAGGGAAAGGCAATAAGAGCAGTGTACGTCAATTAGCACGTTTATCCTAAAAACAAATCTTGGCACCTTGTAGATCAAGAAAAGCAACAGAACGGAAGAACTAGGACCTGTAGCAAGCCTCATGTTCACAGAAATCTTGCAGTGCATCTCTTTTTCTGGCTACAGCAGCCACTCTCAAGACAACAGGAAGCTAACTCTAAGCCACTGCTTACTTTGGGACATACTGTGGTCAAAAAGTACCACAAGAAAGATGCTCAAGAACAAAAGGTTTCAGATGCAGCAGGCCAGCTGCTGACGGGATCTATTTCTGAAGCCTAAACACACAATCATGGCTTAGCATCAACCTAAACAGATCTGTAATACACTGCCTCTATGCCAAATCATTATACATAAAGAAATAAACATGGCAGGAATTAACTCACATGAGTAGGTGACAAGAAAATGCTTTAAAGAAGTTTAAAGCAGTGTTTCAAGAAGAGGTAAAGACAATATCCTGTTAAAGTAGGAGTGAGAGGCATCCATCCAGTCACTGATGGACAAACCATTTGCCGTGAATGCCAGGAGACCCTGCTGAACTCACTGTGCTACGCAGAAAAAAGGGAAGACTGAAAATCAATACCTGCTGCAGGGGGACCAACGGCTTTTCCAGGAAGTCACTACAGCCACCACACAGTCCTCAGCCTCTGCTATTTGACTCATCTTTATTAGGATTTGAACGTAGGCTGCGCTGTCATTGCTTCATCACTTTCCTAATTTTAGCTGGTTTAGTAGATTCCCCTCCTCCAACATCTTTGCATGATACAACAGATGTTCCGGGTCATCAATACAACCCAAAACACAGCATCTTTTTTGAGCTTAAAAACCTTAATTTCCCCACACACACCTCACCCAGACAAGAAAAGCTGTTCTTCCTACTCACTACCACAGCTCTTAAAAAAAAAAAAAAAAAAAAAATCTTTACTGGAGAAGTTAGACACAATCCTAAATACATAATTCATTGGTTTTCAACCTTTTTGGGACTTGGGGAAATAGAAATCTTTTATGCTTAAAATAGCAACTCCTACATTGCCATTTTTAAAGTTACTTGTTACACAGAACCACAGGGATCTTTAGATACTATGTTGACAATGATCATTCCAGAATGATCATAACTTCTGGATGTGGAAAACTAAATAGAAACTAAATCAGGGCAGACCACCACCAGACTTCAGCGGGGGCCTGCAGCCAAACCCAAGCCACAAAGGGCAGGCACACAGTGCACCGACTACATTCTCAGACATCCCCGTGTTCCTGCGAGAGAGCAAACCCAACGAGGAAGGGAAGGATCATTTCACCAGACACTACACCAAGCCACACAACGCTAGCCATGCACGAGACAGACAACTGAGAGCTTTTCTCTAAAAATAAAGAACGGAAGAGAAGACCATGGATACACAAGAAAAAATGCTTCCATCCTGCCTTCCTCCAACCTCTTCTATCTAGGGAAGACCTAGCTAAAGAGACCTCACCTACAGCCTGACGTACAAAGAACTGAATTTGGAGGTAAATCCCGCCTCTCACCTCTGGGCTATTTTTAAAATGAAATAGTCACAAAAAGAGTACCCAAAGAGCCACTGACTTGAGCTTGGATTACAGTTTCTGGTTATCCTGGTTGTGGAAGGAAGACAAGAAGCAAGGAAGCATCCAATTCTGCACATATTTCCTACTGAGTCAGTTAGTTGTAGCTTCCCAAACCCAAAAACTCAGTATTTCTCAGGAAAACCTGAGCACTCCACCAAGAGTATGCTGTCACCCCAAAGCACTACAGTTTGTAACAGCAATCAGTATTGCAACGTAAGAAAACCTGGCCCAGCACACACTTTACCTTGAGGAAAATCCCCCTGGGGGTAATCAAAACGATGAGGATAAGGAGGCCTTTCAAAGGGATGGCGAGGTGGAAAATCATCCTGCATGAAGCGAGGTGGAAAGCGGTTGAAATTATGCGGATGCGGGGGCTGGTTGAATTGGGGATGTTGCTGATGTGGAGGAAATGGGCCTCTGAAGTGAGGTGGCCGCTGCATTCGAAATGGAGGTTCCCTTTGACCCCCACCCCATGGAGGTTGTTCGTGCTGGTTGTTCCATGGGGCTTCAAACTGGTTGTTCCAAGAAGGATCGGGCTGGTTGTTCCACGGCGTCTCTCGCTGGTTGTTCCAGCCTTGATCTCTCTGTTCGTTCCACATTCCTTCATGGTTGTTATTCCATGGAGGACAGTGAGGTGGTCCCTGGTGGTAAAAGTAATGAGCCTGGTCATTAGGCTACAAGAAAGCGATAAAAACATTCTACCTTTTAAAGTAAATATTGCCTGCAGACAATTTCAAAAATATTTCTGAACAGCTGTGGACTCTTCCTGTCTCTTCTCTGAAACTAAATTGCTAGGGAACTCAGTGCTGAACTTGAAGACAGCACTTCTTGTTCTGCTCATTCATATGGAAAAGTGCAGTAGCTGACAACCTGAAATCCAGCCTAAACTTTGCTTTCAGCTATGCTGAGAATAAGAAAGCTTTGGATTTTAATCTGAATGTATAACCTTCCCAGCTTTTCAAAACACTCCCGCTCCCAAGATGGAGTTTCTGAATAGGTGAAGTTCCACCTCCCCCTACATCTCATTTCAGAACAATGCTTGATACCTGCTGTTGACCCCATGGTGCAACAGGGTGAGGTTGGTCAAACCACGGTGGTTTATTTGGAGGAATCTGATCGTGAGATCCAGGGCCACGAGGTCCACCAGAGGCAGGATCCTGCACTCCAGACCCTGTCGCATCATACTCTGAAGAACCACCTATGGGCATCTGAGATTTACCATCATCTGAAACAAATTGAAGACAGTTAGAAGCATCCAGGTCACAGGCAGTTACTAACACCAGCACACTTACAAGACTCCATCAGAATTTTGCTGGGTACGTAGTCACATTTTACAGAAATCTACTACTGTGAGAGAGATTTCTGACAGATTTCTAACACTCATAACTTCTTTCCTCATTTATATTCAAGCATCAGACTGCACCAGATGCAAGGATCCAGGCAGAAGCCTGAATCTGTTTGAAACAAACTAGCATACCACAGTAGCTCACGAGCAAAATGTAGGGAAATAAATAGATAAAAAAATAAAATAAAAACAAATCTCTTAATTTTTTCCACCCACTGGTTTCTGCACAGGTCCCCAGAACAGGTTAGTACCTGCTTGTGTAACTGGAGCAGATGGTGGAGCTGAGGCTGGTGCTGCTGTGGGGGCTTGAGGCGGTGGGGTTGATTTCACCTCATTCTCCAGCGGCGGAATTTGTATTTGTTGCTGCTGCTGCTGCGTTAAACTGTTTACAAACTCTTCGTGTTGAGTTTTTAGGTTCTGTATCTGCTGTTGGAAGGCAACCTGTACAGGCTGTACTACTGTTGCATACTCAGTGATCAAATTTGCCTGATAAAGTGAGAAATTGAGGAGAACAAAGTTAGTGCTGCACGTAAAACAGATCCCCTATAAGCTCATTCAGAATCTCCTATATTACACTCCCCCCGCCTTCCACAAAATAACTCTGCTGGCAGAAGGACCTGGTCACACTATGAAGCTCTGAAGGTCTCCAAAATATTCTCTGCAGGACAGAATTCACTGTCCATATTAAGACTAGCTTTCAAATACAGCTAAAACCAACAGCATTCATTATTAATGCTAAAAATGAGTACCTCCCGCTGCCAAAACAATTTTAATGCTTAGCATATAAAATTTAATGCTATGGCAGCGTATACAATTTAAAGGCATGGTTTCTTTAGTACCCCTTTATCAAGCATCAATTTCCATAAAAAAAGAACACTCAGAAATAAGCTTGACTAAAATGTAGTAGTTACTAATGCAAGTAGACTTTCTGGGACCATAGCAACAGCCAGATTATTGAATGTTTGAAGGAACAAGGTAACGTTTCACATTTTCTGTAATCCCTTGTAAATAACTTCAATAGGGAGGAGGAGGAGGAGTGTTAATAGTTGCCTTTCAAAAAGAAAAACATTTCCTAAATTTTCATATTTACAGGCATATTTTGAAAAGAGTAACTTTTCTTTTGTGGCTAACCTGGTACTGGCCAAGTCCAAGAGCTGGGCTCTGTAACTGCTGAATAATTGACTCATCAAAGTATCCATTTTTCTCCCATAGTTGAAGAAGCTGCATAAATTCAAGAGTGAAAGGTGCTTAGAATTGATGAACAATCACAGAAAAATTGAGGCAATTTTTTTTTTTGTAAAATATTTCCAGCTTTATCAAAAGACCTAGGATTTACTCAGTTGTATTTGGAACCACCAAAGATTCAAATGCATTCAACCTTTTAGTAATAGCTAAAGCTAAGTACTCTTAGGTTGTACTTCAAATAGGTTCAAATGCAAAGCACGTCCTGTGAAAAGATTTTGTGAAGACAACCAGACTAAAAACATCTCAGCAGTCCTCTTCTGTCCTTGTAGTTGTGAATTTGCCTGGCATTAACCTAACAAAGCAAAGCATAGTTAAACTAAAACCAGATACTCACTCTGGCAATTTTCTGTTGCTTATCCTCCTCCACTGCTAAAAAACTGGTACAATAAATAGGTACAACCACCTTCTGTAAAGCAGCCAGGAGATCCCGTGCTTGCTTCCGCTGGCTTCAAAAAAGGAAGAGGAAAAAGAAGAGTTACTGCTGTTCACTATAGCATTAAATATAGCATTAAAAGCATTGCAAATCAATTCCTCCCAGCTTCCACTGTACCAAAAGATTCATATAGAGTTCCCTCCTTTACATTTTTACTGTACAGCCTTAACTTGAATAAAAATATACAAATTAGATAAAAGTTTAATTTGATTATTAAAGCACCAGATCTTTGTGCCAGCTACAGATGTTAAGGCATCTGCTAAAAATAATGAATACATTAAAAATAAAAGGTGACTAGTCAAAGAATATATGTAGCAGAGACAGCTTTCACCCAATTAATCAAAACATAAAACTGAAAAACACAATTTAATCCTTACCAGTGATGCAATACATCATTAATTAAGTAAATCAGGTGCAAGCGAAGCTCAAAGTGAGCTCCTTCTGCTGTTATACGATTTCGCAGGTGCCCAGCCATCAGCTCACAGTGTGCAGGAGATTTTGCATTACTAAACATCCAGTTCTTGCCAGCCTTAGAGAAAAGAAAGAAAAAAAGCTGGTCTAAAGTGTTCACATCATAAGGACTCCCTAGAACACTGAAATACCTGCCAGAAGATAAATTTTCAGGTAATTTTCTTGCCTACCATATAAAACATAGTTGTTTTCTATACAATCCCAAAATTCCGATTGTTCTTAATCCACAACAGCACCAAGTAAGTGCTCAGACTAACATCACTTACTGAGATTGCATCTTTTGTGCACGTGTCGATTATTGGCTGCAACAGGTTGTCAAATTCATTCATATCTAACTGGGTTTCCTCCAAAACTTTCTGCATCTGCTGCTCTATTGCAAGGGCCACTGCTGATGTGACTTGTTCCTGAAAAAAAAATAAAGTTATAAAATAAAATTAAATTACGTCCCATTTTCTTTTAGAGAACTAGGCTGCTGTAGCCCAGGCCTCTTAGCCTCTTAACCACAAGCAGCTCTCTCAAAGACCAAGACCCTTTACAGGCAATGTTATCACACATAAACATTTTGATTATTTGTTTTTAAGAAGACTATTCTCATTCTTTGGAAAAAAAAACTGTATTCGTTTCCACTTCTTATGTCTCTCCTTCATTGAAAAAAATAATTGCAGACAGGTCCTAAACATATATTTCAGGAGTGCTCCCTTCTTCCATAAATCCTCGGTTTGGTTGTCAGTAATATTAAGGGCAAAGCAGTGTCTGCAAAAACACCTCGTTCAAGTACACAGCACCTTCCCGCCCCAAATCTGAATCTGCCTTGAGGTACAAGATTATTTTAGGCTACTGCTGAAGTACAACCACATTTCTCGCAGTTCCCAGCAGCCTCCAGCATCAAATGCAGTCACAATTTCTTCCACTCTGTGAACCAGCAGGGCTTTTCATATACTAAATATATTATCTTAATCAAGGACCAATCTTACTAAAGCATCACATACATCTGTTCTAAGGATTCGGTGGCAATTACCGTGGAACTAAAATAAGTACAATAATGCCTCCTCTCCTCCCCAACACCCAAACCCACCACCCACCAGTCAGATGGAAGCCTTTCTCTCTCCCTTCGCTCTGAATATTTGCAGCCACGGGTAGTTTAGGATAAGGCAGACGAGTGCTTATTTCACACCAACCTGTCTCATGGCAAGGAGATGCTGCTCCTGCTGCTGCAGGTTCCACTGACTCTGCTGGATAAGTTCCTCCACAGAAGGAGTGCCCTGAGGAGCTGGGATGGGAGCAGCCGGTGGTGGGAGAGATGGTTGGGGCAGTGGCTGGATCTGCGTTGTAGCCTCAATGTCTTGACTTTGCTTGCACAGCACTGTCAGACAAAGTAAACTCTTAAAGCAAGCCTCAAATATAAGTCTGCTACCACCAGCCCATACACAAACGCTGTGCTGGTTCCAGACCCTCATTCTTTACATAATGGTTCGATGCAAAATGTCAATCGTGCAATTAAGGGTGGGTGGTGCAAAGAGATGAGGGGGACAAGCGACTCCTTGCTCAATGGGAGAGGAACGTCTCCAACACCAGACCAGCTCCCGGAGCTCTGTGCGGGACCTCCCAGTTCCCGAGTGCCCCCTGTGCCCACAGCACAGCCCAACCTAGCTCCAAACCCTCAAAGGGGAGGCGTGCAGAGCCGCGGGCAGGGCTCAGCCATCTACCTGGAGCTCAGAGGGCAGGAAGAGGCCGCAAACCGATCCCGGCAGGGTACAGCGAAGCCAGGGGGGGCAAAGCGGCTCCGCGGGCCGGGGCCCAGAGGGGACCGGGAGGCAGCAGCCGCAGGGGAGGGGGGGGGGGAGGGGGGCAGGGCCCGCCGCCACCCTCGGCCGGCCCCGAGTCGCGGCCCCCACTCACGCTGCTGCTGTTCCAAGGCCAGTTTGTACTTGTAGTAGCCGTAGAAGTCGCCCCCGAAGAGGAAGGAGAATTTGGGGTTCTCCTTCTGCTTCTCCATCGTCATCTTCTCGAACTCGGGCCCGTTCCGCGCCACGAACTGCGCCAGCTTGTCGATGACATTCCGCAGCTCCTGGTCTGTGGGGAGGCAGCGCCGTCAGCCCGCGCCGGGCCCGCTCCCTCCCTTCACACCCCTCCCAAACCTTCCTTTCTCCCCCCTCGCCCCCCTCAGACCCCCCCGGGGCCGCGCTCACCGTCGGGCGGCAGCGGCATCTCCATGGCTGCGGGACAACGGGGGCGCCGCCGCCGCCGCTAGGCCGCACCGGCCGGAAGTGCCGCCAAGCGCCACGCGCGGCCGCGCTTTACGGCCGCGTCGCTATGGAGACCGCAAAGGGCGGGAACCTGACAGGGCCCGGCCCCGGGGCGGGAAGGGGCTGAGGCGGCGGGGCCAGGCCCCAGACCCCGGGGAGGGTCCGGGTCGGTCACGGTCCCCTCACGGTCCCTTCCCCGTCGCTCTGTCACGGTTTCCGAAGCCGTCTCGGCCCCAGGGCTCGCCCCTCGTCCTGCCCAGCCTGGGAAGCTGCTTCTGGGCTGCGGGTGGCTGCCCGCTCGCTGCCGTTCCTGCAGCAGCCAGTTCTTCTCGTGCTTACCAAGCCCTAAAAGTACACCAAAGTATATCCAAACTAAAAAGTACATCCACATCCAAACTAAAAGTACATCCAAATTGCACGCAGGTTGACAGAAATCCATAGAGCACATTAAAAGAAAGAACGTCGTTCAACATCTGTTGCGTATCTGGGAAAATCCATCACTGCAGCACTTGGGGAGACCACAGACATGATGTAAAAATGTTAGGAACATGGATGTGCAGGGAGCTCAGGACAGCCAACCGAAAAATATAACTGTTAATTGCCCTATGAAGGGACATTTAACTCACACCTGAGCACTGTTTCTTTCCACATGACTTCATTTCTTTACACACTTAAATGTTCAAGTTGTTTCTAGTCTTATCCTTCCTTTGGCACCTGATGGTCCGTTATCTTTCAAAATGTGATTAAAACTATCTGACAGCTTGAGAATCCCTATAAAAGCAAGGTGCTGATCTGATCAGCTTCACAGCCCAGTCAAGAGGTACGAGGCTTGGTGGGAATTGCTCAACTCCCTTTGCTTACTGACACAATTTTTAGAAAATGCTTGAAGACCATTTACAGGAGAACCAGAGATGAATTGTAGAAGGCCAAAGGGAAGCCTGAGTATTCTAGCACTTTTATTCAGTGCTCACATGGATATCTAATCACTTTCTTAAATTTTAGGTATTAAATTACACTTTTCAGGATTTCCAGTCACATACATAAGACTCACAGACATCCTCACAAAAAGGTAGAACTTTTTATTCTTAACAAGTCATACCATGAAGACCCCACTATATTATCTACAGAATATAAAAACTCAGAAAGAAGATGGGTGTTTTCATGTATCCAAGAAACAACTGAAAAAAAGAATATCAGATACAGTCTGATCATGATTCTACATCACCCTGCAGTCCTGGAAATTAACACTGATCCCAGAAGACCAGATTAAGTTCAAATCTTATTAAAGATATTTAAATCTTATTTAAAGCTTATATTTAGAAGTAAGAAAATTTTCAAAATTCATAATGATGCCTTCCAGCAAAAATGCTTTGCACATCAGAGCCCATGCTGCCACCATCCAGGCTGCCACATCCATCAGCACGCAGCAATGGTTTATCCACCAAGAGCCCCAAAAGCTAGTTACCTGACAGAGGTGTCCGTCAAAAAACATCTGAACGCCTAATATATTTTAGGCAAGAAAGAGTCCCAGGCCCTGAAAGACCGATGCAATATCTTCCCTTCATCCCATACGGGGATCCCAGCTTCAGTACCAAGATCCACAGGCTGGAGGGCTGCATCACGGGCAATTCAACCAAGTAACATCTGGAGCTTCACAGAACAAGAGTTGAAATAAGAAGAGGAAAACAACACAAAACTGTGCATTTGCTTAAGTGCTGGATTTCCTATCATAAGGATTGTGGGATTTTCTTGGTAAAAACACCTATACTCACATCAATTTATGGACTACTAAAATAAAACAAAAACAAAGATGGGTGGTGGCTGCCACCTGCATATTTGTATTTGCATATCTACATAGTATGATTTATCATACACCTGTGATCTCAGGTTTAATGAATGTTTTACCAGGTTGTACCATCACCATAAAGATATTTTCAAATTATCTTTAACAGCTTACAATATGGTTCAGAAACAGAAGCCTTAGAAAAACAAAACTTTCCCTTTATTTATATTGCACCTTTTTCCACAAATAGCTACATGGCAGAAGTTTCTTCTGCTGCAAAATGCTACATCAGAAAAATGTGGCTTTGAACACACATTGGAAAGAAAAAGTCTTGAGTTTAGAAATCATCATGAATTGACCCCAAATTACCAACACTTGTTTTTACAAATCAGTGTACTCCTACAAAGCCTAAGTATTGCCTCAATTTGATTTATTTAACTTTCATGTATTAAAAAAAAAATTCACCCAAGCATTTTACCTGATGATAAAGATGCTCTAATCACTACTGGGTACTAAAATTCAGTCTGCAAGGGAAATGCTTTCAAGAGATCTTCAGAGCACCACATGATCTAAGGAGCTATCAAGAGAAAACCCACACACAGCGGGGGAGATTAATCCTTTCACACTGGTATTTCTAAACTATCCAGGACTGTTTTGGCAAAAATTTCCCGATTTTCTGATGTATTTACATATGTTAGAAATGCACAATGGAAATCAAAACATTTCTAAGGGTACCAGCAACTAGTGTCCTAACACTAGTTACAGCATCCAAATCATGCTCGTTTCAGTCTTAGTAAACATCCGGTAAGGTGTCACACCCATATTAGCAAAACATTAATCTGATTTCTCGTATGTGGCCAGTATTAATGTATGGCACTCCCAAAGTTTCCTGCAAGTAAAAAGAAAATGAAACCAGCCCCCTTCACTTTAATAACAGGGTCGTTATACACGATTGTCTAGGTATGCCCTTTTTATTCCAGTGTTTCCATACTTTCTACAGACCTATGTACATAAATACGTCATTAATTTACAAACCATGTTAAAACAAATGCTTCACCTTGCCAAACAAAATCTTGTAGCAGTCCAAGATTAAAATATATATTACAACAGTATCAGAAACTTCCTTTACCTGAATGTGGGCAATATTGCTTAAGGACTTGGATTCAGGTACTCAGCAAAACCACCTCTTGTAACTGATTCACTCAACCGTTTTAATTATACATCGTACCATGCAAAATGATCCCTGCTGACCACAGACGTGAACTACAAGAGCATGAACACTGTCAGCCAGGCTCCAGGGAAGAAGCCCAGAGATTCACACTCTGGGCCCGGTGTGATATCCCTTATTTTGGGTCAGTCCCTTTCTGCTCTGCAAGTACAATAGTTCTGTTTCAGAGACAAAGTCAGGCCATGAGCCCAGGCTGGAACTTGGGACAAGGTAATTTCAACAGAAAGCCCTCACCTGCTACCGTACTCTTGACAGAAAAAGCTGAGCTAAAACCTGCCACAGTAAGCGTGCATGCAAGCTCTCTCTTGAAAGAGTTGCAAAAAGATCTGGTTATGTTCTTCAGAGAGCAAGCCATCTAAATATATTTAATGAAATCTCTGATCTGTGAATACGGTATGTGGAGCTTTATTCCAACTAACAGTTCCAAGCTGTATGAATATATTACAGTGGTAGACAGACCAGAAAATTTACAGATGAACTCACAGCACGTCTGTACATCCCTGGGGCCCCCACTGCTACTGTCTTCTGGTATTTCAACCCCCCCGAAGGAGGGAAACTGAGGCACAAAGAACACCAGCATTTGCAGGAGTCTAACAGTTTCCAGCTAGCTTCCTCTGAAAGCAGTCAAACAATCTCAATTCTTCTCAAAAGTCTCAGCCTAAATGTTTCATCCTCAAATCAAACTTGTGCAGAGCCAGAATCTAATCCAAATCCAGAGTCCACATGATTCTACATTTTTGTAACAGTGCTTAAATATTGGGAAGTGAGCCTTAGAAATACACATGTTG
This sequence comes from Aythya ferina, assembly GCF_964211825.1. Taxonomy (NCBI): domain Eukaryota; kingdom Metazoa; phylum Chordata; class Aves; order Anseriformes; family Anatidae; genus Aythya; species Aythya ferina. The sequence continues at coordinate 4,202,453 of NC_140324.1, forward strand.
CTCTTTACAGTATTAAAAGAAATCAGTATACATAAATTAATACTGGAATAGGCAAAAGCAATTTCATATGAAAGAATGCTTTTCCTCATAATCTTGTCCTTGTTATTTGGGGTTAGGAAATAATTTATTCACATTTTATAAACTAAAAGCCCATGTTCTAACCTAGTATGAACAGATTAAACTCCAGTCAAGTCAAGAAGTTCTGCTCACGGACATTAGCAGCATATTTAACCCATCTCTGAAGTTTCAGACCATTTCCTCTTTTGGACTGTATTGTGGGAGGTAATCTACATAACTACCTCCATAGTCAGCCAAAAGAATAAGATCAGGTTGACTTTGCCCTTAAAAATAAATTCTTTATTATCCAGAAAGGAGTCAAATCATCATCTCATATCACAGAAATGGTCGTTTTTAAAGCAATAAATAGGTGGAGGGAGTGTTGTGTACAGCACCACACCCTAAATGTCGTCACTGGTATCTAATACCTCTAGTAAAAACACAATATTTATGCTATCAAAAATTTCACTGTACAACAGCTTTTCTGTTAAGGAAAGAAGGCCCCTAAAACCTTTTTTTTTTTTTTTTTTTTTTTTTTTGCTAAAGTATTCATAATAATAATAATCTGATTCAGTGAAACCAAAGTTCAACTGGTTTCATTCCTTTCATGCACAAATGCAGTATCTAATGCATGATAATCAAATCAACTTGTCTTGAATTTTGTTCATTTATATCAACTGAATCAGTTTTTATTACCCATAATTATATATTTGCTGCTGATTTAAATATTCTTTTTCTTAACTATTTACTAATTGAGCTAGGGGAGTTGCAGGAACAGAGAAGGATACAAAGTGTAACTTCTTTCAGCTGAAATTAGAAGTCAGACAAAATGCACAAAGCAGCTCCGACTGCAGTAATTAAGGAACTTTAAAAAAAAACAATTAGGGGCTAAAAAGATAAGACTTAATTGTTTCTTGAGAATGATGATTATTCAAATGCAAGCATTCATAATATATGAATCATATAAGGAAGCATAATTTATGCATAAAACTGAGAAGAAAACACCTTAAGCCTTTCAATTTCTAACCAACAAGAGTTTTATAAGAGGTGTAAAGCAAGTTAAAAAAAGTAACATTATTCCAAACGTTTTATTTGTCAAGGTGTTTTCCGTATTGCCAGGGAAGACCTATGTATGAAGTTACAGGACTACGTTGTTCAGAAAACAATGGGGATCTTAAGCTCTGTTAACTACAGTGACTGGAACAATAATGATATTAGAGAAAACAGTTTCTCTACATATGAAGCTTGAAATATGCTTCTTGAAGGGATCAATCTTCCTACTGTCTATTCTTTCAGAAATACTTCTGGTTTGTCATCAAAAACTGAAGGTATAGGCATAGAAATAATTAATACCCACACGAAGTTTCGTATTTGCTCAAGATGAATTCAAGACTACTTATCTGCAACTGATATACATACGTCAATCCTCCCAAACCAACAAATTCTGATAATCAGAAATGTGCCTAGTTACAATTTTCCCCTAAGCATCATTAAAACATAATAGAGAACAAATTAAAGGTTACGTTATCAGTGTGGAAACAAAGTACTGGCCAGAGTTTAGCTGCCAAAAGAATACTCAATTGACAGACTCCAAGTAGGAGCAGTGACACCAGATATTTTGCTCTGATGTTTTGTATCTGCAGTTCACCAGACTCTCTGTACAAGAGCTACACTGTGCATTTCGTTCCAGTGTCAGATCTAGCTGTTTCACATTTAAAGATCTGCTCGGCAGAAGCTGAAGGTCTGTACCACTTCCACTACACATGCATCTTCCCTTCTGCAAAACCTGTACAATAAAATGGCTTTACATTCATGGATGTACTAAAAGTTTCTGATAATGTTGGGGACACTTTGATATCACAGTCTATACCTGTGCGCCAGGACTCTAAATATCAAAACGATTTAAGTTGTAGGTAGTTGGATAGTTTTGCCGATTGTACTGGAAGTGATCTGTTAAGATATTGGTTCGCCCATACTGATAGTCTCCGTGCTGTGCAAATGCTGTAAGTCCATTCTGAGACTTTTCAGGAGTGTTTCGATGCCGGTCCAAATTCACAAGGTCTCCAGTCGTAACTGGAAGTAACTGCTTCTTTGCTTCTTGGTTTGCATCGTATTTTGTCTAGGAAAGAAGGAAAGAATGAACAAAAGAATGGTTTTCTAGGTTATTACCTAACATATCCTCAGACCTAGGAAGAAAACACACACTTTTAAAATGACACACCTATGTACGTCTATTAGAATTTTAAAATCCTAGTGCCTCCTAATAAAAATCTCATTCTTCCTATATGCCAAATCATTACTTTTCTCTTCTGCTCAAGAGATTTTAGTGAGTTACTTCCTAATCTTCATTTTTCAAGAAAATATTAAGATCAAAATTTGTTAGACACCTAACAGCACCCGGCCCGACTCAAGCGCTTCAGTTTTATGCCACGCATAAAATAATCCAAAAAGGCATAATTCAAAACTACTGGGCTGTTTCAAGTGAGCTTCCTTCATAAACAAACAAACAGATAAATGCCTTACCTTGTTGTATAAGAAGACTCCTAGGATAGCTGTCATCATTCCAAGAACATTGGTGCTAGTAACTGGATTGCGAAGCATTATAAGGGACACGGTGATGACCATTATTCTTTTGGTGGCATTTGCAACAGAGTAACTTAGCGGGCTGATCAGGTTGAGAATACTGAAGGCAATGACATTCTGGGCAAAATTACAGAATCCACTGATTATAAGTAGCATCAAGGTCCAGGACCAATGAGACATCGTGCTCTGCCAGGAAAACAAACATTACAAGAAAAAAAAAGTTTATCTCAGGTAAGCGACAAAGTAACAGAAATAAAACACGAGTCACTTCTTACCTGCCTTTCGATAGGAAGAACAGCTGCAACTTCCCTATGGTTAAGTAGCACCCAAATATGCAACTACAGATTCTGAGAAAACACCACACGAAAACACCACACACGTAACATGCACTCTGGGTGCACTTGTTCCTGTCTGCAGCTCTCAGTTCCTCAGGTTCAAGCTGTCACATACGCTACCTCTCCTAACCCTGGCATGAATTCTCATGATAAACTTGTTTCATATATTGTTTTGTGAAACAGTCTGCAGGTATTTCACAACAGTTCCTTCCACGCTGATGAGGAACTACACTGAAATATTTAAGTGCACATTTTTGTATGGATGTATTTTTTTTCCTCCTGTCTTAATTGCAGACAGTTTCCCAAACGTAATACTTACCAAGTCATTCTCTACTAAGAAGGAAGAAAGATCAACCAAAACCCATGTCGGGATCATGAAGAACACAGCATGGCACCCAAGTATGTTCAGCAACCGAAGATGATGTATTCGGGAATCTCTTAACACCTTAGGAAACACACCATGTAATCAGCAAAGATTCAGTAGCCATGTAATGGTAACAACCTCAGACAGACAGATACACCACGAATAAATACTAATTTATTACTGTAATATTGTAAATATTACAATATTAAATTTGTAAATACTGTTATGGTATGAATTCCCAATAAGGACGACCAAAGAAAAACGGATGTCTTTCCGAAAAACAATGGTTTCTTCACTGGTGACTATCTTAGTATTAACAACACACATTTAAAAGGCTCTACAAACCAGAAATCATTTTGTAACATTCAAGCCACACCTTTTAACTTCGCCTCTTTGTTTCTAAGGCTTCAAGGAGTGTCCTGTGTTGACACTGACTCATTCACCACAGGAAAGCGATTTGATACAGCAAGGTATGTTAAAAATTTTCAACAAACTGTTATATTTAAGCACTATCAAACTGTCAGAAGACAGGGCTTACAGGAAAGATGGGGAGAGACTTCACCAGAGTGTGTAACAATCAAGGATAACAGTTTTAAACTAAAGGAGAGATTTAGGGCAGCACAGACTGCTCAGAGAGGCAGTGCCCAAGGCCAGGCTGGATGGGGCTTTGGGCAGCCTGGGCTGGCAGGAGGGGTCATGCCCATGGCAGGGGGTGGAACAAGATGGACTTCAAGGTTCCTTCCAACCCAAACCATCCTATGACTCTAGGAAAGTCAACATCATCATCATCCCTCTGTACTGGAAAATACATGCTACTCCTCTGAAGGGTGACACTACTGACCAATACCACGAACAGCAAAGCTGTTACCTTCTTTGAGAAGATATTCTGAAGTGAAAAGCACAGAGTAGCAGCAAGTGCACTGATGAGTCCCCACATGTCAAAGGAAAGTTCGGTGACTGTGGCCAACAGGACCCCAGTTATTATGGGGATCAGAGACAAGTATACCTGAAAAAGGAATAGAAAAGAACAGCTTGCATCTTCTAATAATTTTCATTTTAAGTGAGTTTATATTTACTGCTGATCTGGGGAAGAAAGGAGAGAGAAGAATAAAGCAACAGATCAAGGGATCAGCTTTTATATTGTTGTGCCTCGAGGAAACAAAGCAACTACAATAAATGCCAGAACAACTCCAGTATGTTGGAGAGCATCACCTTGCTCAATGTTTAGATGTGTTAAAAGGAAAAGGAACCACGTAATCTAATTTCAACCACAAAATTCACCCAGGTGACCAAAGCCAAGCCTTCCTGATCCCAGCCAGCAAAGCACACCACAAAAACCAGCAAGAGAAGAAACCTCAGCAAACCTGTCCGCACCTTCGTCGTCTGCTTTTCCTTCATTATGATCCGGGAAAGAAGAACCACCCATATTGGCATCGTCGCTTTTACTGAGAACGGAAAGAAAATTTCGGTGGGGATGCAAAGATTGGGCCAGCTCCGTTACAGACCGTCAGCAGAGGGCGAGCACTGGGGATGGAGCAGGGGCTCAGCTCTGGTCCCACCACAGCCAGAACCTCAGCCCACGCGGGGTCATCCCTTGTCACTGCTCTGGGCAGCCATACAAACGTGGGACGCCCTTTGTGGTGCTCGCGGACACTGCAGCAAGCACCTGTACAAGCACATGCTGGGGCAGGGGAGCTGCAGCAGGCACCCACCTGAGCACATTTAAGGCTCTGGGTCCCTGCATTGGTGTGAGCACGTACTGGGGACCAGGACCCCATGCCAGGCAGCCACACAAACACACACCGGGCCCTACAACGCTACACTGGACCCTTGTATGAGGGCATACAAGGCTTTTCTATACTCAGAGGGTGGTGAGGCACTGGCACAGGTTGCCCAGAGTGGCTGGGGATGCCCCACCCCTGGAAGCGTTCAGGATTAGGCTGGATGAGGCCCTGAGCACCCTGACCCGGTGGGTGGCGTCCCTGTGGCAGGGGGTTGGAGCTGGGGGAGCTCTTGGGTTCTCTCCAACCCAAACCACTTTATGATTCACGTCACTACGTGGGACACCCACAGGAGCCTGTTCAGGCCTTCAAGTCGCCAAACAGGCACCAGCACAAGCACACAGAAGGGTCCAGCACCCTCCGAGCACCCACCAGGCCTCACATCACCCCTCGGGGCACCGCAACGAGCACCCCCAGCACCCCAGGACCCCCCCCGGGGCCACCCAGAGAAGCCCCCACAGGGGTCCCCAGACCCAGATCCCCTTCCACACCCCGTCCAGGCCCTCACCTGTGTGCGCGTAGGACACCGGCACCCTCCAGAGCGAGACGTGGGCCGAGACGGAGGCGAAATACTTGCCGAAAGCCAGGGGCAGGATGTAGCGGGGGTAGGCGCGGGGCGGCAGCTGGGCCGGGCCGGCCGGCGGCACCCGCCAGGCCCTCAGCAGCGGCGGCAGGAGGCCGCAGAGCCCCAGGATGTGGAAGAGGGAGACGGTGACGGGCCGGGGGAAGCCGCCGAGCAGCAGCTTGTTCACCACGTTACCGCCGGCGCTCAGCCCGTACCAAGCCAGGCAGAGCGCCGACACCCGGGCGCCTTCGCGTAGGGCCGGCCCGCGGCCTCCTCGTCCCCCTCCTGCCGTTGCCGCCCCCACAGCCGCCGCCGCCGCCGGCCCGGAGCCGCCCGGGGCCGTCAGCGGGGCCGCCGCCATGGCTCCGTGCTTCCCCCGGCCGCCGCCGAGACGTCACCGCCGCCAACGCGTCGCTTCCCGGGGCGGGCCCGGCCGCGGCCACCGCCTCAGCGCCTACGGGGGCCGGCAGGGGCCTCCCGTAACCCCCCCCTCAGCCCCCGCGGCTCGGGTTAAAAGTAGCCCGGGAGAGAAAGGGGAGGACAAAAAGAGGCCCCGGGTGGGTTCTCTGAGGTGTTTTTTTGTGGCGTGAAGGGGGTGGTAGGGGTGCTGGCGGCGCTGGAAAGCGCCTGGGGGGTGCAGAAGCGCAGGCAGGGCGCTGTGAGGGAGGGACAGGCAGGGCTGTGACTGAGGGAAAGTCACGTCCTCAGAGGCACAAGAGCTCTTAAAGTAACTCGAGGGAGGTGTAACAGTGGGTATGTTAAATGAGAGATGAGTACCTGTCAAGCAGGAGGGGGTTCTACACCCCCTGTCATCCATGCACTCCTCCAAAAGACATTTCTACACTGTTAATGTACCTCTAAAAACATGCACTTTAGGGAATGGTGACTCCCAGAAGATTTGGGGATGAGCCATTTCATGTCATTCACCGAGAAGAGATGACAGCCTTCTTAAATTAAGATTTTAGGACTAGAAGCATAAAGCCTGTAAAGCAGGTCAGAGAATCCAGTAGCAGAGAAACTGAGTTCATGCAAAAATGAGAGTACACAGCAGATAACGCACATGGTAAACTTCATTTGAACTTGTTTACAAAATTGACAAAAAAAATCACCTTGTAAACTTATTCACATTTTTTTGGAGCTCACAGAACTGGTTATACTAGCATGCTGAAATAAAGATTGTCAAGCCTCATCTCACCCTGGATCATATCCAAGTGAATTGACCCTTACAGCAGAAACAAACTAGGTACGTAACAAGATTTAAAGCTTGCATTGTGAGTGAATTTCTCTAGCGATTTTGTACCACTAGGGAAAGGGCTGGGTCCAATACCTGAAGCTCCCTCAAGCAAAGTGAGCATCAGCATGGTCAGTTTGCTGCCGAGAGCCCTAAATAATTTAAGAGCAGTGATGAACTTACGGCATCACTTGACTGAGCGTGGCCCTCGTGGACCATGGGTTGCAGCAGAAATGTAAGCAATGGAAAGAAAGATGGTTTTTATAAAGTGTGCTTTGTCATTTCCTGAAATTTGCCCCATATTCAAAGGCCTCAAAAGAGCACAGACCCTGTTCCTATATAAGACCATTCAAGGAAAGAGGGAGAAGGGGCTGGGGAGGGGAGTAGAGTAAGATGTACATTTTTTCTTTTTATATTTAAAACAAAATAAGCATTTTGCAAAATGGTCATCTTTTTAGCCCTCTACCATCAAATCTACCTTTTTGAGTTGCAAGATAACTTTCTGAAACTCCACAACACACTGCCTGACCTCATCAACTGTAGAAGGATAAAATGGAAGTAAACTGAAAATATACTTGGAAACATTTTTGGTAACCACTTTTTCAGGATAGGAGATTTCACGCAGACCTCAGATTAAAGAAATGGAAGCAAACAGACATCAGTAACGTTTCTGAGACACCCACACATTTCAATACCGGTCAAATCACAAAAGCAGTAGGTTTTAACAAGAATGACTTCAAAATAAACCAAACATTTTCAGTTGTATTCCATGGAACAAACCACCCTAATGTATACCTGGTGAGGAACACCTTTTTAAGATCATGATTTGACATCGAAGAGCTTGACTTTGCTCTCAAAGGCAGCAGAACTACTGTTGCCAAGGCTCTTCCACAGAGGTGAGATCCAGCACAGATGAGTTAACATCACTAAACCTAGAAACGTTTTTGGTATTGTGTCCCCTCCCCTTTTCCCCTGGACAGAAGCCCAGTACCAGGGACTGTAGAAAACAACTAGTCCCAAATGTTAAAGCAATTACAGTTAATAAAAATTCTTAGCTTTCTATACTGAATTAGGCTGCTTTAGAAATAATTTTTAACAATTAGGAATAATATATTACAAAATTACTCAGAAAAGATGAACTACGATCTTTTTAGACTTTGAGGTACGTTAATGGTAATTGGGTTATCAGTCTCTAAACCCTGGATGCAACCAGAGTTTAAAAAAAATCCAACCTGTGCGACTGAATACCACCAATATACTTGGAAGACATCTTATATATCCCTAACAGCCAGCTGCTTTTGACACTGTCAGATGGGATTCAGCTTCGCCACACTGCTCCAATGGATTCGCAGTTAGTTTGAATCGAGCAAACTTCTAAAAATAAATTAGTTCAGTATAAATAATTCACAAACTGCTTTGTGCAAATTTTTTTTATTTCCACATTTATATCACAATGTGTCCACTTAAAGGACCAAATAGCAAAGTTGCTCCCTTCTGCATCCCAAGAACACAGAAGTCTAGTTACTGTACATTCACTAAGGCTCTTTGTTTTTGCAAATTGCGTTTATGATGGATATCCATAAGGCAAACAATATCTAAAGGAATGGTAACAAGTATATTTCCAGCATACAAACAGGCTTCCTTTTTCCCTCTCACAGTACAGTTACAAACTCGTAGCACCCTCATTACATTTAGATTCTAGAAAAGGTGATTTTCTTTTTTTTTTTTTTTCCTAGAAGTTTGCAGGAAGGGAAAAGGAGGAAAAATATTTGGCTGGTGGTGGTGGGATCAAAAATATCATTAAACATCTAGTTTTTGCAGCATTTCTCAGAGACTGGATTTAAACTGAAACCAGACTAAAATATGTGGATGCCTATGGAATGTTGAGCTGAAGCTGGTTGCCCAGCCTGCAGTGCAACACCTGCTGTTTAAAACCCAATCTCCGTACCACATGACTTTAAAAACGCAATCATGTTCAGAGATGTGATACAAATAAAACTACAGTTTTTGCACATTGTCTCTCGAATATCTCACTGCCAAATAAAAACCCAAATCAAGTCAAATAAATAGATGCATATTTTGTTAAGGTAACTTCCACAATTTTCTCTGTACCTGCCTGTAATAAGATTCCGGCATTCAGAAAGTGCTGGAAATCATCTTCACTTCTTGGGGACTAACACTTTTTTATAGCTGGCTCGCTATAGAGTTTTGAACTCAGTTTATCAACCTTCGTATGCCTTCCTTTGCAATTGTTAGTAAACTGGTAGCAGCATTTCACAAAAGGAGAATTTAAAGGAAAGAGCTGTCAATACCCAGCTCCCTCTCACCCTCTGCTCGTTGGGCCTGTTTGTCCAGGACAGGAGGCTTTCTCCGTGTTTAAGTGGCATAGTGTCTGCCATTTTTGCTAACTGCAGATGTAAAAGCATTTTAGCAAAACTGAACTCAGTCTAGGCAGACATAAGGCAGGATGTTCAATCTACCATCATCCCCGTGTGGATCTAAAGATATGCACTGTGTCCAATCATACCAGTTACCCTGTGTATCATAACAACCGTTCACGCCTGGCCAGTTATGTTCACGTATTCTGTCGAGATCATCACTTGTGACCTCCCTTGTGACCCCAGGCAAGTCTGTAGGTTTGCTGTTAGGAGCTAGAACATGAGTCTTTCTAGCCTCTTTTCTAGTGCTTTCCTCCTGCTTTAAATATTCAGACATGAAGTAGTGAGCTCCTGGAGTCTGTACTCCTGATGAAGACAGCAAGCTACTCTGTCTGTTTAAATATGACTGAATTATTTCATTTCTGGATAATTCTTTCCAGTTCGTTTGTTCAAAAGGGCTTTGCAGGTTAGGTTTTTGCTCCTGCTTTTCCGTTTCTGTCCTGTGCTGTTCAGTAAGTGCAGGGATTTCTACCTGCAAAGGATCTTTCTGTGTTAAAGGTTTTATCTGTCCTGTCATGGGATCAAAAGTGAGTTTTCTCTCTTTTAATCTCACAGGTTTCACACCCCCTTCTGTCACGTGCCCGTCCAAGTTGACTGTATAGTCTCTAGGTCGGTACCTTTTCTTCTTTTTACTATCTGAACCTGAAGCAGCATCATCACTGTCCATTTTTGAAGTGTCCTGTGAAAAGCCCATGTGTGGCGTGAGAGATTCCCCGGGATGGGAGCTGGTTTTGCAGCTGGGAGATGTGTGCTGTTGAAGCGTCCCTGCTGTATGCCTGTGCTGGCTTTCAGAAGGTACCTGCTGCTCCTGCCAGTGCTGAGATACCTCAGTTACTGATTGCTGAGGGAACTCCAGTCTTTTTGCTGGCATGGGAGGTGTTGATGGTTGCATCAAGGATGGTGGCGGTGATGGCACCTGTGCAGTATCTAAGAACTGAGACCTTTGAGATGGACTAGGCATTGAATCCTTTGGTGAGTACGTAGTATGCTGCCGAGCAAAAGTATCATGCCTGACATTTCTAGGGCTAAACGAGGAACAGCGAGGACTCTTAGGTTGGTGCGGTCCTGTGGTTTCTTCTGATTTATCATGCTGCTGAAGCACTGCAGTCTTTAATAACGAGGAAGTGCTTGAAGGTTTTACAAGTCCCGGAGAACTGGTGTGAGGTTTTACAGCATTTACTGGAATCTTATTGTGTTTATCATTTTCACTGAGTTCTGTCCTGCTGCTTTCAGGCCCTGCGTGTAGATTTACATCTACGGGACTAGGAAAATTTTCAGGACTACCTCCAATTCCATTCGTTGGAGGGGGTGAAGAGTTTTGTAATACTTCATGACTAGCTTTGGAGACTTTTGGGGGAGGAGGGCCCTGATGCCCATCCCTGTGTTCACCTTTCCTTTTCCGATTTCCCAATTTCTCTGGTTTTGGAGAATTTAGTTTCTGTATGTCATTCCTGCTTTTCAATTCACTGATTGGCTTGGATCCAGCCACGGCAGGAAGTGGTGCTTCTGGTTTGCAGTTGTGAGCACCTCCATTTGCTGATCCAGGTGGATTCGGCAACCCTCTTGGCACCGGTTCATTCTGGGTTACAGGTTCTATCAACTTTTGCCAATTCCGCAACAATTTCTTGGCACGTTTGGCAAGTTCCTCATTGGATGTCTTCTTCCTCACCTCATTGATAAGCCTCCCAAGTCTTGTTTCCTAGAAAAAAATAAAAGTTCTTTTAAAAACAGGTATTATTCTAAACAAAATTCCAACTCCACTGTCTAAGTAAGTTTCTGCTTTTAATGCTGACCCTAAGAAATACCTAGTATAAAACAATTAAGGTTTAAGAGCTGAATGAGCCTTTTTGGAAGGATTAACCCACTTGGTCCAGCATTCTGCCACACAGAATGAAACCCACTGTGGGTTTTAAGCCATCCTTTCTTTTTCCCCTGGCTAAAGCACCAGGGCCACTAGCTGTGAAAAACATCAGAATAGAATTCTTAATAAGCAGAAATCTTGAGAATATAGGTGAAAGCTCAGATTTGAGATGAACTGCAGTACCCAAGGCAGAAAAGGTGCATTTATTACGGTGAAACTGAGACCTACAGAAAGAGGCATGAGGAGGAAATCCAGAATCTTTGCCTGTTACAGTAACACATTGAAAGTACAAAACTCCATTTCCCAAATCTGACTGCCAGGGTGTGGTTTATGTCCTGTCTTCTTCCTTCATGCCCTCCCCCTTCACTCCTGGTAGCTCGAAAGGGTACTGAAAATCAACTTAAAGAGGCTTTTCTAGGATGCCCCAACACAGTTCTGCAATGGGAAGGAAGTGTTTGTGTCCAAAGAACACTTGAAAACAAAGAATTCCACAAGTTGGATTACTTAAGAGCAGCACTTCAAAGGAAGACAGAGTGGATTTTGTGAGAAATATGCAACACGTGATACGTATGTTGAAATACAACTAGAGTTGACAAAAATCTAAACAGGTTTCAACATCTCCAACTGGAAAAAGTCATCTTGGTTTTTCACCTAGGACTTACAGAATAGCTGTGTGATTCCCACATGGAATGCATTTCCAAAGCATTTGGTCCTTTATAAACGCAAAGGTAAACCCCTGGCACAACACAATGCTTTGTGTACTGTAATACATCAGAATCTCAGTTGTTTTGAGATTTGTTCATTCTGAGATTTGTCTCCCATGTGGCAGCATGGAGAGCACTTAGCACTTACCATCTAAGGCTCACAATTATTTCACAGTAATTGTATTTGTGAGTATCACGATCCGCATTTCACAGTAATTATTTGCCTTGTCACTGTGTTCAGTACTCACTAACAGCTGATCCTGCGGTGCTGACTACTTACAACATCAGATATCTCAAATCATCCTATAGCTACCTGAGTCTAGGGAAAACAGTCAAAGGTTATAAAAAACAATAGTTAAAAGCAATTTCATGATAAAGATTGAAAACCTTTTTATAATTTAGCCATAGAAGCATCTTTGGGCTCTGTATTTAAAAGTGACCAGAGAGACTGCAGTCGCTATCCCAGCTGGTACTTCAACTTTTAATACATCTAATCTCACCACGGAGATTCAGGCATTGAAACATGCTGGAATAAATTTAAGATTAATTTTACAGAACATTGCTTTCCTATTTCAGATTCATTGCCTTGTCACCAAACAACTACAAAGGTGACCAGTAGCTCAACAAGAAGAGTGATGATGAATGCAAAGAATTAACAAGTAGCAAGTAACGATTAATGTAGTGCCTTATACAAATAGGAACCAGGCTGCCCAGAACACTGATCTGAATCCAGAAAGAACCACTGTGTACACACTGAGATGTCAGAAGCAGCATGAGAGGGACAAAATAATATCTTAATTGTGAATCCTTTGCAATCAATCTATTGTTTCAGGAAAAGCTCTTATGGAAATGAGACGGGCTGAGAAAGTCCTTTTATGCACACAAGAAAACCAAGTGGCATTCAGATGGTGACATACCTCAAGTGCCTCTTTGGTAATGGGATATTTCTCCAGGCTGGAGATCACTTCCAGCACTGCCACCATGTTATGGATCTGCAACAAGGAAGAAAAAGTCACTTCATGTTTCACGTACATCTTAATTATCAAATGTACTTTAAGACCTTCCACTTTATAATTGCTGGAAACATTAATCACAAAATTGCTATCACACTGTCTGGCTTTAGGGAGCTGATTGTTCGAAGAATAGGGACAAGGACACTTTCCTGACCTAGTTGGAAACTGAAGGAGCTGTAACACACACACACACTTACATAAAACTAAATGAAATAGTAGCAGTAAAACCAGTGTGCAAATTAGCAAAGTTCTGAGACCCGACTTCAGGTATTAGTTAATTGTCCTAACTGGGAACATAAATGCCAAGTGAACAGAGTAACCAGTGAAATCAGAAATGCAGCGTTTATTCTTTTAGGCACTGCTTTAGATTTACACAAGTCACTGCTGACTAATTTTGCTCAGAGCACTGGTGCTTCCTGGAGCTACACCAAGCGTCTAAAGGCCTAGGTACAAAGTACTCAAAGTCTCAAACCAGCTGAAGCAAGCTCAGTGCCCAGTAGGTGTCCTCAGCCAGTCGCCCAGCACCAGACAAACCAGGCATGGGAGCCAGCCCCGGCTCCGAGCAGCCACCTTAGGAACTGTCAGCGTTCTGGAATTACACTTCCTGACATGTAACACTGAGGAGCAACTTCAGAAATTCGCTTTACACTCCTTTAATGTATCAGATCTTCTTTCTGATGGGCTTCGCTGCAACATTTCCGTATGCACAAGTCCCTCCCAAAGGCAGCTGCCACGATCTGTAGATGTTAAACACGAGTGTGATTTTAATAACTCCTCTGAGAACGCTCAGACTACAAGGGATCCAAATTTCCATGACCTGATACTAACAGCACCGAAAACTGGAATTTCTAATTCACCTTTGTAGATGGATTTAAAAGATAAGCCGAGGAAAACTTGAATCACCGAGCCTCGTTTATTGCTTAACTGCGTTTGTGACTCAACTGGACACAAACTGCAGCCGAGGAAAATCACGCAGCCAGGAGCTGTGCAGGGATCCCACGTTCACCCCACGTCTTACCTGAGCACAGGCGGTCAGCCCGGCTCTCCCCACACCACTGCAAGGTTCTTCGTGTTAAGGAGAACACGAGTTTGTAAGACTCGGCTTTTTCCAACTCATTTCTGCCCTTTTATAAAGTCACAAACAACAGCAGGACTGCTTAAGGTTGATGACACACGGATAAAGCTGCAATGAAACAGTTTGCCTGTTTTTTAGTGTAACTTTTATCAAGTTTAAATTTAAATCTATATAGGTTTGGAGTGATTGTAACTCAGGCTGTAAAATCTTTTTCAGGCTAAAGACGAATCGTTGTCACGATTCTTTCTTCGCTGAACTGCCAAGCCTCTGCAGACTGTTAAAGCCCCACCATCTGAGGCAGGCTGATGTTTTAAAGCACCGATTTTGACATATTTTGGTATTTAGTATTTTACTTCAGCCATTGACTTTCTTCATGTTTTGATCCTTGCATCCTTCACTGCCCAAGAAGGAAAATTTAGCACCACAATTTAAGTAATACATAATTTCCCCCCCCCGCCCTTTTTTTTTCCTTCCAAAGTTTCTAGATCTGGAGCACTCAGAATAGTGAATGCTTAATTCTGGGAGTTTCTAGACAAACATTTTTAGACTTGCAAAACATGATACTCTCCCTCTCAACATGTTTTACGCTAAGAGTTACCTAGGCACAAGGAATCACTGTTTATTGCACACATCAATAGCTGGTACAATTATTTTTGCAGTTACTGGTAATCCCCAAATATTCATTACCTAAGTGACAAACCAATGGCAAAAAAAAGGATCATTAGCCTATCAGAAGGTCAAGATGGGGAAAGCGATATGCTCATATATATACACACACCTACAGAAAGATGAAACTGGTCAGGGAATTTCCAGCAACAGCTTTGCCTTTGTTTTAAAATACCCAAAGACACACATATGGCTGCCCCAAATGCTAAATCACCTCCCAGAGGCCAGGTCTGTACCAGAAGTGCTAGCTGCTATGCTGTTGTGCAGTCCCGTCCTCTGACAGAGGCATGGTACCAATTAGGAGAGCAAAAGCAGCCTTACACCACCAGGTCTGTGCTGATCGCTCAGCTCCTAGCAGAGCACAAGACACCGGTGTCAGACTCTTCATGCCCTCATGGGCAACTGCAAGCACCCAGCCACACTGAAGCCATCGCTGCAAGGAGCGCGAACACTCAAACTGCAAGTAGTTTCTCCTATTTTTCCTTCTTCTGACCTTCAGGAAAGCCTGGTTCTCTTAAAAAAATAATTCAGGCAGGTTCAACAACTTCTCCACCCTTCTCCAGTAGTTTTGTGCTCTTATCTTGAAATGCTTTACCCAAACTGGCACAAAAGGTTTATCATAAAAATCATTTTTACCTGCTTCAAAATAATATAGACTATGAAATCTCTTGTTGTATAGTTAAACACTATGATGAAAACAAGGCGACCTCTCCAAAAGGCCTCAAGTATCATCTTTGAGACGAAGGCACCTATTTCGGTAACAGCAGTACATCGGTATTGCACAGCGGGGTCTTTACCTTAAACCATCTGTTACTGGCTTCGTAAAAATCATATATTGTCACATAACTGACAAGAGAACAAAGCTGTAAAAGCTACCAGGATGTCCTATTTCGAGCAGCAGCAGCAACGACTATTTATTAATGCAAGCTGCTATTAGAAATGCTTCTTGGCTACGCAGCGGACAGGCGAAGGAACATACAGCACAGTGGGACAAGGGAGTTTGGCAACTTCTCCTCTGACACTGTAAGAGCACAATTGCATAACTCGGTCTCTCAAACTTGCACATCATTTTAGTTTCTTTTTGCCGTTGTCTACTTCTGCTGCAACCCACTACAACCACCCCAAAACAAGAAGTGCCACGAAGCAGCCCCAGGTCCTCGTTCGTATTCAGGACCCTCCAGAAAACAACCGAGAGGAATTCAAACTGCACTTCAGCTCGTCCCATGCTGCTCCCATGGTGTGAAGACCGATTGGCACACAGACTGATTCACTCCAAATTGTACTGGAGAACATCTGCTTCGAGTCATCTACAATAATCCTTTCCAGCCAACCCTAATGACAGTCACAGAAAACAAATTTTATTTATTCCATGCAAGCCTCCTGAAGTCATTCAGCCGTACTCCAGAGCTTGCTACTGGGATCTCAGATGTTTTCCAAGTTCAGCAGTAAATGTTTTTATTTTTTACTACAGGCCCAGACAAAAGCACGGGGTTCTGAACTCGGTGCAAAAGATCAGAGAGCTCAATTTCTCTTCTTTAATTGCCATCTTAATCCTGTTTTCGCTTTTCTACATCAAGAACAATTCAGTAACTGACTTCGGGGTAAGCACTATATGGTGGTTTAAAGGGCTGAGAAGTTTTTTTTGGGTTTGGTGTGCTCAGCACGCAGCTGCTCCCTGCCGCCTCCTTCCCGGGCAGCTCTGCAGGCAGCAGCAAACCAAGCGGCTGCGCACGAGCTGGCGTCACCGCTTCCACGTGCTGGGGCTGCAGGAGGGCCAGGGAGAGCAAGCAGCCTGCTGGGGGGTTGTTACACACCAGGCTCAGCTGCTGCAGTTCAGTTCTCTTTCTCCTGCACCCAGCAGCCCAGCACGGGGCAAGAGCCAGCTCAGTGCCTCTGCTCTCCCCCAGCACTGCAGCCCCACAGACGTTCGCCCCGCTGCTGCCCAAAGAACTGCCACAGAAATACAGACAAGGAGCTGGGGCAGAAGGACTGGGTATTTGCCTAGGGGAGGAAAGCCCGAGAGCTAAGCACAAAATTATTAAAAAAAAAAAAAAAAGCGCTGTGAAGCTGCTAACAGACTTCTGTCCTACTGGATTCTGGACAGAAAGGTTCTTTTTCGTAGTTATTTGCATGAAGTTCAAACAACAGCACTAAAAGGCATCCTTTAGCACAGCATCATCATCCACACGGTCACGTTAGTACCTTCAGAAGTTTCTAAGCGGTATTTAAACCGAAATCTGCAACACCTCGAGGCTAATCACTGAAACTTTTCTAAACAAAGTATAATGCTGTTATCTTCCTGAAATCACAGGTTGCAATAATCAATAATCCGACTCCGTTGTAAGTATTTTGAACAGACTACACAAACACATCAGAAGATACTGTCTTTGAGAGGAGGTATTTGACATTATGCTACAATTTAGTTCTTCAGAATATGCTATCATTACTCAGTAGCTTGCTAGCTTCAAAGAAAATGCTTTGTTTAACGAATATCACAGAAATTCTTACAAAGGCATGCAAGAGAAGTGGAACTACGATGGACGACTCAACAGGTTTGTCTTTGATACTGGTATCAATTCAGATCTCTATCACCAAGTACTTGTTTTCTGTTTGCAATTAATATTAAAAATATTTAAAAAATGGTCTGTCCAGAGGTTCACGGGGGCATTTGTACCATTGTTGTCTTCCCCATGCCCCTAGGACAGCAGCATTTTATTGAGAGTTACAAGAACTGTCATATCCACAGGTCACGCAAATCTTTAGGCTGGATAATGTTAAAGAAAATCCTAGATCCAAGGTCAATATTGCTGAAATTGCCAGGAAGGCAGAACCGGTCTGAATGCAGGTGTGGCAGCAGCACCACGAGGGATGCCCTCCACTCACACTCGCCTTCCCCAGAGCAGCGTAGCTCTTACTTACATCTAAGCACCAATTCCTACCCCGGACTGGGGTCTCTAATCAATACCAAATCCTGCTCACGGCAGTGTATTTGTATAAAAGCTACTTGATTGCATTATAATCCAAAACATGGAATAAGGAGTAAGAAGAAAAAGAGCTGCTATTCACAGTAGGCTTTATTTAAACGCTGCGATGGAAATACAGTAGCACAGTGTTTATTTAGCACTTCATATAGGACGCATTGGATACCAGACATTAGCAAAATATAACAAACAGTAAACTATAATGCCATTTATTCAAAGATACAGACCAAACACACACAGTCAGAATTCAGGTTACAATCTGCTGGTATTTAGATCAGTTCCCTTGCAACTGATCTATTAACAGTTTCCCCTACCCCCAACGTGGCATGGCATTGTCTAAAGATAGGGTAAAGGAGATACTATTCACAGAAATGACATACCAAAAAGATGACCACGCACTACTTCGCTCATAATTACCGAAAGTGTTTGAAAGTTCCTTTGCATAAACAGAGTTCAAGTATTCCCTGGTATACAAAAGGTATTGTTAAAGGTGGAGGCATGCTTCCTATTAAAGATCTGCTTTGCTAAATGCTGAACATGAATAGATTTATGCATTTTTGGGTTGATGACATCCCCTGAGAGCATCTTCTACAAGAGAAATTCACTGGGAGTCCACGCTTTGAAAACTGATCAGAGATGTGTACCACAAAACAGCAACAAGAAATACTCCTCGGCTACTAAGAACAGTCACAGGAGTGGTTATATACAGCAAGAACTTATCCCGACCTCTGGATTTAACATTTCCAGGTCTAACTGAAAGACTTAAAAGTCTGCATACATTTTATTTGCACTCAGCTTTTATTTAATGGTAAGGTAACGTTATCCAGATTCCTCTCCATATACACTTTACAAAGCCAGGATCAGACAGGAGAGTTAGGTCAGACTCCAGCAAGATAGCACATTGCGAAGGCATCAGCAGACCTAAAACATTTTCCCTGTAGTGAGACACTTTAACCCTGTTACCTTTGGCAGTACATATGCACATACGTAAGGTGTATGGAGACTGGGACAGCCAAGGATCGAGAGGAGTTGGCCAGCAGAAGCGCTTGCCCCAGCCCTTTGGAGCAGCCTAGAGCCAAGCCACCAGCACCGGGGCTCCGTGACCCGCCCCAAGGGGGACACAAGACCCTCAGGTCTGGCCCTGACACCACCGGGCAGCACATGGTGGGGCAGCACCAACCACCCCCTGAAAGAAGAAACCGTTGGTGGAGTCATTTAGAAGGTACAAGAAGCAGTAGGATACAGATTAGGAAGACTCGCACCCAAAACAATCAACAGATTGTTTTGTCACAGATCAACAGAGGCACGTGAGAGGTCTTTGTCTGCAGGAAGAAGTCTTGAAGGCAACTAGAAAACAGGACAGTAACACTTTGCTCCATTCACGTTTATTAATTAATAATTGGAAGACATTCTTATTACTACAAACAGGAATAATTGTCTGTCAACTTCACCACGCCCTATGCAGCCTGCATGCTACGTCCTAAGACTTGTACCCTAGTGCCTACCCCTCAATTACATACAAGAGATAGATTTGCTGCAGCATGACACCCTGATGACTTCTTCCCCTCTCCCCACCAAAAAAAAAAATAACAAAAACACCCACCCACCCCACAACCCACCCAAAACCACAAACCTGGGCAAAACTTTTTGGAGGAACGAGTTCATGAGCCTGATTTGAAAAGCCCAGCGACTGAAGGGAAGGTTGGTCACATGAAATGCCAGTAGCTGGGGGCACACGTGCGGTACAGAGGAATAGGAGCAGAGGAAGAATTGCTCACATTTGGTTGCCATTGGGCCAGCAGGGCAGAACACAGCATCAACAGCATCTACCATGGCAAGATATTTCAGTCTTGTTTTCCCCTCCACACCATACCGATAAGGAACAGGATAGGCATCAAACTCAGCTGGACTTGCACGTTCATCCCAAGGCACCGCAGTTCAAGAAGAATGTATACAACGAGGAGTTCAGAGGAGAGTAGTGATAAGGGGTTTTGAAAACACAGCTAACAAGAAAGAGTTGAAGTACTCAGTTCATAGAGTATTGGAAAAAACTAGGGAGGAGACACACAAGGCTTGGTTTTAGCCTTCCTGTGCGTTATAGCCATCATAAGGAAAACAGCGATCAGTTGTCCTGGTTCAAACTAAGTCAATGAGCATGAAAACAACTCCCGATTATATCTGAGGAACAAGCAGAGACTACCAATGCACTCAAACAAGCTCCCAAATAGTTTCCACAGACACTACAGAGCTTTAAGAACAGACGAGACAACCTGGAAGGAGCTGTTTGACATAGGTGACGTTATTTCAGAGGTGGCGATGGACCACGTCACCTCCAGAGGGCCCTTCCAGCCCTGCGCCCCCGTGACACGCACCTGGCATTCCTGAATTCTGTCTCCCTGAAAGGATGCACGCAGGTAATTAATGAGACGAAGCAGTCTGTGGTATAAAGGACTTGTAAAATTCAGCAGCCTGCTGCCACCCGTGGCCCATGGCTCATCTTACCGTGCGGGCATCCTCGCTGTGCCGGACACGGGGCCAACGTCAGCCCGGCACCACTCCGGCTGCCGACCACCACCACTTCAACCACTTCACACTCACCCAACACCTGAACAGCACCTCAGAAATAGCACAGGCCTGCCAAAACGAAGAATTGATTTAACAAAACAACTACAGAGCTGTTTGGCTTGACCCAGCCCCGTGCATCCATTGCCTTCTGGTGCCAATACCAGAGAGCGCAACGAGGCCAGCTACAGATATATTTAAAACTTTGTGGAACAACACCGTGCGTCTTATCAGAACCAGGCTCGTCAGGTGTTGAGCTGCACATCTAACGATCACAAAATAATGTAACGTGTCCACCTGGGTGCGATCACTACAGATCATTTCAGCACAATAAATAACACCCACAGAACACAGCACTAACACAAGAGCAGTAAAGAAACCCAAACAAGCATCACACTGGTCCTGAGGACATCTAACCATGACACAGTGTTGCTGTATACACCATAACCCTTCCTCCTCTCCCTCTACAGAAAGTTTAACCAGATGAATCTTGGTTGTTACTATTACAATACCTGAGCTGAAGTCCAAAATTACTGAAAAACTCCAAGAGCCATACAACCAGATTGCTGTGCAACTCCAGTCACAGGAAGTGTCCTACTTCAGCAGGAGAGAAATGGGAGTTTGTTGACTATTCAGACAGAATACCACAAAACATACAGAAAACCCAGCCTTAAAACACACTCCCTTTTATTTATAGTATTCTTGGTGCTTCCCATGGCGAGGAGCAACGCAGTCACTTGGCCCAAAGTCTGCACTTTGACTGCAGTTATTGGGGAAGGAGAAGTCAGGAGCAGCAGCTCCCCGCGTCACCCAAGCTGCCTGTCGTTATCTACCTGCGTTACCGTAAGGGCAAAGTCAGACACTGAGCTAGATCACAAGAAGGACCCTTAAAAGGTATCGCCCGGACAGAATCACTCTGCAGTCACCTGCTTCATCGTAACACACCCTCGAGAACCAGCGGAGATTTCAAATTATGCAACCCACATTTACGGTCCTGATGAGAACGGCTTCAAAGGGTCAAGAGCTTTCTGAAATTCTTAAAAATTATGTTAGTTACCCATCCCATGAAATATCTACCCACAGCTGTTAACCTGAATGTAACAGAGGAAAACCCTAAAATTACTACGCGATATAATTTTCACTCTTTTCGTAAAAAAAGACATCCCCCATCACCGTATCGAAGTACTTTTCAATGTAGCAGACCAATTTTATTCAAAAATGCCAAGGAAGCTTCTCAAACGATCCCTTAAATGACGAGGTGTGAAGGTAAGAGCCTGTTGAATACATTGCACAGTGGGATTTATTAATTCATCGGATAGAAGGGCATGCAACGTACTCACATGACCACTTGTAAGGTTACAAGCATGGCGTGTTTGCTCACAAACCTGAGAAAAATACCCTTACAAACTGGGAAAGTTTTAGCTACCAAGTCTGGAGAGAAGTAAGTCACTATCCTTTCAACAGCAATTACTAATACTGAACGTACATCAGCACACACTAGAGAGAGGTTTTATGGAGACACAAAAAAAATTCAATCAATTTATCCTCAAATTATTGCTCACCAAATCCTAGACGAAACGCTGCTGCCAATCACCCATTTCCAAATACTTCCAGCACTCAACCTTTCATCTCCCAGCTCACAAATCAGCGGGCTGCTTGGCTGTAGGATCAGCGCCACTCTGGGGCCAATCGCCCGGTGTGATCCTAACGGGACAGAAGGACTTGGCTCCGCTATCAGCATTTTATCTGTCCTTAAACAAACACTGCTCGGAAGCTGGAAGCTGGCCCTCACAAAGCTAGTTCAGTTATTTCCAACCTAGTAGCAGAAACTTTCATGATTTCCACCTAAGAAAGCCCCACTGAAGTCCAAGTGAGCTCCTTGAGTCTTAGACAGTCCAGCAAATACTACATACACTCACATTTTGATATACAAACTCATTATATATGACAGTGGAGGCAAGATTTTTCACGACACAACCACAGTCTCAGTTGGCATGCTTATCTGCACACAAAGCACGGGCACCTCACCTTTTCAAATACATCCAAAACTTCCCCTCTTGAATCCTTTGCAGTCTCGCTATGCTCAGCTCTATTTGAGGGAAGTGTAGTTTCTCCAAGGATAAACTAACCAGATCCAAGCTTTAAGTTACAGACACTTGGAGGTGTTTGGAGGCAGCCCTGAAGTTCACTCGTTTCAGACAAGTTGTGAATGTGTGTTACCACCTTGGGACAAGCTGCTGCTCCTCTACCTTCACAAGTGCTGCACTCCTGAAAGAAACGTGAAGATCTACAGCGTAATCATGCAAATCAGCACACGGAGCGTCACGAGAACAATAGGCTAGGAAGAAGCTGCACAGAAGTGCTGGCTGTCAGTCTCAGACGAGATTTCCACCTCTGCACAATCATCTTTACAGCACAAAGTTTCAAAACACACCCAGCCGAGCGTGTTCCTAACTATTCCAGACAGGCTCGGACGTAGGATTTAGAGAACTCCTCTCCTCCCCAGCAGCTAAGTTCGGAAACCACTTTGTTCAATCAAACAGAACTAATTACGTTTTCCTTCCAGTGATTCCCTCGATAGAAATTTCTACCGCCGACTGTTTGGACACGCTGGAAATTGTATACTTTGATATTAACAATCACACTTCAGCATGCACCACTGCCCCATGAAAGCCGTGCCCCAGAAAATGCTGCCGTGCTGTTCGGTTTAGCAGACTGTACCTCAAATTAAAGCAATTTGCTAGCACTTAAATATTGTTCCAAACACCGAAAGCATGAATTACCTGCAGAAAAAAATAATTTAGCTGTTAGAATACTGAATAAACAAACCTGCAATTACATTAAGGTGAACGTGATGTACTTGCCTTTACCTTAAATATTTCTTTCCAGACCAGGCACCTCGGTGGGGCCACACCATACCGCGAGCTACACAGACCGAAGAAAGTTTACTTGAATTTATCACCACGCACAAAACAGCCAGACAGGGCAGCAGCAAAGTGTTATCAGCCAAAACAGATGTCTGTTTCATTTTTTTTTAATTATATTTATATTTAACTCCAAATCTAATATAGCAGAGTAACTATGCCTTAGAAGAAGTACTTCTTAATTAGTATCCGATTTCCCCAGTAGGCAGAATCAACTCCTCCTCTTCCTATCCTGAAAATTATTACGGCTCCTGGAGAAATGAAACTCATTGCAGCTCCTTGAAGGAACTGGAAGAGGATCTCCACTCCCAGGGTACCGGGAGGAAGTGCTTCAGTTGCTCTGACACTGCTTCGATCAGGAGGTGAAGGTGTCAGAGTGACAGCACCATTATGCCAAAAGCTGATACCAAAAACACCAGAGAGATGCAAGAGCCCACACCTGATACTCTCCTAACCCAGGCTCACCCTTAACTTGGTTCCCCAAAAGGTAACAGGACTGACAAATTCCAGTTTCTCTCCCCAGCCCAGACTTCAGAAACATGGGCTAAGCTGAGGGTCTTCATGTTTTATAAGCCCCAAATTGGGTCTCTGCCCACTCGGGAGCTCGTGACAGCAAATATTTTCCCTCCCTCCCACCCACGGCAGTGCCAGGCTGCAGTGCCTTGGCAGTCGGAGCCGCTCGCGCTGCCAGCCACTGCAGCTGCACCCTGCGGCCTCCCACCAGCTCCAGCACCCCTGGGACCCCCCTGCTCAGCTGCCTCAGGGCTCCCCACTCACCCAGGTTCTTTCAGTGCCAACCCGAAGTCCCAGAAAGGCTCACCCCGGGGTCCTGGGTACATTGGTGGCTGCAGGAACGCAGCTGCCTGCAGTCAGAGCTGCTTGAGAAACCACAGCCTCAGCTTCCCTGCTGCCTGGGAAGTTGGGTTCAGCGCATCTCTCCTCCTGGAAGGATGCACACCTTGCACATCAGCTGCTTTTTCCACACCGTGTTTCACCATGACTGGGAGAAATTATTCCAGATGCTTACCCTACCTACAGAAAGTTGGCTCTTCTATTCAGTAAACTGCTCCGTGGCTCCAAGAGGAACCTGTTACAGCCATTTCCCTCCCCACACATCTTCCCCAAGAGACTTCAGTGTCCAAATCACAGGGTCCACACCTGCAGACAGATGCTTGCTGCAAAGCTTGGCTGTTTGGGTTTAAACACCCCAAGCCTGTGCCACTCAGGGCTGCCACCACCCCACCCTCACCTCTCCTCACTTTGCAGTCCCCACCAACCTCTCTGTGCCAAAACCACCTCTCCTGAGCCATGAGGAGCCAGAGCCAGGCTTCCAGGTGAGCCCTGTGCAGGCAGAGCTGGGCCAGGTGGGCTCCGTCGGCTGCCCCAGTGTGAGGAGGGAGCAGGAGGTGGGGAAGAGGAAGGGTGCAGCTGGGTGCAGCTCTCCAGCTTCTGTAAGCGTGTGAGTTTAAGCCAAGACAGTTTAATTTTGGTTTATTTGAAGCATTAGCCACTGCTGTAAAGTGGTTTACTCTCCAGTTGCAAAGCTCGCCCAGGAACTTCCCCCTGGACATCCAGAAGGAAGCTGCCCAGCACTTCTCCCGGGTCCACGTGCCTGGCTACCGCGCTACTGCAGCGCAACAACAAGGCAGGAACAGCTCCAGACACCTCCAAACCACCCCAGAAAGATTCCACAAATGAAACTTGACCATCAGGCGCCCGCTCTCATCTCAAGAGCACGCCGACAGGCGCAGTTCAATCCTACAGTAACGCCGCCTCTTCCCTAGAGAAGGCAGCAGGGGAACTTGAGGAAGTGAGCAGCACGCCGCTCCGTAGCCTCTGAACCTATTTAAGCACTTTAATACCCATTCCTGCTGCCACACCTGGGCCAGGACTACTCACAACACACAAGCTGCATCAGGTAATCGAGCAACATCAAAAACTACCACGGAAAAAAAGTTATATTCCTTTTTTTAGCCCAGATCAATCCCTGAGTTCGTTCCACCGCACGCTCCTGCAGCAGCACACGTACAAGGGGTGTAGGTAGCAGGAATAAGCAGTGGGTGTTATTTAAAATGTCACTGCCGCCAAAACAAACATTCAAATTACAGTTTAAGAACAAATGACTACTGCCATCATCAAGGAATTACCAATGGGAAGGAAATTTTGGGCATTCCCAGTGTTGGACCCCCCAACCCAAACTCGCTGCGACTTTTGTTCCGCTCCGATTTTGTCACAGCAGCCTCAAGCTTTGTGACAGTGCTGCTGCAACGGGAACTGCAAACAAAAAGCTTCTAAGCACCCCAAAAAATCCTCTCCAGAAGTCACAGACTATACAGCCACCTGTGACAAGCTGCCCAGGACCAGCCAGGCAAGCTCTATCTCAGACCAGTTAAACCCAGTATCTACGTGAGCATCACCAGCACTGGTGGAATAAACTTCCAGCAAGCACAAAGGAAAACAAACCAAATTAGTTTGCAGGCTGTTTTGGTAAGGGACAGGGAGTAAAACCGCAGGGCAAGGCCAAGAAACCAACAGTATCTCCACCCGCAAACCAATGAGTTAAGTGAACTCAGCTGTTGACAATACAGAGCATCAAAAACCTCATTTGTAGTTATTTCAAATTAGCAGGAGACTGACTACATTGGCACTTACTACAGCTGGCACCAAATCTTTTTCTGGAACCCAGGACTGATGTGATAACCCCACTCAGACTCTACACATCAGGGAATACCACAACCACCTGCGTGTTTCCCCACACACCTGAAACAATCAGCTGCCTCCATGCACAGGAGATTTGGGATTGCTCCTGGAAACAGGACGAGCTACAATAAAGAAGCAAGAAGTTGGGAGAGGTACAGCAGGTTCCAGTCTCGTTGCACACCGCAGCTTCCTGAAAACTGATAAGCTCATTAAGGGCCTCGCAGAAAAGGATAAAGCTAAAGCAAAAGCCATGCCTAGTCTACTTTCGCCCACACAGCACTTCCCTGCAGCTAGAGAAATTACCGAGACCCTCCCAAAGTGAAGTGCTGCCTTCCTTCCCCCCCAACATTTATATTATTAGAGCGACGTCTGGCACCTTCTCCTGGAAGCTCTCCTTTTTCAAGTTGATTCTAGAACGTGGATTTATCGCTGGTGACAGAGGCTTTGGTTTCTAGACTTCGGCAAAGCAATCGATACAGAGAACGGCCATGGGAGCGTCCCTATGCAACTCACACGACAACTGGGAGATCACCCTGGGCCAACGCACTACTAAACCTAATACTACACCCAAACCAGTTTATTTTTTAATAATTCGGATCAGGGACATCTCCTGAAGGTCTGTGCAGCAAGGCCAACTGAGGTGCTGCACGCACGGCAGCCTGATTTACAGCCAACACAATCCCCACCGTGAACATCCAGCAGGTTGTTACTCAAACCAAAGCCAGGTCTGCATCACGTAGCAGTATTAATGGCAAATAATTAAATTATTGTCTCATATTTAACATGCGGAGACTGCTACATATTCAGGACGAGGAACCATTTGATTGCAAGCGCAATTCTAAGAGCCAGTTGGAAGCGGCAGGCTTTCCCGCAGAGCAAAACCGAACCGATCTCATTATTCCTGACATCAGGTAACAAATTCCCCGAAGAGCACAGAGCACAATTTAACAAGGCAAAGGTGGAAGTGGTGGTTTCTCCGCACAGCGAACCTGAAGGGCAGCGTTGCTCCTACCAGAACCAAGGAAATCTCCTCTCTAAGGCCTCACACAACCGCCACAGTAAGCGTTGGATGCTTCTCCAGCTGGTGTTTCTCCCAGGAGAAGGATTTTTCCCTGCAGGGACATCACATCACAGGGGTGCTGACACCAACCTCTTCCCTCCGATACAAGTCGCGGTGCATTCCCGCTAACCCACAAGCTTTGGAAGGAAATCGATGTTGATTCTTAGCGTTTAAGTCACGCAGCAGTTTGCCCATATGTTTTTTTTTTTTGATGTGAAAAGGATGAATAAACGAAGACACCAACCCAGACATCCCGGGTGGCTTCCGAGATAATGTAATTTTTTTTTAAATAGCTTATTTCTTATAGGTCTCGTTTGAAATAGAGGTTACCCATGTAAATTGTGAAGCAAGTGCGCGAAACTAAGTTATAAATATATTCTGCAGCAATTACTAGAAGAGGTCTCAAGTGCTAAGTGCTTGTGTACAATTAAAGCATCGCTCCTGAGTCAGCACGGCTTGATGCAGCAGTTAAAGATGAACGATTGGCACAGAAGATGATTCCTCATAGCAGGCAGGTTCTGAAAACTTGGGAAAAGATTTTTTTGGTCAGTTAAACAACACTGAGAGGGATTTTTTTTCCCCTTAAGGCAGGACCTCTGACTTATCTGAGATTTGTATGAACTCCAAAGACCATTAGAGGCACACTGCAGTGGGTATCCACATGGGTGGAGGGGCTTGTAGTAGAGAACACATCAGGGAAGCTTAAACTGATTGTGGGGCACTATCAGATTAAACTATAAAAGAACCGTAACCCCCTCCTCACCCTCACAAAACCGGACCGCGTTTTCACGCATTTGACAATATCCATGCAATTTTCACCCTTCCTCCTCCAGAAGGACACACACACTCACACCAACAATTATATTGAAAATCCTGAAAGAAATACAGGCCTCAAAGCTCGACTTTCTCGGTAAACAAGGAAGTCAATCACAATAATGAATACTTGAAGTTTGAATGCAACCACTTCTTTTAACAGAAGATTCTAAAAGCCAGAAGAAAGTAGCCACAATTTTCCATGAGCACCAAGAAGTGCTGCGGCTCCTACCTGCAGTGACTTCTTCCTGTGGGAAAACACCAGAACAGTTCCTTTGCCTCTACCCTGGGACTCAGACTGAATTCAAACTCTGCTTTTAAGCACGTTCAAAAGTCAGATTTTTTCTTCCCTTCACAGAAACGGTGTGACAGTTTTAGCTACTATTCACCACGTATTGTAAGTGCTTTGGAGAAAAAAATCTGAGCTCTAAGCCTGCACAATGAATCTCCACACCACCTCTGCTCTCATTCGAAGAAGAGGTTAAAATGGAAGACAGCCCCCTGCCTACAGGCGTTTCTGAACAATGGGCTGATTTTTGCGCCGCTAATTATTGCCCTGGATAAGTATCAAGTATGTAGAATTATAATTTAACATACATTACTCCTAAGCTTATGGGGCTACTGACCTGTAGGAAGCTCAGCAGAGCTGGGGCTGATGCTTGAACTTCCCCCTGCAGACAGCTGCCTGGTTGTTTCTGGTCCCCTGCATCACAACCAAGCTGCAAGCACTTTCACAGCAGAATTTATGGGGAAAAAGGAACCATATCCATCACAAAATGCACCTCCTAGCTGCTTAGCTCCACACAGCCAGGGCACCAGAAGGAGGGTAACATGTGCTGCCAGCAGTTTGGAAGTTAAGAGAAAGCAGAGACCTGTTGGAATTGTATCTAACTGGGTTGACACTTGGCCTCACCAAGTGAAAAATCTGCAACCAGAAGAAGAGAGCCCTGAGCAAAGAGAATTCATGGACTGACATTTCAGTGAGAACTGAGTTAAAGTACTTCAAACTCAAACAACTCTGACATTTAAAAGCCCACAATTACCATGATAATTCATTACTGTTACTCCAACACGCGATATCGCCGCTCGTGACAAATGCACATCACAGCGGATTACTGAAGAAGTTACAAGGTCAGGGTGATTTTGGGTGATTTTTCTTCAGTTTTCACATTGCGTACAAGCTGCTCCAGAACGTTTCCAAATGGCAATAGTTTAATTAGCTACTACAAGACTGCGACATACATCTATTACAAAAAATACTTATTCATGGAGAAGCAGGTACGAGTTTAATAGAGCCAAAACACCATTTTGTACACCCAGCCTCCTGGAACACCACGCACTCATGCAAACGCTCAGCCTGACGCACCCCTGGCTGCCCCCACGACAAACTGCAGATGGCCAGGCCAAACGCACCTTCACGTCCTGCTGCGGTGCCTGCTGAGCTAAGATCACAGAAACCTGACAGATTGCAGGCTGCGCAGCCCTCTCACCATGATAAACACCCGAGAACTGCTTTAAAACGCCAAAAAAAATTAAAAGGAAGATGTAACGCTTGGGATAACTGCAGTGTATACGTGAAGGCCACTTACTGGTGAAACACACGCCGACTTCTGTGCTTACACTACATCCCAGAAGGAGCAGATAAGCTCATTAGCGCTCTGCAGGGAAGGATAAAAGCGAAGACCGAGGCTGCTCGGTGCTGGAGCAGCTCCAGAACCCCGACTCCAACATCGAAGCCCTCCGGGTGTTCCCCGGAACCCGGGGCCGCTTCCCCGGCCCGGTGACTGCGGCTAGAGGCAGCGGGGGGCCGAGGAACAGGTGGGCGCCCCCCGGCAGGTCCCGGCGGCGGCGGGAGCCCGGCCCAGAGCCCCCTGCAGGCCGCAGCCGAGCCGCGGCCTGGCGTCGGGAGGCCGCCGGGCCGCACGCCGCATGGCCGGGCACCTCCGGCCGGCCCCGGGGGTACCGGGAGGAGGCGGAACGCGGCGCAGCGAGGCCCTGTGGGGAGCCGGGGGAAGCCTCCGGTGCTCCCGCTGAGGAGAAGAAGGGGGACGAGGGGGGGCGCCGCCGGCAACCGGAGCCCCCCTGGGTGAGAGCAAGGCGCTGGGGAGCTCCCCGCTACCGCCCGCAGCGGAGGCTTCCGGTACCCGGGAGGAGCCCGGCGGGAGGCGGCGGGGGAGCGGCCCCGGGGGGACCCTCGGGAGCGGAGGCGGCGGTGAGGGGAGCCCCGGGCCGGGCGGCCGCCGCCCGCCGTCTCCTCGCTGCCGGCTCCGGGAGCCGCCGGGCCCGGCCGAGGCCGTACTCACGTTGCTCTGCGGGTCGATGGCCTGCAGCAGCCGGTCCCTGATCTGCTGCGGGGAGGGGGCCGGAGCCGCTGTCATTGCCTGGGCGAAGCGGGGCGGCTGCGGCCGGGGCGGCGGCGGCGGGCGGGCGGCGGGGCCAGGCCGGGCCGGGGCGGCGGCGGCTCCTCACTCGCCGGCGGCGGCGGCGGCCTCTTCGGGGAGCCGGAGTCGCATGTTCGCTCCCCGCGAGGCGCGGGGGGGGAGCAGAAGGAGAAGAAGAAGAAGAAGAGGCGTCAGCGGCGGAGCTCGGAGCGGGGACAGAACCGCGGCGGGCCGGGACCGGGCCGGGGCCCGCCTGCTCGGCTCCGCTCCGCTCCGCTCGGGGCCCAACTCAACTGTGGGCAGGAGCCAGCCCCGCGCAGGGCACCCTGGGACACGCCCGACGCCGTTACGCACGGCGCGCCCCTGACGTCCCGCCGCGCGCACCGCGCCTGCGCGCGGGGAGGGAAGCTCATGGGGGGAAAAGGGAGTGGGGGGGGAGGGAGGAGGAGCGCGGGCGCCCGCGGGGCTGAGGGGAGGGGGGCCGCGGCTGAGGGCGGCCGCCGGTCCCAGCGCCTCACGGGGAGTCCCCGCGGCTCGCAGCGGTAGCTCGAAGGCTGTGGGGGAGGTTCCGAGCGTCAGAGAGGCGCGACGGAGTTCTGGGGGGGGGGGGGGGGGGGGGGGGGGAGGAAATGGCTGAAATATAGGGGAAACGCCCCGAATATGGGGGAGATTGAAACGCTGAGGGGAGGTCGCGTGAACGTGTGTCTGAGGGCAGGATGGAGATGGTTTCTTTTCAGTTGTCCCCAGCGACAGGATGAGAGGCAGCGGGCATAAAGTGAAGCCCCAGAGGTTCCGGCTCAATCTGAGGGGACAATTCTGTGCTGTGAGGGTGACAGAGCACCGGGACAGGCTGCCCAGGGGGGCTGTGGGGTCTCCTCTGGAGATTCAACCCCCTTCTGGACGCCATCCTGTGCAATGTGCTCTAGGTGATCTCCTGAAGTCCCCTCCAAACTCAACCATTCTACAGTTCTGCAAAATGCCCAAAATGTGGAGGAAATCATAGAATCATATGCCTGAAGAGCCTGGAGAGCAATCCCCAGGCAGCGCTGGGTGGCAGGGAAAGCCCTCCCAGCTTGGTTCAGCGAGTGGTTTAGGGCCAGCTGGAAAATGAACCGCCTGAAGTTCTGTGCCAGTTGAAAATCAACTTTCCTCATCTCACCAGTGTGCTCTCCCCATCTCTTCGCATGATCACTGCTTAGATATTAAAGGATATACAGACATATGTGCAAAATCTGTTTGTTTTGAGGCCTTATTAGGGGTTATGAGGAAGGTAATGCAGTCTTTTTAGTTGTGAAATCTCAAATGTGTCCCTAAAGAAGTTATTTCCAATTCCAAACACACAAAAGACTAAGAAATGAAAGTTTTTGCTGACAGAACCTCACATTTTCGTTAGATTCATAAAAATGGGCAAGGCAACCCTTGTAATCTGCACAGGTATTAGCTGGGAAGAATTAACCCTACAAAAATTGAACAAATACTTCTTTCTGAAGACGTATTTACCTTCCCACTTTTGCTCTCTGTAGATTCCAAAGAAGGTGCAATTAAAAAGTCAGGTTTTCAGAAGCATGTAATACAAAATTGGATTTGGTACAAAAGCAGCTGTAACAAACAGCTTCCACTGAAAGCCATCCTCTATCACACAGAATAAGCAATCAGCCCAGCATTTAGATGTCCCAAAGCATATTAAGAGCAGCTTAAAACCAATTAGTTGTTTTTAAAGCACGTGCATAGGAGCTGAATGACAACTTTAAAACTTTTATTCTCTAGAAAAATTGAAATTGTGAGGCAGCAGCATGCTGTTAATCCATATTACCTAGTTAGAGCTATAAAACTGTCCACATTCCTTACCAGTACAGCTTGGTCATCTTCCATTTCCCATATTCACCACATGTCGCTTGGAAAGCAGGTCATCTCTGCACAGGATCAACCATTTTTCGGAGTAAGAATTAAAACCCAGTCTGAAAATGAGCCCTGGATGCTGCTCTGCTGACTGCAGGGGCCCTCTAGCGGCTTATGCACAATAGCAATTAAACCTCCCGCACCCCCACTTGTCTGCATTTCACTGAGGAAGACTCGGATTAATGAGTATTTGGGAGAAAATGTTTCCAAAAATTACATAAAACGCCAAGGCAAGGTAGCATGCTACTCTTTTTGCTCATTTTAAAAAAATAGAAAAAGGTTAAAATGAAAACCACTGAAATCACACACAAGACCTGGAAGAGGGTTCAATTTAACCTAGGATCTTAAATCTCTGCAGTTCAAACCGTGCTTGCAGGATCCTTTTATCCATACATTCTTCTACATTCATTACTGCAAGGCATCTTCCCTTAAACTACCCCTCCTCAGAAGAAAGCTCAAAGGCTTCAGGTCGTACAAAAGAGCCTCCCTGGAGTGAATTGCTTTAAGTGCACAACACTTGTGTCTGACTACCTGACTGCACCCAGATAAAATTCAAGGTATTTGTTGAAACCCAGGTGTTAAAACCATTTATACAAGGTCTACCTCCTCCTCAAGTCATACAGCTTAAAAAAAATGTGGCTGAGTAGATGCCAATAAGAATTTGCAGTTTGTTTTTTAAAAGATAACCAGCACCACACTCTCTTTATTCTGGTGAGGGACCGTTAGGGATGAAGAAGGCTAATTTAACATAAAAAATACCACAAAAAGTTAGATGCATTAACAAGACTAGTTAAAATTTCTCAAAAACAACAACAAAAAAAAAACACCAATAGCGAATTAATTTTTCCTGTACCAGAATGAACACAACATCAAATTTATTTTTACTCTTAAATAGAACATCTTTATTCAACCAAATCCAAACTGATTCCAAAACTGTAGGATTGGTTATAGAATTAGTTTTGCTATTTATCTATTCAAAATCCCTTCCATATTGCTTAGGAAAAAAAAAAATCTTTGAAATTTTAATTTGAAAAGCGTTTTGTTAGGAAAAATGTGAGAAAGTGAGAATCCTTTTTTTTTTTTTTTAAATAATCCTTTTCTGTTTCTCCAAAGAAAAATGGAATACTGAGGAAAAAAATGAAAAGTTTTTTCAAAGTTACAGGAATACTTCCCTCTACTTTACAAAAACGACAATCAAGAAGTGTGACTTCCAAGTGACCTAGACAATGGTGACATTAGCAGACACATCAAGAGCTGGGAGTGACCAACAATGCAGAGTTTTACGGTTGTGGTCTTCAGTTGTGCCGCAATTCTACCCTGCATACTAGGCGCCGCACTCTAAGCCTAGCTAACCACTTTAAAGTTCTCTTTATTTCAATGAGGTTGAAATACTTTGAAGATTTTGGTTCAGGGGCCTAAAGGCTCACTCCCCGGAGCAAGCGAACCAGCATACGCCACATTATTACATGACTGGCTGAGGAGGATGAACGTGTCCTGTCCCTTGAATGTGTTAGGAGCTTGTACCGAAGAGCAGGCCACAGTCCCAGGGCTGCATTTTGAAAGCGTTATCATCTTTTACTTTATAGAAAAATTACGTTTCCAGCCAAAAGTCTCTTCCAAGTTAACAGCCATATTTGTGGATGACTTTCAAGATCCAAATAACCTAGTGGATGCAACAGAAAAAGAAGTAGATGAGAACCAGGTACAGCCTAACAGTCATGCCAATGCCATTCCAGCTTGAAACACCAGCGCTCGTCTGGTGATCAGTATCGCTCTACATCAGAGCGTACAGCTTTGCAAATGAAAAGCAAGCAGGTATTCTGCTAGCCTTTCTATCACAACTAAAACCTGAAGTTTCCAGAGACTACTCTCAAGGCTGATTCCATTCTATTATGTGGTAGTTTCACCTCACCCCCAAATGAACATCATCACTACAATAACACTGAAATGCTGAATCAAATGATGTCATATCTAAGGCTGAAGGACTTGCACACTGCAGAGAGAAGGTTTTCATGCACTAACAGTGTCTATATAAGCAAAAAACATATGAGATCAGCCAACACCTTTTTGAAGATCAAAGGAGATGAGGGAAATGAGATGTAATTATGGAACAAGAGAGTGGGAGAGAGCTGGAGACAGATCATAAAAAAAAAACACAAGAAAAAAACAGAAGTATCTGACTTCCAATAAACAAGTGGCAAGATGCTGCACATATCTACTTACACAATCATACAGAACATCATGAAGACATTCCACAAGGCAATGAAGATTCGAAAATACCTAAGACTCAGCAAGAACTCTCTGATATTATCACCTAAAAATCAAGAGGAAAACAAACTTCGATGTGAAAAATACCTCATACATTGGCAAGTCACATTTTCAACACTACTTGAAAAACAGAAGAAACATAAAAATACAAAAAGGTGAAAATAACCAAAATTAAAATTTTAGGTATGTTCCATGCTACGTTTGGTACATCCCTACTGTGAGTGGCTAGTAAAATAAACAATACGTGATAAAAAGGGGTCACTTTTAAAACGGGAAGGACAGCCTGCTGTCACAGTTTGCAGCCTTCTGTCTCCTTCAGCAGAGCTACAAAGGAGCAAGGTGTGTGCGTGTCATGCAGATGGAAATCAGGTTGCAGGCAGTGTTATCTCTGCACCACAGGCACCTACACTTCAAAAGGAAAATAAGAAGAAAAGAAAACAGAAAAAAGGAGAAGTATGTTTTTATATTTCTTCTCAAGTCACCAGTTTGAGGTCAAAATCGACAATTGTCACTCCTTCACGTAGGTGTCACGGAGCCAAATTTTCAGTTGCAAATTTTAGCTAGCTGTAAATCACTTATTCCAGCCAGAAAAGAACTGACACTCAAAAGTATGGGTGTGGGGGCTAAACTTGTACTTCTGGTGCCTCAAAACGTTCTTTGATCGAGAAATTGCTACAGAAAGCGCCCGTTCCGGCCCCGTGCCCGCGGCTCTGAGCAGAGGCGACCCGCGGGTGCCGGCGCAGCACCGGCAGCGGGTCCCGTCCGTTACCGGTTGTCGGCTCCCGGGACTCCTCGCCGAAGCCCTCCGTGTCTCTCTTCCTCCTGCGGGACAAGCGAGGCGGCCGTTACCGAGCGCTCATCGCACCCGGGGAAGGCCCGGAGCCGGGCCGGCAGAGCCACGACAGCCCCCAAAACGACAAAAAAATGGGGAACGACGCCTCCCCCCCCCACCACCACGACCCCTCTACTCACAGCCTGAAGTTGAGCACGGCGCCGGCGTTCACCAGCAGCGTCCTGAGGAGAGACGGACAGAGCGCGTCAGGCGCGGCCGGACCCCCCCTCACACCTCCCGTTACCCCGGCGCCACCCCGGGCCCGGCCCCCCGTTACCCGCAGAGCAGCAGATCCCCGATCATGGCGGCGGAAACGGTGGCGGAAACGGAAAGGGCAGGGGCACGGAGAGGGAGAGGCAGCGCCTGCGCCTTCCCCGTTCCCTCCCCGCTGTCCCCGTTCCCTCCCCGCCGCCCCTGAGGCACCGGGAGCGGAGGCTCCGCGCGCGCGCCCCCGCCGCCCGCTGAGGAGCGGGGTCCGCGCTGAGGACCCGGGTTCGAGACCGGCCTCCGCCGCCGCCTCCTCCTCTCGCCGCCGAGCTCCGTTAGAGGCGAAGCCGCGCCCCGGACCCGGCCCTCGAGGCGGGGCGGCCGGGAGGAGGTGGAGAACGGGCCCGGCGGTGGCGGTGGAGGTGGCGGAGAGCGGTGGTTGCTGCTATGGATCTAGCGGGAGCTCTGCAGCTCGGGGAGCTGGCGGCCGCCTTCGCCGCCCTGCCCGTTTTTCCGCTCTTCGATGCGGCTTACTTCATCGTCTCCGTGCTCTACCTCAAGTACGAGCCAGGTCGGTGCGGGCGGGGAAAGCGGGGGGGAGCCGGGGGCTGCCCGGTCACGGCCCCTCTGTCAGCGGTGGGGGGGGGGTGAGCGGCGGCCCCCGGCTGCGGGCTGAGGCAGAGCCTCGGGTCCCGGCACCGCTGTGGGGGCAGAGGGAAGGGGCTCCCTCAAAGCCATCTCGTGGTGTAGTTAAGGTGGGGACCGACCACGTTAAGGGTCTAAACCCAGTCAGTGTTGGGTTCTGACCACGTTAATTAAGGATCTAAACCCAGTCCCTGTTGGGTTCCGACCACATTAAGGGTCTAATCCCGGTCCCTGTTGGGTTCCGACCACGTTAGGGGTCTAAACGCAGTCCCTGAGCTGCTGTCCCTGGACTTAGCATTGCATTTCTGTCCGGTTACTTCTCTATTTTTGCGTCTGTGCTCCCCTCCTGTTTATACGCAAAAAGGCTGTAAGTTAAAGCTTGTTTTTTTCCACCTTCTAGTCCAAGCCGTAAGCTGTTCTCAGCACCCTAGATGACCTTGCTGTGTTTGTTCCCTTGGGCCTATCTTGTAAAGATCGATAGATTTGCATCTCAGCTTTCGCTTTCTCCGCCGTTGCGGTCTGACTGCGCCTTGTTTTTTTCCAAATGCTGCCTTCTCTGCTGTGTTCTAGATACTGCATGCACCCCTCCTGCTCTGTTGTGAACAGTTTGAGTGTAATCACCCGATGACTGAGGAAAAAAAAGCTGCTTTGGTATAGTTTTTTAAGTCCTCCCGTTGTCGGATTTGCGCGCTGTACAAGCGACATGCTGTTCTATTTAAACTCCATGTAAACAGAAGTGCTGGCTTTTCGAGGCCTGATCACTTACAGCTGTCTTCCAGCATTAAGTCCTGAACGGGACAGTTAACAGGCAACTCTCATGAAAATACCTCTAAGAGCCTGGTAATCCACTTGGACTGCATATGGCTGGGGTGTATTTTTCACTAGATTCCTACACTGCCTCATCCCACACAGCTCCTGTACTGAAGAGCGGGTTTAGGACACTAATGTCCTGTTTCCTCCGTGGGAACAGCGTGGCTTAATGGAGCCAAAGAGAAATAAGTGTCATTAATTTGAAGCCTCAAGCTAAACTTTGGGTTCCTACAGAACCAGCTCCATATCGTGGCTGTTGCAGCTGTCTCGCTTCCACTGTCTCTCCAGCTGGTTCAGATGTCTTTGGGGATGGAAGAGTCTGAGTAGTCATAGTTCTAGCATATGCTGATTCACTTACTGCTGTGTAAGGTGGGCCACTGTTAGTTAGGTATCTGAAACACTACATAAAAGACTCAGGAATCAGTTTAAGGCGATGAAAGAATCTTACAGAATTCATGTTCTTGAGAAACTTCCTTGAAGAATCACAGCAGTGGATGAAAATGGCTAGGGGAATCAAAAAAAAGGCAAACAAAAAAATTCCTACCCCACGACAGGAGGTTGTGGGAGGAGACCATAATGTATTACCAAAGAGTAACACTGTTTTAATATCTAGTTGTCTTTTCTGAACTTAGAGGGCATTTGCGAAGTAGCACAGGAGCCGTGAAGAATCCTCAAATCCCCTTCTTTCAAATAAAGATTAAGAATGACTGTTCTATTTTTACAGGTTATCTTATGAATGAAAGAGCTGAAACAGATTGTTCATGAATTCTAGAGGGCACCTAGGTTGAAGCAATGGAGAGAATGGTACTAGTATGCATTTTATTTTTAGACTGTAAAAATACATTGATTTCAAGGGGAAAAAATGTTCTTTCTGATTGCAGTAAGTAGGAGCAAATGTAGGAGATAAACTCTTAGCCAATTCATAAACTTCTAATGAGTCCGTTGATATGAAACCTTATGGGGGGCCTGCAAGCTGTGATCACGTGTATCATATCTTGACTCTATCCGGTACAGATCTGCTCAGGCTTCACAGAATACGCTTTTTTTTTTTTTTCATTTTGTTTTACAAGCACTTTTCTTTGACTTTTTGTTGTTGTTGGAGAACGTGCAAGGCAAGTGTCTTAGAAGGTCTTTAAGTTTCTGCCTGTTTGTTGAATTCATCTTCTCATTTAGAATTTGCTTCACAGGAGCCGTGGAGATGTCTCGTAAGAGCCCTTTTGCCTCCTGGCTTTGTGCTATGCTCCACTGCTTTGGAAGTTACATACTTGCTGATCTGTTACTTGGAGAAGCACCTATTCATTACTTCAGTAATAACTCCAGTGTCAT
Source organism: Aythya ferina (assembly GCF_964211825.1). NCBI lineage: Eukaryota > Metazoa > Chordata > Aves > Anseriformes > Anatidae > Aythya > Aythya ferina. The sequence continues at coordinate 4,240,534 of NC_140324.1, forward strand.
CCTGGCCACAGCAATCTGGTGAGTCCACTGTGCTTCATCTCCCTTACCAAGCATAAGACACTGCTGGCTGTGCACAAAAACCTTGTATGAGAAGGGAGGTATTCTGTTTGTGTGACACATGTATTATTGTGTTTGGATGAACTAGGGAAAGTGGAGGTGGTATGAAGTAGTCTGTGAGTCTTTTGTATTTCTAGATCTAGTTTCCAGTTTCTCTGACCAGCTGTCTAATGATAATACGGGTGGGGGCCAATCACACTGCTGGACACTTCTATTCATAGCTGCCACAGCTGGACCGTGGCCAAACCACAAAAGCAGCAGGCACTGCTCTGATACCACATATAGCAGGAGAGCGGCACACAGTGAAGATTTGGGGGCGTCATCTTCTCTGTATTAGTGAAGTGTGCACAAATTAACCACAGTTATTCCAAGTTTAATTTCCTCAGTGTGTAGGGGTTGTGTGTGCTTTTGCATGACAGAACCAGTATTTCTTTCTTTCTGACATAATTCAGGCTAACGCCGCAGTATTCGTTATCCTCTCCATACATCGCAGGTCAAGATGAACAAATGGGTCCTTAAACTCCTTGCATTTTTGTTCCAGGTACTTGATATTCTTCTGTCCCATGAACCTCTTCTACAAGTGTGTTAGCTTTCTGCCTGTGAAGCTCATCTTTGTGGCGATGAAGGAAGTGGTCAGAGTTCGCAAAATTGCAGCCGGGGTCCACCATGCTCATCACCAATACCACCACGGGTGGTTCATTATGATGGCTACTGGATGGGTCAAAGGTGACGCCTGGGATACTCTAAAGCAGCAGGGGTGCTGCTTTAGCCTTGTGGGGAGGGATGGGGAGAGTCTGAGAGTGAAGCTTAAGGTCACCACATCACTCAGTGCTGACCAGCAGGCTGGTTAGTCAGCTGGCTCCAGTTAATCACATTCCATGGAACACACATTTATTCATACTTGCAGAATGGTTGTCAACTGAGTCATCATCTAACTTTAATGGAGGCATGAAGAATTAGGAGTCACTAATGGGTGCAGAGCTGAGGAATTCTTTATTCTCTCTCCTGTGTTCTACTGTCTCTGGCCTTGTCTGTATCTTTGCAGGGGGATTCTTTCAGTGTTGAAACGGTCTAGTCAGTTTTCCTTTAGTTTTGTATTTGTAGTAAGTGCTTGTGCATCAGTAAACAGAACAGAGGCAAATGCCCTTTTCCCATCAGGAAACAATTCATGGAATCCAGAAAGCATTTAATAGAATTGTGATTTTCAGGTTGGAAAGGATCTCTAAGATCATCTACTCCAACCTCTAAGCTAGTAACGCTTCTCCTGCTCCATTGTTTTAGGGTACCTTCTTTTAAGTTAGGGAAGAAAGTCGTGAAACTTTTGTTCCCCTGGGACATCTAGAGGAGTCAGCAGAGCTCTCTTCTGATGTGTGGAAGTTCTAGCTGTTTGCTTTTACTGTTTCACAGGTTCTGGTGTTGCCTTGATGTCTAACTTCGAGCAACTGCTGCGTGGGGTCTGGAAGCCAGAAACAAATGAAATTCTTCATATGTCCTTGTAAGTAGCTATCCTGTACGTTTTCTGTCAGACTGAAAATGGAATTTAAAGAGCCCTTCAGGACCAGATGCAAAGTACACAAACCTTCTAGACAAGTTCTTTATTTCTCTTCTAGCCCTACAAAAGCTAGTCTGTATGGCACAGTCCTTTTCACTCTGCAACAAACTCACTGGCTCCCTGTTTCTGAAGCTAACCTCATCTTCTTTTTCACCATGTTCATGATAGTTTGCAAGGTAAGTTGACAGTAGATTCGCTACTAACAATTCTACAGAACCAGAGAAAGGGTACAGAATTAAGCTGGGGGTGTTCACCAGTTTAAACTGAAACATTGACTTGGGAATGCTGCTTTATGTCTTATTTGGTGGGTTCTGCTCCTAACTTTCTAGAATTTCCTTGTAGGTGCCCATCTTTTGCTTGCCCATGCAGAATGTTTGCTTGATTAACTTCATAATGAAGTGAAGAACTGAAAGTTATTTTCAGGAAAGTTAGTGATGAAATGAAGTACTCCCCAGTGCAGTTAGAAAGCACTCACCAGTTTCTGTTAGTGAGATACTAGGACTAGTTCTTTGCATCTAGCTTTGGTAACCTTACTAAGCCAGTATTGAAGGCATTGGCTGTACGTACCAGGAAAGATCTGCTCAGGAAACTATAAGCTAAATTCTCCATCGTATAGGTAGTGTGCTATAAGATCCTTGTGATAAAGCCTCAAGTTATGTATCAATAGGGCCTCTTATAAGATCTGGGATAAGTTGATTGCTCCTTACTAGTTAGCCTTTTGTAGCTGCTGTATGAGATTTTTAACTCCAGGTATCCATTGTTGTGTGGCAGGTTTTCATGACGGCGACTCACTCTCATGCCTCACCTTTTGCTCCAGTGGAAGGCTTCATCTGCCCAGTTTTCTTTGGCTCAGTTTCTAGCGGACACACCAGTCATGATCAGCACGGGGCCTCCCATGAGGTTTCCCATCCACCGCCTCCTCCTGTGAAGTCAAAAGAGGAGCTAAATGAAGGCACAAGGAAACGGAAAGCAAAAAAAGCTGAATAAAAAAAACAACAACAACCAAACAGGAAATAGGCCAAGAAAATTCTTCCAGAGCTGTGTCTCAAAGCCACCTGTGGCCTCCTTTATCCTCCAGTTGTCTTAGACTTCAGAGGAGAGGTGGAAGCCAGGACACTGCCAGGCAGGTCCCTGAATTTCATTTGAGCTCTCTGTGTTGCTGCTTGCTTCTTTGTCTGTCTCTATTCTGATCATATTTTCAGGGATTTGTAGATTTGTGCCAGGATGATAAGTGGGTGTCAGTTCCTAAATTGTCATGCGATTGATGCAGCATTTTCAATTGATGTGAAATCTTTCACTGTGTGTATTTATGAATGGAGGTAATGGTTTGTGTTCCTGCAACTCTTCCGTTCCTGTGAGTTTTCATTGACCTCTTTGATGTCTACCAAAACAACAAACTGTTTAGACACAATCAATGTGGAAATTGGATTTCATGCTCAAGGAAATTAAATGGTCTCTCATGAGCCTGATCTAATTTTTCCTAGCTCCCACATCTGCCATATCTCCAATTAATGTGACATTTTATATGCAATAAGGGCATCAAGTCTGGTGTCCTGGCCAAATTCTATGCTGTGAAACTACATTTTTTTTCTCATCCAAGCTCTCTTCAATTCTCAATGGATGTAACATTTTCACTGTCTTAACTAAGTCTTTGCAAGACCTTTGAAGCTGTAAAATGCTCTTAAGTGCTATGTATTGGTACTGTTACTATCCTCAACTGTTGTGTAGTGCTGCACTGTTAATAATTGTGTGTCCCACCTCCAACCTGACTGTATTTACCTGGGGAAGAAGCATGGTTCTGGTTTGTTTTGTAATGCTGTGGGATATAAGAAGGGTGTGTGAGTGTAAATAGGTATTTATTACTATTTATTTATAATTGTCGGGGTACCTAATGAATGGACCTGAAATCGTCTTTTTTAAAGCTTTGCATCTTTATACAGGAGAATTGGATACTTCTAAGTATGGTCCTACGCTGTGCTTGAAGCGGTGATTTTGGTGTGCTAGGGGACAGCCTGAACACTTACTGTATGCAGGAAGGAGCACTTCTTATAGTCTTAAAGTAAGATATAAGGGCTGAAGAAGTGGATTTCACACCAGCTGATTAAAACTACACCAGCTGAAGAAATTGATTATTCTTTATAGGTCCCTTTTGGCCTGGTCGTCTGTGAAAGCAGCTCATGCCCAATGAGTGAGGAAGAATATGAAATGCCTTGCATGGCTCAGGGAGGAGTCTGTCAGTTTGTTCATGTTCTGCTTAGTGAATACTGGCTTTTAGGCTAGTTTTAAGCTGTTCTTGTAACTGATTTTGTTTTCAGAAGTGTCATCTTAAGCATTGTGCCCTAAAGACTGTAACTCATTCTGAGTTTTTTGTTTGTTTGTTTTGTTTTGTTTTGTTTTTTATCACCAATGGCTGGGATCACTGCAATGGAAAAGGCATGCTTGGGGGTTTAGAATTGGGCTTTTAGTTAAGCAGTGTGTCACCATGCCCAGCAGTAAGGATTGCTGCTGTCATTTTGCAACTGAGAATATAAATTGAAGGATTTAAGAAAAGTTTGTTTTTTTTTTTGTCCCTATTTCCCAAATTGAAACTGATGGTTAATTTAAAAAAAAAAAAAAAAAGAAAAGATAATTAACAAAAAAAGATTCTTGTATAAAACCAGATGAAAGCCAGTAAAAGAGGTCAAATTATTTGTGGGCTTGGGTTCAGAAAGTGCCTTAACTTGTGGGTTTCCCTCCAGTAGAAAACATCTTCTACCTGACAACCGTTCAATTTTGCAATTACTGATCTACTGAAACCTGATGTATCACTAGCATGCAAAAGACTATAAATAATGTTTTATGAGGTGTTTGAATCAAGGGGGATTTTGCTTTATAAAAGCCCTTAACAAAATAAAAATTATCAAGTGACTCTGTCCAATGGCACATGAGGAACTAATGTGTGTTTCTTTTACTGTCGCCAGTCTTGGAAGCCACACATTCCTTGATCGCGTTAAAGTCTCCTTGGCCCAATGACAGTGATTCTAACTTGACTCATGTATGTCCTACAAGTATGTCTGAGTATATTATAAAGGGAAGCAATATGGTGAAAGATCCACTGCCTTTGTTGTGTTTGTAGTGTTATGTCCAAGCAGATTTTCTGAGATTTCAGGCAGGGATATAAAGAAACTAACTTCCAACTTAGTCCCCCTGGTGCTTATACCAACTGATTCCATCTTTCCTTTTGTGACTAAAAGATGAAGGGGGACATTCACTTGGGACAGGTATGTATACACGTGTGCACAACCACACAAACACAATTCTAGTGTATCTATATGAGTTTCAGTATTTCTGTTTGAAACAAACGAAAAAATCAAAATGCTTTGAATGGATGTGTTCATTTAGCGTGGTACTGTTAACAGCTGCTGCTTTCTAAGAGCCAGAGCCCTTGCTCTTCGAAATATTTTGGATTGAGTGAAATCAGCTGCTAACCAAGAACAGGTAGGAGAAGTATTCTGAGATAGGTTAAAATTAAAGCTCTGTACACCTTTAAAATTCCTCATCTGGAATGTGATTATCAAGAAGACAACTTTGAGGTCACAACTTTCACTTAGGGAAGTCTTTCATAGCGAGATACGGAACCTTTCTTGAATTTCCATGGCTCAGCGCTGGTGACCTTTGGTACAATTCCAGACAAGCCTCCTTCATCCTAGCTAGCAAAGACATTTATTTCAAAAGTAGTGTATTTTAACCACTGCTGTAGGGGCACAGGGTTCTGTGGGGCTTCTACACTTCAGGGAATACACTTCTGAGCTAAATCTCTTATTTAGCTGTATATACACTTCTTCCATAAGGCTCTGGCATGTAGTTTGGAGGGAAGAGAACTCACTACTTGGCTGACTAAATGAGGACTTGCAAAAGGCTATTTATTTTTTGGATCAGTTCCACTTTTTTTTTTTATTTCTCCCCAGATCTAACTCTTTTAAAAGTTTATTAATACTTCTTATCAGAGCAGCTGAGAACTTAAGTTGCATTGGAATGTGGGATTTAAAGTCTCTGCCTGACCCAACCAATAGAAAAAAGGGTCAGTGCAAACCATATGCATATTTAAAACAAACAAAACCTCCAGGAAAAAAGCACTAAAAGTTTTCATGTGGTTTAACCATTCCTCTCTCCCATGACTTCCATTTCTCAGGAACAGATTTCGCTCAGGACCCACACAGAACAATAAACAAGAGCAGTGTATGTGCTGCAAGTGCTTTGAAAAATCCTGCCACGTCTAAGGGGTCCCATGCTGTGCCGGCTGTGCAGAATGTTCCCAGCTCCAAACTGCTGCAGCACAGGGTATGAGAGACGCATGCCAGGGCTTAGACTTCCACGGGACAGACGTCATTGCTTCCAAAGAAGTTCTGATCTGATAACTCCTGATGCTAACTCTATAGTGAGATGTAGCTAAATTTAGCAATAGGCTTAATCCTCAAAGAGGCCCTGGTTGCCTGATGGAAAAAGCAAAGTGTTTCAATTGCTGCTGTCAGCATTTCTTGTTGACTGACAGGTTTCCCTCTTACATAGAGAGCCAGAACCAGTGTCTACAGCGTTCATTGTTGCAGATTAGCGTTACGGATAGGGAAAGCTCTACCATTCCTCTATGCTTGTAGAAAAACAACAAAATATAGGATAAATTTGCAGAAAACATAAATTATTCCTCACAGTATGCGAACTGAAGTAAAAAGAATGGGAGACCAAAAGAAGAGAATTTCTATAATAACGAGCTTGCATGAGAAAGGGCAAAGCCAACAGAGCCTCAGGCTCGAGCAACCTGTGGTTTTGGTCTTCTCTTTTCCTTTTATTACTATCAACAGTATGTACACTCGTTCATAATTTGTTCAAAGAGTAACCAAATTATATAATACAGCTAGGAGAAGAGGCCCAGACAATAAAGGTGGATGTTACCTTGGCCATCTCCTGAGCCATAGACAAGCTGTGCCTTTTAACACTTTTAACACAGGGTTTTACTAACATGCAAGTGATGAGCTGCGAAGTGCCTGCTGCTTCTTCCTGCAGCCTAGTTCATGGCTGTATGGTGCTTTAAATTTGTAAAACGCTAGATCAGTGCTGTGAACATCAGACCAAATAACACACAGAAGCCTTAAAAAATACAGCGTTATGCACTTCACAGTAGCAAATCTTTATTTGGGCCCTTAGGTATAGCTGACTGCTTTAAAGGACCTAACTTTAGCTATCGTAAGACAAAAGAAAAAGGATTGTGTGGAAGGTCAGGCTGGTATAACACGGCATTTCCTATGACCTTAGATACGTAGCTTTTTGCTGCAGCAAAGATTTTTCTCTTATCAAGATACTTTAATTCTTTACCAAAATAACAAGAGATCAGAATATAAATATATAAAAGATTTTCTAGAAAGCTCGCAAAGATGGTTTGGATTTAGTATGACCTCCCATCTCTACTAGGAGGACAGGACACTGACAAGGCAAACTACTAGCAACGGGGGAACTATGCTGTGGATAGCAAAGCTGAGACCATTGCTCTGCACACAGAGGGTTGATATTGGCCTCTAGGATGCTCTTACTACTGGCTGCAAGGAGACCTGGTTCGTCGTATGTCCATCCACTGTAAGGAAAGGCCAATTAAAGGGGCTTGGGTTTCATCAGATACCAATAGCATGGTCCTCGCTGGATAAACACCCACAAAATTACCTCCCAGCTAAGAATTTAATCCTGTCCTCATGTGGTCTGTAAAGGCAGCAGTCTCTGAGCGAGCTGTGGGGGATGACGGCTCACAGAACAGACAGACGGTGAGAAAACAAGTTCCCTGCCATGGCAGAGCCCACGCTGCCACTGACTCACAGTTGCTCCTCACTTCACCTCTGTGATGACATTTGTGACAAAGAAGGGAAGTGTATCGCTGTGACAGTGCGAAGATCAACATTCATCAACATCTTTGAGTCTGGCCTCTCTTTTACACTTGCACTAGCATTTGCATTTTTCACACATTTTCCCTGAAAAAGTACCATTTATGCTATCTTCTATCCCAATGCTTATCTGTTTCCTTTATGCTCCAGAAGAGAATTTAGGGAAGAATTTCTTTAGAGAGCTTGCAAATGTAATCTTTTAGGAAGAATCAGTATGAGATAGTGATTTCATCTTACCTTTAGGGTACAAGTAAGCTGTAGATGTGGAATGCAGGAAAACAGGTCTGATATGTTTAGAGGCTTAAACATTTTTATAGCCTGAGGAAATCCAGAATGGCCCTGGAAAAGATTTGGTTGGTTGACTTTGTTTGGTTTTGATTTGCTAATTACAGAAACACCCTGCTCACCAGAAAGTAATGTGCTGCATTCCTGCAGAAAGCAAGCTGCTTCTTTTCCAATTATCTCAGTCCTCAACCCTTCTCCATAGTGCTGGCAGATCTTGACTTTGCAAAAAAAAAAGATCTGCTAGCTGGGGACTTTAGGTCCAACTGTAACCAACTGCTTGAATCAGTGGATTTGTTGGTGACAAGAATTGGTGTCATCAATAATAGTGACAAGTATCTGCAGCGTGAGATGCATACAGCACATCCCAGAGTGTTGCTGAGATGCATCCCAAGGCTCAAGCATTCTGTTTTGAACAAAAGGGGTTATTACATCTCTTCTCATCGATATCTTCCATGTTTTGGTTTGCCTGGATGCCTCTAATTGTCCTCACCCTCCAGACTGTGTCTGCTGTCCTGCGATTCCTCCTCTCCAGCATGGTATACTTTCAGCAGCCTCAATGGAGCTGACACTTTCCTCTGTTACACTGCCATTTTTGATCACAGTGGCATGAAGAACAATCAAAAAATGCACGATATTAGAGCCCTAATGTTGTCTTAGATTAGATTCAACTAATGTAGGCTATGCCCCAATGTAGGCCCTTTGTAATTTCAGTTTCTTGGGGTAAGAGGCTTCATCTCCCTCCCCGTTTGATTTATGATAGATTAGGATGTCGGTTAATCTCTTCTTACTTGATTAATCTTCATAGTCATCTAGCCAAGTATTGTGTGCAAAAGGATCCCATTGCATAAATACAGATTACTAATTTTTCTTTAATTATTCCTCTGTATGCCAGAGGGATACAGAGAGGATACAGACGGGGATAGACACCAGCCTCCTAAATCTTATTTTGTGAGAGAAAAAAGAGGAAGACAGCAGCTGCTCTGGCTGATACTGGTTTTCTCTGACATGCTCAGTTCATTTTCATGGAAAAGGCAAAAAGCCACAGAAACAATAGATTATGGTCTCCTGTGAGAAAATGGGAAAGCAGAAAGCAGCTCTGAGCAAGTGAATCTGCTTGACTGGTCTGTTCCCACAGAGAGAAAGCAGAGTTTCTTATGGGAAAAGCTATATTAAACAAATAAAGAAATAAACATATATAGAAACAAACTGAAATAGCAATGCACTATCAGTATCAGAAACAGACAATCAGGAAAGAAAGGCATTGAAAAGCACTCTGTGAAAACGAGGCAGAGATACCTATTCTGTCAGGGCCATGCTGAGATGTTTCTACCAGTTGCCTTCTTCCTTCCCTGTGCATTCCAAGGACACTGGGACAAAGACTTTGCATTTCTGAGACCCCACAACCTGCTCTCCACCAGCAGCTGCAGTTTCCTGTCGCCAATGGCACCTGGGTGAGCACTGCAGCACACACACACCCCCAGAGGGCAAGCTGGTAGGGGGGAACTGGCAGGTGGGGCAGGGAAGGTGTCCACAACGCATTCTGCACGTAACCCACACATTGGAGCAACAGCCAAACAGCTTCTGTTGCTGGATTTCTACCGTGAGCTGTAGTATTCCTTGGGAAGTCTTTTTTTTCTTCTCTCTCTTCTCTTTTCTCTACCTTCCTTGCTGTTTTTCATAAATTATTAAATGTCGCTTTTTATCTTTTCTCATGTGCTGGTCTTCTGGGGATGATACCCTACTCCAAGCATAGTCACGTAGTGGCGAATATTTATTATGCACAATTTAAACTGAGGCCTGGTAGTAAACTCCCTCTCACACAATTTGACAGAAGTAGGCAAGCTCATGAGTATTAAGAAACCTCCTCCAAATAGCTGAGAGTGCCCAAACCATAACTGAGACTAGTAGTGGTGTGTTTACCTGATGCTAAAATACAGAGTCAAGTATTTCTAGAATAGTCCAGGGCAGCAAACAAAGGAACCTCAGGTGTACAGCACCTGGTAGGGAGCACATTTGGTGCCTTAGCAAGAGGCCCTGGGGATTCTGCCCAAGTGACAGACGCTGGTTGCTATAGGGATGCTGTCCTCTCCGAATGCCATGCAGCTTCCCCGCATCTCAGTGCAGATTTTCAACCATTACTGGTTTGTAGCTGACATTTTTCCAGGCTTTCCTGAAAGAAAGAACAAGCCAGCTTTCTGGAGAGAGGCACTACTGCTGGTGTTCACTGCTGTTAGTCATCTTTTTAAAGAGCAGTTTCTGCTGAGGAGATCCAGAGAGCAGCATGAGCTTCAGCCCAGATATACACCGGGATCTCCTCCGTGGGAAGATGTTTCCTCTTCCTGTCCAGCCTTCCAGCCTGGTCCGAGTCTTCATCAGCTCAGATTTTTCAGGTAAATAAGCTGAAAAGTCCTGAAGCTGCTGAACGCATCAGGCACTCTGTGAGTCTGCAAAGTGTTACACCGTGGTGACCCTGCTGTGCTTAGAAGTGAAGCCGTAAGCTTGTAGCTTCATTTGAAAGTGAAGATGCTGCACTTTATCTACAGCTTTATTCTGTCACACCCAATTTGCACTTAGAACATGTCAGAGATGGCAGAATTCTGCACTAGTTCAGAACTATCAGCATTTGCAGCGAAAGCAAATTCAACCTAGAGCAATGCAGCATTTGCAGGCTTTCCTGCAAGCTTGGCTAACACACGTGTGATTCCCAGCCACCACTGTAACAGCAAGAAATATTTATGAAGAACTTCCCTTCTTGGACAATATCCAAATATTTCCCACTTCCTCTGCCTGCTGGGACACAGTTACCAGACTGAGCTCCTAAAGTGGTAACTGGCAGTGGGTAGCAATGACTCAGATTCTCAGGAATTACAAAATTCAATTTCCCCCCTCTTCTGAAAACCATTCACTCTGTCTTCGTTTTTTTGAATAAGAAAACATGGATTTAGAAAAGCTTCCAATTCCACAAAAAGTGTCTTCCAAAGAATGAAAATACTGCAGCATCTTCTCCAGTAGAGGGTAACATGATGAATATGCTGTTTGGACAGCGGGGTGTTTCCAGCCTGAGCAGACAGTCAGAATTTACACAAGTGGTTACAGCTGTAGTTTCTGGAGGGAATGTGTGAAAACCGCAGGCAATCTGAAATTAGTGGATTTTCAGGAATTTTGGGGATGAAGATGTGACATGTGATTGGAGTCTCATCAAAAGACAGGGACATAAATTAAACTCACTCTCTCCCTGTAAAGTTTGGAATTGAGGGGGTCTGGAGTGCAAAGCAACACAAGAATTTCCCATAATTAATACAGGCTTGGTGAGAGCTAATTAATTAATCTATGGGTATTATGCTGACAGAGCTTGATTCCTGTTGGACAGCAGTGCAGACAACATAATTCCTAACCCAAGGGAGCCTCTTCTTCATCTGACACTGGCACAGACTTCATTAGTGATCACTTTTCACTTAGAACAGTCCCAAGGAAAGCTGCAGACACAGCCATTCCCCATCCTAATTTTAGCATTCCCTCTCGTACTGCTTTATCGCATGATCACGTAGTGCCGAGAATGTTTACATAGCTTCAGGGAGAGAATATTCCAGTTCTGAAGAAACTGTAATCTTGCATGATAACACATATGTAAGGAGAAAAATGTGCTTTATGTTCCCTTTGTCTTTTCATTTTGCAGGCGTGAAAATTAACCTTGAATGTAAGACTTGTGTAACAGTGAAAAGAGGAAGGTGCATGCATGTGAGCCTGGAAGTGAGCACTCATGCTTGTGTTTGTGTGCATGTATGTGCTTACCTGTCCTTCTATTTGCTTTCTCTTCTTAATTTATATTTTTTTTCTAGTTTGTTGTTTGATTTAATTCACTGAATGCCTCACTTAAAGGTGTCACACAGATTTTTCTAGAAAGAGATAATCTCTTGCAAAAAGCACAGCAGGGGAAGTGGCCATAAACATTTCACAGACCTGACTCTATGAAAAGACTCCTTGTGGATAGCATTGCCTTTTATTGTGGCTATTTGTCACTGCTGAGATGACCCAACAGTGGGGCTGAGAGGTCTTAAAATAGGATGGAGAAATAAGTTGCAAGGAATACGTTCTTTCTGAATCAGTGCTGCTGTATTGTGTTTTGCACTATGCAATCCAAAATTTTCCAGTTCCAGAGTTTTCATATTAGCAAACAGAAACACCGTGACAAGTCAGTAGGACTGAATATAACCTTGAAAATACAATTGTAATGGTATACGAGTAGCAAGCACATATTAGTATTCACATAGTAACATGGGCACGAGCCCGCAGACACATGGAAACTGCAGTCTTACGAGACTTAACCAGAATGTCGTCTACATGAAACTCTACCCAGATGAGATGATAGCAACACAGGCTGCATTTTTGCTGTAAGGTCTAACATGACAAGTAAGTAAAGTAAAAACCAAACTCCTAACTTCTGCTGTGTTGCACAAATCCTTGCATGCAGACATGGCTACAGAAAGAGAGGCCCTCCTGGAGAAAGCATATCCAGGAGCACAGGCTTTCTGTCAGAAGCATGGCTTCATGTTTGAGGTAAATTACTTTTCTCCTGTCTGTCCTGTGCAAAGGCCATCAAAATATGTGGGATGGAGAGAAAAAAACAAATATTAATGGATTTTCCATTCCCTTAGAAATTTCATAGGAGTCAAATACTGCTGTATCAGTTTCTTAAATCTTTTGTTTTAAGTATTTCTGGATGCTTGAGCTGTATGGGTTTCAGTGAAGTTAGGTGGCTAACCATCTTCAATCACCTGGACCTGAGGGCTGATATCCTTTTGTTTCTAGATTGCTTTTGAAAAAAAAAAAAAAAAAAAAAAAAAAAAAAAGGAATGTATAAATTCCACTGGATATACTTCAGGGATAGCTGAATTAGTCCTAATTATACTAATTCTAGTACAAAAGGAGCTATGGAAATGTTGGGGATCATTATCTTCCATGACAGAACATAGGCTTCAAATACTGCAACAAATAACCCACAGTCCTGAGGTTCCTTGTCCTGCAAAACTAAGTTTCTTAACTGGTCATCCATCATCCAGATCCCTAAGTCTTTCACAGGAGAAATCCCCACTGAGAGATATCGAATGTCTCAGCATCTCTTGTAGAGTTCCATATTTTTTTTTGTTTTGTTTTGTTTTGTTTTGTGTGTGTGTGTGTGTGTAGGTAATAGACTTGAGATGGGGTATTTCTGAGCTTGTAGACAGTGATTACAGAAACACAGAACTCTCTCTGGAGGAAATTGAAGCCTGTCAGAAACTATCAGCTCGCCCCACCTTCATTGTAAGTACCAGCACTACGGCGCATGCTCCATCCCTATGGCTAAAGTGAGCCTTACAGGGCAGGCTGCTTGCATCGAGAACTTGCAAAGTGGGCAGGTAAGATGGTTTTCCCCAAAATTAGGCTTGCCTGAGGAGTTCCACAAATCAGATAGCTGATGGGGCTGAGATGTCATTAACCAAGGTAAATCCTAAAAGATAAGAGAAGCCTAGACAGGCACACACATGTGGTCCAGCCCTGAAAACATGGTTTCTTCAGAGCTGAAGATAACAGATTGTCTGTGGCAGATGTAAGATAGAGATACACATAAGGCAAGAAGGATAATACCAGTTCTTGCTCTGAGCTTGCTTCCTGCCCAATAGCTCAATATTGAGGGGGTTTTCTCAGTAACTAAGGAATGAACACAAATTCCCCAGGCAAAGAACCAGAAATGAAAATGCCATAGCAACCAGCAAGGACAGAGGCGGGGTGTCACACTGCAAGCTGCTATCTGCTCCATGCTTCTGCCCCACCAAAAGGAGAGAAACTAACATCCCTCTGATCGCTCCTCCTACCCACCAAAAGCTCCACACAGCAGCAGCCCACTGCACCATCCCCGGAGCACCTTGGTGGCAGCCCCAAGCCCACACTTGGAACTTGAAGCCCTGCAGAGCAGGACAGGAGGCTGAGACACCCGCAGGAGTGCTTGGTCACTTCCTCGGGTTGTTTTGGTTTTAGAAAGGGAGGAGGAGAGCTTTGTCGAACAAAGAGAATAAATGCAGAGAATGTGCAGTCCCAGGGAGCATAATCAAAGCCACGAGTAAATAAATAAGCAATTAAGTATTTGTGCAAGTTGTGCCTGTTTTCCCCTGAGCCACTCCATCGGAGGCTGGCAACAGAGAGTCTCCGAGGCAGAGCCAGGAGCACCTCACCACAGCACCACAGCACCCTGAGCTCACCATCCCTGAGCTCCTGCAGCTCACCCCTCTGCTGGCAGCACTGTGCCGAGCACGCACATTGCACCAGCAGGCACTCAGGCAGCATCCCCCTAGAACCAGAGGATATCCCAAGTTGAAAGGGACCCACAAGGATTATGGAGTCCAACTCCTCCTCAGACCAGTTCTCAGTGTGTTCCTACACACTCAGGGGAGCCACGAGGTTCAGCTACGCCCTCTCTCCTCTGTACAAGCCAGAAGGGTACTGCTCAAGGATTAGACGGTGGGTCTGAGCTCTCAGCTCGTCCCGGCTGTTTGCAGACTGCATGGATACTGGATGCTGACCCTTTTCAGGTTCTCCCTCTTCCCCAGCCCAGCCTTCAGTTTTAATCAGAAGTCCCCAGGCTCAGCCCTGTTCCCTTAGTTCTCCTTCACCCCAAAACCAATCTTACAGCCCTGCTGGCCGGAGTCCCCATATCGGCTCTGCTCTGTGCAACCACCACCTCACCCCCTTGCTTTCCCTCACACATCATAAAGGCCTGAGGAGCAGCTGCCCCAAAGCCCCTTCTCCCCAGCCATGGGGCAGGCTGTGGAAGCCCCCAGGGTGCTGTGGTTTCCTGAGCAGCCCTCCCTGGCTACCCCAGGTGCTCAGGCAGGCGAGCAGCCAGTCCACATCCCAGCTGTCACTGCCGAGGCACTGCCTCAACACCGGACCTTTTCTGCTCATCGCAGGGACCCCTGGGGGGCTGCTACGAGCACCAGACTGTGCCTCGGCTCATCGCAGAGAAGGAGTTTGAGGCCTTAATTCTGCAGCTGTCAGGGGGCTCTGCCCAGCTACAGAATTAAGATGACCAGTCAAATTTCCTGACTGGTCATCTGTAATCTCTGGCTAAACACAGCCCAAACCAGTCAAAGCTCTCAGTACTGGCCTGTGAGTGTGTTTATACATATATTTAGCAAGCATAACATTCCTCTCATACCTGGCAGCCTACCTAAAATATTGTCTCGAAGGGGATGTTCTGGGATTACTTGGAAAAGGAAATCAATCTCCGTTGCTTACCCAGGGTATAAGCTCTCAGATGAGACAGCCATGTAAGATAGTGAGATTTGGGGCAGCCAGTTCTTCTGAACTGCCAGAGAAACCCTCACCTGAATTCAGCACTCAGTCTCCCACTATAGATACCAGTGTAGACAGTAGTGAGGAGGATAAATAATTTCCTTTCATATATCACACTTTACTTGCAGAAATGGGCTGTCAGACATGGAGCTGAAGGACGTTTTATCCCTTGATGATGAAGTTCTCACAGAGATTCACCACTGCCACCTTCCCTCAAGTAAAGCTATCCTGCGCTTTCCCCCTCTCCACTGGGCACAGCTGTGTAGGGACTTGGGAGAGTGCAGAATGGAAGAATTTGTCCTGCTTGGCTTTGCACACAGGTACTCTTAGAGGGCAAAGAATGAGATGCCAAATCTCTGATTTTGGGATGTTCCCACTGTGGGCTTTTTAGAACCCTTCCTACACTCCTCTCACTGCTATCAAGCTCTATCAGTGCTAAAGATCCCGGAAAAAAAAAGACCTCTACCTCCCTGTTCCAGTACCTTTGTTATTTTTTTTTTTTCCTTCCCAGACAATTTGTTGAAATGGTGCAGAACTGTTATCTATCAAAAAATGACCAAATCAAGCAACATTTTCTCCTGGCAGATTTTTTTCAAGGGGACTTGGAGCTGGGGAATGAAGAAGCCCCTTATATTGCCACACCTTAGCAGGACTTTGAATGCTGACAGGAAGGTAAGGGATATCTGCAGGCATTCCCATACCTGTAAGCTCTGGATCAGGGCTCTGTGTCTCAGGACATGCAGGACAGGGTCTAAAATCAAAAGACAGTGGAAATAATGGTAAATTAAATTATTCAGTGTTTTCAATTACAATGAAGATCGATGTATACATACATTTTAAAAAATTATCTCCAACCAAGGAGACCTGCAGTCATTTTGCAAATATTGTCATGTCATTTCGCAAACATTGTCATGTCATTTCATGCATGCAAAAGGCCTTTGCAGCAAGGAAGGAAGAAATATGTTATCATAACTGCAGAAAGGTAGTGTGTCTTAGATTGTAGCAAGAAAAATTTGGACTCATGAAACACATTTCCTACTAACAAGAAAACTTAAAACAGTGAAAGTCCTGGCATACTATGATTTAGCACCTAGCACTCAAGTTGTAGAAGCAAAGAGGTTAATGCACAAGCCACGTCTGAAACCCACCGTTCTGGTTACTCCTAGGTAGCCCCTCAGCCACTCTGGTTCTCTGGTACTGTTCCAAATCTGAGGAAGTTGAGCGAATTGCCATTTCAGTTAATGCTGAACGAACTGTACATCACATAAAAAGCAACTATGGTAGCTCTCAAGCCCACCACAGTCTTGTTTTAAAATGCTTTTCTTCTCTGCCCTCTTAGGATTGAGTATAATACACAGAGAGGTGTTGGCCAGGCTTCTTTTTTTTTCGTGCCTTCTTACCCAGAGGTAATTGGGAAGCTGTGCCAACCGTGTCTGAGCTGGTTCAGTGCCTGTCCCCATCCTGTTCTCATTCCATCGTGTGGATTTCTCCAGCCACCTGCTGGGCCCCTGCACACAACGCTCACCGGATTCCTCAAAGGTAAGATTAGTCCTGGGGATGGCTATAGCCCAAGAATACATCCATCTGTTATGAATGGGATCCAAGTAATGTCATAAACAAATAGAGCAACAAGGAAAGAACATATTTCCATGGAAATACAGTTTTCCCCGTGAGCTCACACAAAGGCAGGATAAAGGTCCGTTTGCCTCCGTGCTCAGTCACGCACCGTTCCCACTTGCAATTGCTTCGACAAATGAGAATAGAGAAAGTGGGTCATTTTGTCGCCAGGACAACAAAAGCACACACTGACCTAGATATGTCTGAGGGAACCTAATCTCCCTCTTGGCACAGACTGCGGGGTTCAGGCAGTATAGGGGGTTTCCAGTTGGGGAAGCACAACATATTAACAATCTCAAATTGTCTCTTTTTTGTCTATGGTTTCAGAAGCAGACTTTCCTCTTTGTGTCTCTCGGCAGGCATCACAGTGATGGCACTTAGTTCTGATTGCCGGCTGCCGGTGGCAGGTTCCCAGGATGGCTCAAAGCTTGTCTGGAATATGGAAGTTACTGAGATGCTGCACGCCCTCTCTGGGCACTCTGGTGAGCATTCTCCATTTTTTATGGTTGGAGAGCTTCTTTCATGTCTGAAAAAGAGCTCCGACAACTCGGCCATCGCCTCCTAGCTGCCAGCATTCTGCCAAGTGCTGAAAGCACCGGGAAGCCCTCGGTTTGTTAATCCTCCCCTCTTATTTTATAGCTGAGGTGAAGTGTGTGAAAGTGTTTGGAAAAGGAACCTGTGCTGTCTCAGCTGCCATGGATCACAGTCTGTGCATCTGGAATTTGATCTCTGGCAGAGTAAATTTTGTTATCCAAGTTACACATATTGAAGAGCAGCCCTCACATCACCTTCATGTGGATGAGAGGCACAGGATTGTATATTCTTCCTCAGACACAAAGGTAGGGCCATTCTTTAGCTTAAAGTCTGCTGAAAGAACAAGAACTATAGAAGTTACAGACACAGTCATGAAGGTTATAGACAGAAAATCTACCTCGGTCCTTGCTACATCTCTCTCTTTTGCCACCTAGGTCAATGTTTGGCACCTGGAGACAGCAGAACTCATCTTCCAGATCTCTGCAGAGGTGTTGGGTGCGTGGATGTGTTCTGCAGTACACAGCCTGAGGCAGGTGATTATGACTGTGTCTGAAGGAGGAGGGCTGAGCCCGTGGAACAGCAACACCAGCAAGCTGAGATCCAAACATCAGCTTTCAGGGCTACAGGAAGAAACACCAACTTCCAGTGTTCTGCTTCAGAAGCAAGGGAAGATGATAGTGGGATTTAGCAGGGAATCTCTCTCTATGGTACCCATCAATCTGTTCGTTTTTTTTACAACATTTCATGGATCTGAATTCTAAGTTATAGTAATTCTGTGGAAGATCCTGAATGATAGATTCACAATTTCACTCTGTTGTGTTGATATCTGGATTTATCACCACAAGCTGTTCTGGATGACATATTTTCACATTTCATTCAATCCCCAGGCTGCCAAAGGAAGGTGATCTGGCCCTTCCCTCTGTCCACTTCTCAGTCACCAGTGATAGGACTGTGAATTTCCACTATTGCCAGTTTGGGTTCTGCTCCCCACCCTGGCCCAGATTTGCTTCATGAAAAAGCAAACCAGTTTCTAATAAGGCTTATATTCCTCCAAAAAGAGCACGACCACTCTGCATCTGCTGATGCATTGCTGCATCACACACATTTATCATACTGAACTCCTTGGACAGAAAGCAGCGAACATAACTGTAACGTTCTGCAGAACACCCTTGGAAGGGTGAAGGGTGTGCTGGAGAAACACTGCCACCACACAACCGTGAAATGAAATGAAATGAAATACAGTTCCCATATACTCTCCAGAAGCATGCTGAGCCAGGCAACAGGTCAGATAACCAACAGGCCTTCCTTCTCCATTCAGAATAGAGCACCCTCTTCAGATTTCCATGTCCTGGTTCCCAAGTGGACAAGTATAACGCTCTCTATCCTGCTGCACAGTCTACCCAGCACCATGAGGCCAAATTAAATTTCACTGCTAATCTATTCTCTTTCCTTCAGGAGAGAAACAGTTCAGCTATCCTAGCTTCATGTCTAACTTTTGCCTTATTTCTCTGCAGATCTCTTCTGATGGAAACAGTCTGCTTGAGAAGCTTCCTGGGAGGGTTTGCTTTGCTTTTTTTAGGGTTTCTAAGCTACCCTTAGGGGTTACCTTTCAAGAAATATAGAGATTAAATCATGCACATATGGACGTGGTGTTGAAGGAGATTCTAGATTTTCCCAGCTCAATAAATCAGTACTAATATTTTATTGTTTTAGGCTTTGAAGAGTGTGTGAGAGCGTACCTCGCAGATGCAAAGGGCTTCCACAGGTTCCCAGCAGCAGACTTGGAACATAAAGGAGTGGTTCATACAGCTGCTATCTCTGCTAGCAACAGAATCATCGTTACTGGTTCTCAGGCTGCATGTATCCAGGTAGGAAGGCAGGCTGGGCAGCTTCCCCATCAGACGCATTTCTTACAAATCCAGCTCACAAAATACACCCCTGACACAATAAAGAGCTCATCTTGACCTCCAGCAACCTGCCTGGGGGTTGGATTTGCAGTTCTGAAGATGCTGCTAGTATTGCCACACTTCCAAAAAGTGGATGACCATTGACCCTTATCTTTATTGCTTCAAGCCTTTCTGTTCTCCTTTTATTTTTGCAACTGACTGAAAAGCACTTTACCAGTTCCGAGGGCCAGCCTCAAACCAGTGCATTTCATTTCTAAAACATTAAATTTCAACTCCTAAAAGCTGCCTCATTACCCGTGTGTGAGCAGGAGCCAGATGGAATACACAACATGTGGAGCACCATCACTTGCCAAAGAAAGAGGTAAACAGGCAGTACAGTCCAAAATGTGCAGGATCTAATTAAAGATCTTTCAGAGCAAAAGAAAGCAAGTGGTCTGAATGGCTCCTGGTGCTTCATACATTTGTTTTAGAAACATTTTGTATTCGTAGCGGTTCAACATTTTTCCTTCTAGTGTTAGAGCTTGGATGCTATTCTTTGACTTCACCTCTGTTTCAGTACAAGTTAGCTAAGCTGTATTGTTTCACCTCTTTAATAAGATTTAGGAAGAAATGGCTCAGACACTTACTCCCCCCCACCAACTTTTCCCAGGTGTGGAGTTTATTAGAGCAAGGGTTGCTGATGGACATGCTGGATGGCATGGGAGCACCAGTAACACGCCTAGCCCTGTACGACTGCACTTTGGTTTCTGATTCCTGCAGCATGATGTACTTCAGAGTGTGGAACCTCGTTTGCAAGCAGCAGCAGGAAACCTTGGCACGTGTCACAGACACAGGCTGCACTGCACTGTCCCACAGAGGGAACTACGTCTATTTAACCCAACCTGAGGACAGACAGAAAGTCATCATCTGGGATGCCACAGAACGTGAACTGCATCTCACACAATTAAGTTTGCATACGGGGTAGAAGAGAAAAACAACTCACAGAGGCAGTGAATGTGTGGTTTGCTTTCTGAGCAGATGACAAGGACAGTCTGCTCCTTTCTGCTTTTAGGAAAATAGGGTTCAGACTGGAAAGCTTTGTTATCTCTTCAAAACTTTTGTCTAGAATACCTTATTATTATGATATAGGAAAAAAAAAAGAATAATATGCAAGTGATTTCACAGAAAAAGGAGCCATCCTGAATCTTATCTGAGGGAAGACATTCACATGCATTTCGAGTAAGAATTGTTGCCGTTTACCTTCTCTTTTACAGGTGCAGTGTGTGACACACTGGACACTTCTGCTCAAGTGAGATGCCTGGAAACAGCTGAGCAAACCCAGCTCCTCTTCACTGGACTCATGTCTGGAACAGTCCTTGTTTTCTCACTGAACTCCAGGCAGGATGTAGCATGCATCCCACCTCCAGAGTTGCAGAAACCAGTCAACCATATGGCAATCAACAAGCATGAAAAGCAGCTTGCCATAGCATACGAAGATTTAGTCCTTGTGCTGGATATTATCCCTGCAGATCCACGTCCAGTGATCCACAGGCCCACCTACACCTTTTATACTCAGATCCCTGGTGCTCTGCTTTCCAGAGTGGCTGTCCTTGCAGATTACAGAGTCCTCTATGGCATGACTACTGGGGATTTATTCCTTTATGACTGCCCACAGTCCCAGGTGTTTCCTTTGGAAGGTCACGGAAGCCAGATCTCCTGCTTGGAAAGCAGTCATGGAGAGCACTGGGCACTCAGTGGAGCTGAGGATTCACTGCAGTGTCTCTGGGACTTGGAGTCCTGTCAGCAGGAACACGAGATGTACTATTATAAGGTACTACACCGGCAGGGAGGTAAAGCAGTGCCAAAAGTCAATTACTGCCCTAAGCTATCAGGGGGATCCAACCAACCGGATTCCCAGCTCTCAGACAGGATACCCAAATCCTGCACATAGCCATTCACACCGACAGGCAGCAAGCTATTCTCAGCATTTAGGTCTGAGCATCTAGAGACACCATCAAGGTGTCAATCCTGTCTGACTGAAGGAGTGTGCTGTAAACACCCCTGCGAAACTAAAACATAAGTCATAGGAGTTATTTATCTACAGCTCATTATTGCTCATTTAGCTGGCATAAGCTAGCTGACAAGTCAGTGAGGAGAATGAGGCATCACAAGTTAACAATAGCAACAGAAGGGGTAAATTGGGTCAGCTCAGGGAAATCCAGTAAAAAAGAAAAAAGTGATGAAGGCTGGATCAAAGCTGTCGGTCTTTCACCTGACAATATATGACAGATGTACCCAAACTACTCCTTTCCCCAGATGAAATAATAGGCTTCTGTACAGCCTCACCAGGCTCTGTTACAGAGCACTTCATTCACAGACCTTATTTCATGATATTTCCCACTCTCCTACCACGATCACTCTCATAAAAATATTTATTTATTTACAATTTACCACTATTCTGAAGGTACTGAATAACCACCGGGCACTCTAAGGCATCTTCACCTCAACCTGTATGTACCAGTTTAACAATCTAATCCTAACCACTGTCCATTTTCAGCCTGCATCTCTCCTGAAAGGCATTCACTGTGCTTGCTTTTCAAAAGATGACAAGTACTTGTACACCGGGTCACTGGATCAGACCATTACAGCCTGGGATGTTGCAAGTGGTGAGTAACTGAGTCATTAAAACCTGTTCGCCTTCCTTCCCTTGTCTCAAAACAATAGGAAATGTATTCCAGAATGAGAGGCTGGAACACTGAAGCCAGCAGCTGGATGTTAGCATTGTGACTAGAAGCTGCAATAACAAAGTTACAGTTAGAGTACTGCAGCATACAATAAAAAAAAAATATTATGGGCTCAAATAGCAGCGAGTTTTATGGCAAAACAAGTAAAAGCCTCTGCACGTTTCTGTTATGCAAACCACCTATAATGTTCTAAGGAGAAACAGGCAGCATGGCTTATTTTGCCCACTCTCTTCCTCTCTCCTCAGGTAACATCAGGGGTCCAGTTTTACTGAATGCGAACTGCCTGGTGACAAGGGACTGTTTGGGGCAGGAGATGTATTTTAAATCAAGTCCTACTACTCAGTGTTCTGGTTATGGTTATGTTTAGGGTTGTTCAGAAAGAGCGA
Source organism: Aythya ferina (assembly GCF_964211825.1). Lineage (NCBI taxonomy): Eukaryota > Metazoa > Chordata > Aves > Anseriformes > Anatidae > Aythya > Aythya ferina. The sequence goes on from NC_140324.1 coordinate 4,262,830, forward strand.
AGACACAGAGTCTGGTTGCATGTGGGGTTATGTAAAGGCTCCCCAGGAGAGTTCAGGTGTACCCAAAGGCTTCCGTTGGGAGCACTTTTTTATGGGAGAAAGGCGCTCTGTACGTGTTTTCTGGGATCCTACTTAAAATTTGTCTCAGTGTTCCAGTTCCAGTTACGTTTAGGGTTGTTTGGAAAGAGCGAAGACATAGAGTACAGTTGCATGTGGGGTTATGTAAAGGCTCCCCTGGGGAGTTTAGTTGTACCCAAAGGCTTCTGTTGGGGGCAATTTTTGGGGTTAGGGTTAGGGTTAGGATTAGGATTAGGGTTAGGGTTAGGATTAGGGTTAGGGTCAGGATTAGGGGTTAGGGTAAGGATTAGGGTTAGGTGTTAGGTTTAGGGTTAGGGTTCTTTATTCTGAATTTAGTTTCTGCAGGTGCCTTACTGGCGGTACAGTGCATACACACAACAGCTACCAGAATTGTGCCAACTGCAGATGGCTTTGTTGCAACAACAAAGCTCTGTTATATTATCCGTGAGAAGTTTCACTGTCCTACAACCACTTCTCAGTATAACACATTCCAATCACCTCAGTGTGTACAGTAGAATCCCAAAAGAAAGATGGGAAAAACTCAAGCAAGCATCAGCACAATCAAGGAAATTCTTTTGAGATCCAGACTCATACCAACAAGCTCTCTCAGATCTGTTCCATGGTATAAAACCAAAGGCAAGAGAGGTTATACAGCACAAACAGCCAGGACTGAGCCTGTGGCTTTCTTTTTGTATCCTTTCGCTTTAGGTCTCAGAACTACAACATTAAATATCGCTGAAAACTCCCTTGCTGTGACTACCTCAGAGCATCAATGCCCTGGCACAAAAGTATCGTAATGACGACCTATGAAAAGTAAATAAGCAAAAAATCCTTAGAGATATTCCTTCTGTGCACTGTAAAATAGGGAAAATAAAACAGATATTTGTGTTTAACTGCCTGATGAAAAACTACACATGCAGCCTTTCTGGGAGATCTTTTAGGCAGGCATTAGATGGGGTTGTCCAGGGAGGTGGTGCGGTCACTGTCCCTGGGGTTTTGAGGGAAGAGGTTTGAAATGGTGTTAGGGACGTTGTTTAGGGGCTGACGGTGGTGGGAGGGGGTGATATTGGTGGGAGGGGGGCGGTTGTGGATGCCCCATCCCTGGAGGTGTTCAAGGCCAGGTTGGACGGGGCCCTGGGCAACCTGATGTGGTGTGTGGCATCCCTGCCCTACAGCAGGGGGCTTTGGAGCTGGGGTACCTTTGAGTCCCTTTCCAACCCGAGCCGTTCTATGACTCCACGATGGCTGGACTGGGCGCTCTTGGTGATCTTTTCCAACTTTGACTCCACGAAAAATGAAAAATCGCCCAAGCCAGCCCCTGAGTGTCAATCGTATCGTGTCCGTGTCACCCCTCTCCCCCCACTTTTAACGTGAAGAGCCGAGCGGGGGCCGCCAACGGACACCGCCACCCCCAAACCCCTCAGAGCCCCTCAGAGCCCCTCAGAGCGGGCGGACGCAGCGCGCACGCGCACACCAACCCGCGCACGCACGCGCGCGCGCGCTCCCGAGCAGCGGCGCCGCCGCCGCCGCCAACGGCGGCCGCGAAGGTTCCGGCGCGGGCCGGGCCGGGCCGGGCCGGGCCGTGCGCGGTGACGCAGGCGCTCGGCGCGCTCTGACGGGAGGGAGGGACGGACGGAGGGGGAGTGAGGAGGGGGGCGCGCGGCGGCGGCCCCGATCCCAACATGGCGGCGGGGGGCGGCGGTGGCCGAGGGGGCAGCGCCCCGCGGTGGGGCGGCGGCGGCGGCCGGGCGGTGGCGCAGGAGAAGCTGCCGGTGCATGTGAGTGCGGGGGCGATCCCGGGATGGTGTCCTCGACCCCCCCCCCCCACCACCTCCGCCCGGCCTGTCCCCGGGGCCTGCCCCGCTCCCGGGCTCCGGTGCCACCCCCCTCCTTCCCCTCCGTTGCCTTGAGGAGCTCTTGCCCCCCTCCTCCGGTGCCGTGCCCCCCCCCCGCCCCTCTTCTCCCGGCCTCGGTACCGTGGCCCCGTCCACCCCTCCCCCCGAGCACTATTCTCCCTCGGGACCGTGCCCCCCCCCCTCTCTCCCTGCACCCGGGGCTGTGTCGTGCACCCCCCCACCGGTACCCTGCAGCCCACCCTCCATCATCCCGTGGGGCTGCCGTCCCCTCTGGTACCGTGTGCCCCCCCCTCAGGGCTGTGGGGGTCCCCCTGGGGCTGTGGGGGTCCTCCCGGGGCTGTTTTCCCCCTCCCCGGTGCCCTGGGGTGCCCCAGGGTTTGTGTGGTGTCCCCCCCACCCCTTGCCCAGGGCCTCAGCCTCGTTCCGTCCCTGCAGGTGGAGGACGCGCTCTCCTACCTGGACCAGGTGAAGATTCGCTTCGGCAGCGACCCCGCCACCTACAACGGCTTCCTGGAGATCATGAAAGAATTCAAAAGTCAGAGGTAAAGGCCAGGCCCCGCACCCCAGGACTGCCCCATGGAGCTTCTCGGGCTTTACGGGGGCCTTTGCAGGGTTCCCCAGCCTTCCCACCATTTTAGAGCTCTAGGATCATTAAGGTTGGAAGAGACCTTCAGGATCATCTGGTCCAACCATCCTCCTGCTACTCATGTCACCCTCTAAACCATGTCCCTAAGCACCATGTCCAACCAACCTTTACCATCTCCTCAGACACGCAGGCCACCCTCCTGGCCCTGTTCCCCTGTAGCACAGCCGCTAGACAGCGGAGAAAGGTGTCTGTCCACCCCGGTGTCCTCTGCTACATTGTTTTCCAGAGCAGAAATCCCCAGAAAAAGAAAAATGTGGTTTTACTTCCCCCTCTGAAACACGAGTCTGGAAAATAAAACTCCTAAGCACAGAGCTGTGACCTATCAGCCTTCCAGGTGATGGCTGCCTTGCCCGATTTACGTAACCTGCACACTCACATCTATCTCTGTGGACAACGCTCCCAGGGAGAGGCTGCAGTGGATGGTGGTTGTTCCCTCTGTTTGGGTTAATTTCCAGGTCTAAAGTTCCCAAAGTTTGTTAAAAACCACATCTGTGAGAAGCCAGCTGCTTGATGTACCTCTGTAATTTTCTAGGCTTGACTCAGATTTCTGATTTAGACACAAGTAACAAACTGTTCTCAATTTTAGCATTGACACACCTGGCGTAATCCGACGTGTTTCGCAGCTGTTCCATGAGCATCCTGACCTCATTGTAGGATTCAATGCTTTCCTCCCGCTGGGATACAGAATAGAGATTCCAAAGAACGGGAAGTTAAGCATACAGTCACCGTTGGCTAGTCAGGTAGGTTACGGAGCTCATTATTCTAAGCAAATCCTGTTATATGTATCACTATATACATCTCTCACACAGTTTAGGCTTTGTAGATTTGCAAGTATTGCACGTTGCTAAAGTTTTTACATGGTTTTCAAAGTATGGTAATGGGTACAACATAAATTTGAATGTTTCTTCTCAAAGCAGTCGTTAGTTTAGCTTGCACTAGAATGCTATTCCTGCACAAAGTGCCAGTGCAACTTAAAATACTTCAGGCAGGTTTGAAAACTGAAATTGTAATTGGCTTGAGCTGTTTTTATAGACTCTCAATGTGTGGTGTGTAGTGACGAATTTAAAAAAAAGATCTGGAAGACTCATACTTCCAATAAGAAACTGAGGAATGTGTTTAGGCGGTAGGCAAAAAAATGTGTGTCAAGTGTTGCCATGCAATTGGTACCATCCTGCAATGAAAGGCTTCTGCTGTAACGTAGGTGGATATGTATTGGCTTCTGCTTTTTTTTCGTTCATGTTGTGTGGTTGTGGAGGCTGAAATGGAGCTACCATTTGAATTCGACTGATAAACTTGTGGTTTAACTCTAATTAGTAGCAGTAAATATCTTTTAGGTCTTAGTTTCCATAGATCTCTCTGTGGCTTATAAATTCAGCATCTTTGAGCTTTACATTTTAATGTTTCTTAAAACTGACAGTTCCTCTGGAGTAGAACAGTGGTACTGGAAACTGCAGCATGCGTGATTTGGTACACCCTCTCAAGGGTAGTGGGAAATGCAGTGACAGTCAAAAAGCAGCAGTGAGTCAGATGGTTTGTAAGCCAGATACAGCTTATGGGATTTTTTTTAACTCATGGCGTTAATAACGTAGGTAAGGAAATTCATTGGCTAATCAAATATTTTTTCCTTATTTCTTCATGTCGTAATCCTTTCTAGTTAAACATTGAAAATACTGATGCTAGATTGTAGTTGAACTTGCACCTGTGTTGCTGTACGAGTCACTGTCTTGTGTGTCTTACACCACTAGGTGCCCTCAGAGCCTGTTCCCAGCGCTGTCCCTGGCAGTGGGCTGCTGTTGCATTACTCGCAGGAGAACTCGCACAACCACAGTGACTGTTCCGAGGAGTTCAGACAACAGCTTCCTTACAAAGAAGATAAATCCCAGATTCCTTTGGAGTCTGATTCTGTAGAGTTCAATAATGCTATTAGTTACGTGAATAAGATCAAAACACGCTTCCTTGACCACCCAGAAATTTACAGATCCTTTTTAGAAATTCTTCATACTTACCAGGTAAAAAGCCTTCTGCGTTAAGATATTGTGGGTGTGCAGTGTGGCTGGTTGCATAGTTGTTGTCGAATGAAACGTCAGCCTGTTGAACGGTTCCCAAGCTGTTGTCCAATGACTGCCTCATAGATATTTACTTGAGGAAATGACAGAAGTGTGAAAACTGTAGAACTTTGTGGGGTCTGAGGTGTGAAGGAGTTGTATCTGCATCTGCCTTTGCTAACCTTCAGTTGATGTAGTGATATCCTCTGTAATAGGATGCGCTGTAAGAACCCTGGGCTGTCTGCGGTTTAAATCAAGTTTGTGTTGCCTAGGGCTTTTGACTGTTGTGGAGTTGTCAGCTTTTCTTGCATTGTATGTTTTTGCATCTAACATCTGTGCATACTTTTGCAGAAAGAACAGCTGAACACTAAAGGTCGACCCTTTCGAGGCATGTCAGAGGAAGAAGTGTTTACTGAAGTAGCAAATCTGTTCAGGGGACAGGAGGATCTGCTCTCTGAGTTTGGACAGTTTCTTCCGGAGGCTAAGAGGTCTTTGGTATGTGTATGCTTGGAACAAGACAGATTATTGAACACTGCCTGTTTGTATGTGGAATATATTATGGAAAAACATACAGCCAGTAGATGAAATTTGCTTCTCTTTGCTGTCTGGAATTTCACAAAGCAGGTCACTGAACTACATGCTCTCTGTTCGGATAAGCCAGATTCTTTATTTGCACGGACTGAGGAGAGAGCATCAGAATGATTATTTATTTTCTTCAGTTCACAGGAAATGGACCATGTGAAGTGAACAGTGTCCAGAAAACTGAGCATGAAAAGAATCTTGAACACAGCAAAAAACGATCCAGACCACTGCTATTGCGTCCTGTTTCTGGCCCAGCAAAGGTATCTTTTGCAAGTGAAACTTAGAGTAACCTGGTATTACTCATTGTGTTTATATAATTCCTTAGATAAAGTTGTAATGAGTGGTGTCTTTGAGGTACGTAGGTGTTAGGTACAAGAAAATATTCAAAGCTATTTTAAAAATACTAATCTTCTGCAGCAAAAGAGGTTGTTTAAAGTATGTTCTAATGTATGCGGTACCATGTTAAATACTAAATATCAAGACCTTATGTACAAAGTATTGGCCCTGGAAAGGGCCAGTTCATTGTTCTTACAAGGGAATTGTTCTTTGGAATTCTTCCTGAAGCGATCCATTTTGTGTGTGTTTTCTGCTTTGCTTAGGGAGTCATTTGATAGAGATTGCTCTGGAGGACTTGACATAGCAATGCTAGATCACTCTTTGGGAAATACAGAGTTTCAGCCTTTGCTCAGAGTTGTTGCATGTCCATAAAGTGGAATTTGATAGTATTTGAGTGACAGCGTGTTAAGTAAAACTGTTTGTTCTTTTAACAGAAGAAAATGAAACTGCGAGGTACCAAAGATCTGTCAGTAGCAACAGTGGGAAAATATGGAACACTGCAAGAGTTTTCATTCTTTGACAAGGTCGGTATTTGGCCTGTTCTCCCATCTGTGGACTAATTTTCAACCATTTATGTGGTTACTAATTGGTTCGTTTTGTGTACAATTTGTGTGCCAGCACTTAGCAATTGCCTGACTTTGGGTGGCAGAGACAGACCAAGAAAAAAAAAAAGATGATTTTGGAAGAGGAGTGGAAACTCATCATTAACCTTTTCCTGAATGCTTGTCTCTGACAGATACATTTTTCTCTGCTTTTCAGTAATATTTCCTCATAGTAACCAAATGTATTTACTAAATTATTATATGAAACTGGGACTTCTGGGGCATGTTCTCTTTCTGTATTGTGGTGCAGATAGAGGTTTGCCACCATACCCATAGTTCAGAGTGCTTCAGAATATGAACGCTAAATAAAAATGACATTCAGGCCATCTGATCATTTCTCTCCAAACTGTCTTTAGGTGCGTAGGGTGCTAAAGAGCCAGGAAGTCTATGAAAACTTTCTCCGTTGCATTGCTCTCTTCAACCAGGAGTTGGTCTCTGGCTCCGAGCTGCTCCAACTAGTTACACCATTTCTAGGGTAAGTTACTGATTGCAGTCTCTGCCGTGTTGTACTTTTTTAGGCCTTGCTCTGTTAATTTTTGGTAGGCACAGTGAACTTTGTTACTGAAGCTTTGGATTTAACTTCAGAAATACTTCCAGGTAGCATGCCAGACATTGGAAGCTAATCCATAAAGAGGAATAATAAAATCCGCATCTTAACATATCTACACAGCTCTCGTGCATTTTGGGGAGGATGTTTTCTACTGCTTGTACATCCAGTTGAAAACCTTATGAGACTACCTGATGCTATGCTATACTAATGGGGGCAGAGAATCTCCTGTACTCTGGAGTGTGGTTTCTGTTCACACTCCCTGTTCTAATCTCTCACTGTAAAATACAGGTATAAACATGGAAGCTCGGAACAGAGCTGTGAAAAATATAAATAGTTCTACCTTTGTTGTGAGTCTCTTGTGCTGTTTGGCTTTCAACAGAAGAGGGAGTCACACAGCAAGGAACGCTGACTCCTCGGTTAAGGGTAGTATTGGCGAAGCTGTGAAGAGAAATTCTCTTTCTGCCTTAAGTCCAAAAGAACATAAAGCATTTCAGAGGGAAAGATAACAGAGGTAAAATGTTGGTGAAGGATTTCTCACCACGGTACTAAATCTGTTTGGGTCTTCACCCTCACTTTTATGACATGCATTAGGCACCCTAAAACTGTCAGAATGAAATAACGTAGCTTATGCTTACTTGTGTTTCTGAAGGAAATTCCCAGAACTGTTTGCACAGTTCAAGTCCTTCCTTGGTGTGAAAGAGCTTTCATTTGCTTCTCCACTGAGTGACCGATCTGGGGATGGAATGAGTCGGGAAATTGATTATGCTTCCTGCAAACGCATTGGATCAAGTTACCGTGCTCTTCCCAAAACCTATCAGCAGCCAAAGTGCAGTGGAAGAACAGCCATTTGCAAGGAGGTATTTGGGGATCAACCTATTCAGTCCCTGTACGCACATTGTACTTAGGTAACCTGAAGTAGAATAGTTTGTGCTACAGCTTCTACACATGGATTCCTCTCTCTAACACTGATTAGTTGCCTTTAATCTTGCATCAGTTATTCATCCAATTTATTGAAATAAGAGTATCCACATTCAGCTTGCTAATTTTGTCTAAACATATCTCAAAGCATTTCTTTCAGTTTAATCTCTCTTAAATCTGTGTGCATACACAAAATTATTTGTATAGTAAAGAACATTAAATAGGATGAAATTAATTTTCTAGCAGTGGACCCTAACTTTTAAAAGCAATGTTTCTCCTGAAAGAGCACCATTAGCGAGTGTCACAGGCACTGTTGTCACTGAGAACAGACATAATGCAGTATAGGTAGATGCTCCCACCTTTCCCTGTTGTTGGCAACTGCGTCTGCTTTACTTACAGTTGTGGTTTAGTGCAGAGTGATCTCTGTGCTCTGTGAGATGATCGTGAAGGTGCTTTTGAACTTTGACACATTTCTACACGGACCTCTAATCATCTGAAGAGCACTCATGACAGTGTTAACTAGGCTGAAAATTCCAGTAGAAACTCAGGGAAGAACTCTGCAAGAATAAAACAGTAAAGTATCAGCCCCCTGAGAATAGCTCTGGACTCCTAAGGCTCTGTTCAATGTCACTGTTGCAGGTGTTAAACGACACCTGGGTTTCATTCCCGTCCTGGTCTGAAGACTCAACTTTTGTCAGCTCCAAGAAGACTCCTTATGAGGAACAGTTGCACCGCTGTGAAGATGAGCGTTTTGAGGTACCTCTGCTACTCAGCTTCCTTTCTGCTTGTCTTTCTCCTCAGAAAGCAAAACTTTTAGCCATGAGGGTTTTGACTGAACTACTTGGGGGCCAAATAACGGAAGTTCAGTTACTATTCATTGATTGGAGTTAGTTTGGTGTTTTCCATTTGCTTGGAGTCTAATAGTTCTTTTTAGGCATGGATCCAGTTCTGAAAAGCTTCTTGTCTTTAAGAAATATACGTATACTGTTTCTCCCAGTGGGAAACCCTGGTGATGCTTCTTAGCTCCACCCAGCGGGCAACAGACCTGTGCACCGCTCGTCTCCGTTTTCCTGCTATGCCTGTTTTTAACACTGTCTTTTTTGAACTCTTTCTTAACAGTTGGATGTTGTCTTGGAGACCAATTTAGCTACAATACGTGTGCTGGAGAGCGTACAGAAAAAGCTTTCTCGACTGACTCAAGAGGATCAAGAAAAATTTCGACTCGATGACTGCTTGGGAGGAACATCGGAAGTGATCCAGCGCAGGGCCATCTATCGCATCTACGGTGATAAAGCACCAGAAATCATTGAAAGCCTTAAGAAAAACCCAGTTACTGCAGTTCCTGTTGTTCTTAAGAGGTAATTGCCATTTTCCCATGTTCACCTGGGATCTTTAAGAAATTATTACAGGATTGTAAAGCTTCTTGTTTTGTTTGTTGGTTTTCACTTTCTTAGATTACAGTAAAGGACAGAAATAGGAACTAAAGTAGGCTTTTGTTTGAAGTGACAAATGTTCTAGCAGATTCTTAAAAGTCTGTAAAAATGTTTTGTTAGCTTATTGAAAATTCTCCTTTCTGTATTTAAACTTCTCAGACTGTGCCTACAGGAAAACCACGTTTTTTAGTTAGACTTGGGAGTGAACTATTTTTGAGTTGTAAGTCCTGTCTACTCTATTTCTGAGTACTTCAGCCATCCTTTTTTTTTTTATTATTATTATTATTAAAAAAAACACAAAACACAGTCTCTTTGTAATGCTGAAAGGTGTTGTGAGATGATCTCCAGTTATACAGTTAAGGTATTGGAAACTATTGTGGGTTTCTAGACTTCCTCCTAAGCGTTTTTTAAACAACTGTGTTCTGTAGGTCCTGTTAGAGAGGATAACCTATCTCCAACAATGGTGCATTTTTATTTATTTACAGCTCCTAGGAATGCTGAGAAGTTCTTGGTGCATCATGATTAACTACTTTAAAAATGCTTTGTGTGCATTTCTGTGGTTGTCTTTTCAAACTGAAGTAGAGTGCATGTTTACGCAGGTTGAAAGCAAAAGAGGAGGAGTGGCGGGAGGCCCAGCAGGGCTTCAACAAAATTTGGCGGGAGCAGTATGAGAAAGCCTACCTGAAGTCTCTTGACCACCAGGCTGTCAACTTCAAACAAAATGACACCAAAGCTTTGCGCTCCAAGAGCTTGCTGAATGAAATCGAGAGTGTCTATGATGAGGTATGTATGCTAGCAAATAGTGCATCCTATTTGTCCTTCATTTATATATTATCTAAAGGTTTACCTCACTCCTGGGACCTTCTTGAAGGTAGTGCTTGGAAGAGTTCTCAGTCAAAAATGACTGTCCCAAGCATAGCATTAACATGGGCTTATTTCTTCTGGCAGGAATGTCTCTTGAGCATGGAATGGAAGGATCTTTACCTATTTGTCTCTTGATTACAGCATCAGGAGCAGCACTCAGAGGGGAGAAGCTCATCCACAAATGAGCCTCATCTGATCTTTATCTATGAAGATAAGCAGATTTTGGAAGATGCAGCATCTCTTATCAGCTATTACGTAAAACGGCAGCCTACTATCCAAAAGGAGGATCAAGCAACCATTCGGCAGATAGTGCACCACTTCATACCCGAGCTGTTTTTCTCTCAGCCCCCTGAACACAATATTTCTGAAGAATCAACAGATGAAGACAGAGAAAACCATCAGGGACAGAACCTGGATACTCCTGAGCTGCGGAAAAAACATATGCCTGGGCCTCCAAGCAGTCCTTTGGAGGCAAAAGCAACCTTCTGTGATGTTACAGCTGCTGAGCCCCACAACACTCTGGATGATGTTTACAGTCTGTTCTTTGTCAATAATAATTGGTATTTCTTCCTCCGCCTTCATCAGACTCTGTGCTCGAGGCTCCTAAAGATTTATCGTCAAGCTCAGAAGCAGCTTCTAGAATATCGGACAGAAAAAGAGAGAGAGAAACTCCTTTGTGAGGGGAGAAAAGAAAAGACCAATGATCCAGCCATGGAACTAAGACTGAAGCAACCAAGTAAGAGTAATCTGGGACATAGTCTGTTCTTAATGTTCTGGTTGTTAGCACTTGACTGTTTATATCTGGGTAACTGAGACTAACAAGCAAGTTTGTAAGGAACGTAGAGGTACAAACCTCGACTGTATTTGCAGTTTGTGGATGCAGATGATTTACCAGGATAGCTAGTTTGTCATTTATCCTTTGAGGGCTTTCATACATAGTTCATAGAGACTTCCTGCAAGCCCACTGTTGTCAGATGCCCTGAAGTGTCTTGTATTAATCTGTGACTTTGATTAAAATGTGAATGGCTCCACAATTAAATAGTTAACCACAAGGTAGTAATGGAAGAGGAAAAACTGTTAGCCTCCCAGCACTACTTCCAGAGACTTCTGTATAAACATGTTCCCAGTACTGAATGTCTTGGTTCTTGAGCAGTGTTGTCCTGTACTTCTCCTGACTTCACTCTGCTACTTTCATGTAGTAAATGACAGCTCTTTATCCCTGTCCAGGTGAGGTGGAGCTGGAGGAGTACTATCCTGCCTTCCTGGATATGGTGAGGAGTCTGCTGGATGGGAATATCGACCCGACACAGTACGAGGACACGCTGAGGGAGATGTTCACTATCCATGCCTATATTGGCTTTACTATGGACAAACTAGTGCAGAATATTGTCCGCCAGGTAACTAGTTTGCTGCTGTCCATTGACAAATGGGTTTCTCACATTACCTTGTACTATATAAACTCAGAAAATGTTGAGCAAATTCATAGAAAAGGTATGTTTGTAGTGGAAAGGGCCTGACAGATTTTCAGTGAGATAGTTCAGCATCACCTACAGTACAGGGATCGCCTCAGGGGATTGATTCATTCTGGCCTTAGATTCCATTATTTTCAAAATTCTGCCATTTCCAATGTATATCTAAGGCAAAAGAAAGGCTCAGTCCTTTCTACTCAATATCTGTCTTCTAGCTGTAGTTTAGTTACAGTTAAGGTATATCAGCCCCTGCTCTTCTCTGTTCCTTGCATGGCAAAGTAATGAAAAGGAGAGTGAAGGGTGCGAAGTCTCTGAAGTTGGAACTTTGGTACTTTGTCTGAGGTGTGACGCTGTGCTGAGTTTTGCACTCCTTTCATAACACACTAGAGTAAACTCTTGGCCCAGACTTGCTGACTGAATTCCCCCTTTTTTAATGGAAGCTTCACCATCTAGTGAGCGATGACATCTGCTTGAAGGTTGTTGAGCTCTACTTAAACGAAAGGAAGCGAGGTGCTGCTGGAGGTAACTTATCCTCTCGGTGTGTCCGGGCAGCAAAGGAGACCAGCTATCAATGGAAGGCTGAACGTTGCATGGCAGATGAGAACTGTTTCAAGGTAAGGATTTGCTGCCAGAGAACTTCATAAAGTGGCTGTAGCACTTCACCTCAGAGAAGTGGGTTTGGAAGCTCCAAGGCTACAGCGTTGAGAGAAAGCAGTATGGGAAGAAGGTTCCAACACCACCACAGATAGCAAAGTGGTGTACTGGCTCACTGAAAAGCCTTGTTGCTTACTCCTGTCCTGTTCTTGTATTTATTGTCCAAATGACTTTTGACTATCTAGCATTCTATTGTGGACCCATGTGGCCAATATCTCATACCTGCCACTTTATTATAGGTAATGTTTCTGCAGCGGAAAGGGCAGGTGATCATGACCATTGAGCTTCTGGATACAGAGGAAACCCAAACAGAAGATCCTGTGGAGGTCCAGGTAATACTGCAGTGATTGTGGAGTCTGCTGTATGACTGACAAAGCAGATGCTAAGAATGCTTTCCTGCCTTCTTGTTCAAAAACGTGAGACTTTGCCAGAAGGATAAGCTTACTTAGGAGGTGGGAAGATTACATGTGGGGCTGTGGTCATTGACAGCAGCGTGTACGTTAACAAAACAGTTCCAACATAAATCAGCTTGGGGTTGAGTGAGATACCAGCATCTTCATAAAAAGCAGCTTGGAAGTAAAGCAGTTCTTTGCAGCAGTGTTTGTCCTGATGAGAGAAATCTGACTTGAAATTGTTTTCTCTTGTGTAGCACCTTGCTAACTACATGGAGCAGTACGTTGGGGTAGAAGGAGCTCCGAACAACCAGAATGATGGCTTCTTATTGAAACCAGTCTTTCTGCAAAGGTGAGTTCTCTCCCTCCTCAGTCACGCCTGCAGCTGGTACTACTTCCTCTAAACATGTGGCAATGATTTTGGGTGATGTACTTAAGAGAATGGAAAACTAAGTGTGATGAACGTTTCATATTTTTTTTCTATTTTTATTTTTAGAAACCTAAAAAAATTTCGCAAATGGCAATGTAAGCAAGTGAGAGCTCTGCGGAGTGAAGTGAAGAGCTCCTGGAAGAGACTGATTGGGGTAGAAAGCGCCTGCAATGTGGACTGCCGTTTTAAGCTCAACACCCACAAAATGATGTTCATCATGAACTCAGAGGATTACATGTACAGGCGGGGAGCTCTCTGCCGAGCCAAACAGGTACATCTCCTATTACTCTCTCTGCCAGCCAAAAGACAGATACCAGTAAGAGATCTTGCGACTGAATTCCTGCAAGCTGCATCCAGAAGTTACTTCTCTGTGTTGGATGAAACAGAGGAGAGAGAGTAGATTCTGTGTGCTTTGGTTTAATTTAGTAGTCTTTACCATGCAAATTTTAAGGGCGAGTATCAAACAGAAAGAAATAGAGATCTTTAAAGGCAGGGATGCAGCTTTTTGTTTTGCTGTTTGTGTTGTGTTGTAAAGCATGCACATCTTGGACATCCAAAGAGGTGAAGGCTTTGACCTCTTGGTGATCTTTACTGTCCTGCTTTCAGGTACAGCCAATGGTGCTGTTAAAGCACCACCAGCAGTTTGAAGAATGGCACAACAGGTGGCTAGAAGAGAACGTGACCATGGAAGCAGTTGATGTAGTTCAAGACTGGCTAATGGGAGATGAAGATGAGGAGATGGTGCCCTGTAAAACAACTTGCGAGACAGTGAATGTCCACGGGGTCCCGGTGAACAGATACAGAGTGCAGTATAGTCGCCGTCCAGCTTCACCATGAGGAGACTTGTGCCTGGGACCAAGACAAGTAGGAGCGTTGCTGATGAAACACATTTACTCTGAGAATAGTGGTGGGAATGCAATGTATGTATTAATGATATTTATCCAAACAGCATTTTACTTTGGATTATGATGTATTTTCCGTATGGCATAGACTTGTCTTCTTGCAGCGTAATCCTCCAGTCATCATGAAGAGACTTAACAGCTTTATGGGAAGAGGGCTCTTGGCATTGCCACACACTTTTTAGTAGTTTCATAGCTTTAGGCCACTGCTGACCAGCCAACACAGAAGGGCTGAACGAGGGGGGTCAGGCTCTTGGCAAACCACCACTAGTGGCTTCGTTGGAGAGATGGAGTTGGCTGGTGCTTGAGCAGATGCTGGCAGCTGCTTCCACTTTGAAAGGTTTTATGTTCCCTATCTTCCTGAGTTTGTGTTGTCTTGGAGCCTGCAGAACTCTTCAATGTAACCTCCAAGTGCCGGTGTGGCTGAAAGAACCTGGCACAGGTTGCCAGCCTTGCTGCAGAGTGCTTCGTTATCTGTGCGTACTGATAAGGCAACGATTGCAGTATTCGTCACCGATGCTCTGGTGAGAAAATGCCAAAACTGAGTCAAGGGTGTGCTAAACCCTCTAACTCTCACTCATCAACTGTGTATTTTGGAGCATGAACTAAGGGGGAAGAAACTCTGTAACCTGCAGTGCTAGGCAAGAGCAGCTGGTGGCACAGGACAGCCAAGACCCGTCACCTACCTGCCTGCAGGTGCTGTGCCACATCCCATTTCGTTGCTTCGTGAACCTATGACCTACTGCAGGCTTTGCCTTTCACATCTGGAGCTGCTTGGAGCGTGTGCGTGGAAAGGAATACCCATTACGAGGTCTGGTCTGGTTTTGGGGTTGGGTTTTTTGGGGGGGGATTTTGCATGCTGATTGGCAGCCTCTGGAGACTGCGTTCTCAGGCGCTTCGCTTTTCTTGTGCATGCCCGGACTCCGTGGTTCTGCTGGGTTGTACCACTTAAATAACGTCGGTAGATGGAGCTCTTGCAGCACTGTATGTGCGCTGGATCTGAGGTTTGTCCCAGATACTCTGCTGTTTCTGCTAGGTCAGCACAGATGATGTATTTGCAGTGACACATGGAAATCTGTGATGGGGAGGATTAAATCCAGCCACAATCATTGTAGACGAACTTTTCCACTGAACCATCTGTACTTCAAAGCCTTTTTGAAAAGAAGCAAGACAAAAAGTACCTTGAACCGTGCAGAACACTACGTCAATTATCTGACTAAATCTATTGAAAAAATCAAGAAAATTCAGTCGTGTCTGTCCTGCAATCCTGTTGTGACTTTGCTCTTGTTTCTCAAAGGCAAGCACACTGTCATGGAGTGTATTACAAACATCATGTCTTGAGGCAGGTCTGGCCTCCTTTCAGCTCGGCTTCCAACTTTTCCTGGCTTTTGGGGGAGTAACGCCCCACCTGGATATTTTTTGTGGCTTTGATTTTTATGTTATAATTTCTGCCAGACCTGAGTAGCAGCCTGTAGGATTTCTCCTGAGTTATTTCCACTGTACAGCACTTGGTTTTGCAATTGTCTCACTTGACAGTACAAAAATTGGCCTTTGGGGTACGTTTAATAGAAAACTGTACCGACTCTTTTGTCTTTTTTGCAAAATAATCTGTGGGAGGGAAGGAGGGAGACCAGTCTCTGGCATTCGTGGCCAGTTGCACAACCATTGCCAGTGAAGCACTATTCATCAAAAACTCGTGTTCTCGTTGTCCGAGTCTGTTAAATTTTGGTTACGGAAATGATCTGGAGGTTCTTCCCCTGCTCTTGTTGCAGTAAGTGATAAAAGCCACTGAGGGTGTAGCTAGGGGAGAGCTGGGTGGAGAGGGGGGGGACAAGCCCAGTGCAAAGCACAGTCTCCCCTTTCGCTGCCAGACAGCTCAACAAAATACACCTCAGTCCTGTTCACCTCTCTGCTGTCTTCCAGTGGAGATGACAACTGTGCCAAATTTTATGGTTTTATGATACAGAAAATGTTTACTAGACAGTAGGTTGCAACTTGTGGCTTAAAATGCATTTGATTCCAGGTGTCCCCTAGTGTAGGAGGGTAACACACCTGTGCGCCATCCTGTTCCATCTTGCCATTTTTAAGTGTACTTCAGGTATTTTTAAGCATCCTTATTTTGTAAACCTTAATTTATAATCTGAACAGGTGAAGACAGACTGTGGCCCTTTACAGTGCTATTGTCTTAAAAATGATAGTAGCAAACGATGTGAAATGATGGAATAGCGGGCAGTGCAGGTTTGAGAGTGGCTTGCTAACGTCTGAGAGTTTAAGCTCAACTGTTGTGTATCTGCTAGCACGACCTTGATTCAAGAGTTTGTTCTTCCATTTTTTTGAAGGATCTTTGCTTTTGGGCTTGTAATTGCTTTGCCAGCTCTTTGAATGTAGTTTTTTTATATTTATTTGCACATTCAAGTAAAATAAAATATTGATTTTAAAAGTCTGCAGGTCTCACTGTTTTAAGTTTGTTTAAAATTAGTTTGAATGCTATGACAGCTCCCAGAAGTGATTGCTGTGCACCTGAAACTGAATTTTAAATAGTAGAAAAAATGCAATTGAAAAGTTGGATGAAGCTCCCTTCGAGCAGTTGCAGGGAGGCTGCAGCATGTAATGGTTCTGATGTGTGCCAGCTCGCTTCCACTGGACAGCAGGCAGCAAATCTTTAAACTTACCCCCAGTGGTATGTTAGAGCACTACCTAACGTAAAAGGGAAACAAGTTTCCTGGAAGTAGCATGCAATAAGAGATCCTGTGCAGGAAGATGGTGCCTGTGGCTCTGTGCTTGGTGTGTGCTGCCAAGACCTCTCTTGGAGCAAAGGCCCATGCCTGGATGAGAGCACAGAGGTCCCTGAGGTGGCACAGCTGCTCCATGTGGAGACAGGTATCAAAAGAACACGTTGTATAGTGCCAGCCAAGCGTATCTGTCTGCAGATTGGTTTATTTCTAGCAGCACCTTTGCCATGAGAGTTGTGGCACAAAAACATGGTCCAGGCCTGGCCTCCAAGTACTTGCACGCTAAATACAAGAGACGTTCAAGAAAGTGACTGATTCCAGTTCCGAAATCTATAAGCACATCTGCTCCAGGTTAAGACAATACAACTGCAACCATGAAAATTACCCCTGCCCCGCCTTTCCCTCAGCCTCCCCAAATTCCTGGGTAATAACATGTTTAACTGTTTTCCCTGTGAGCTCTGCGCAACAACTGCATGTGTAGATTTTGCAAATTAAGCTGTCGTGATGTGACCCAGATCTGATAGGAGTTTCCTTTACATCATCCTCAACACTTCCGTTGCCATAACAAAAGGCAACTCTCCTTTCTGTGCAGCGAATTACTCGCTCACAGGGAAACAAACTGTTGTTCTCCTAATAACATTCCTCTGCTGCATAAATTGTATGAAATAATTTGATGAAAATGATGGTAATGGCATCTCGGAGGACACAATACACTTTACATAAGAGTCTCCTCTACAAGACCTTGGACTCCTCACAAAGAGCGCTCCCCGTGCTCTAGGGGAGGCGAAAGGCCCTGCGGAGGGACAGCCAGAGCTGACATCACCCAAAAGCAGTTGGAGATCTCAGCAAGTGGACAGTCATTTGGCAATGGCAGACAGCTTAAAATATCTGTCAGGTTTGCAGGATGGAGTAAGAACTAATGATTTTACAAATTAAATTAGGAATTGCTAAAGGGAATACCCAAATGCGGTATTTAATGTTTCAGGATTTTTTGTTCCTTGTTACTGCATCACGGTGATGCCCAGAGAGAAAGGGGGCTGGGAACTAGTGACAGGTATCCTACAAGTATGGGGGTGTAAACATGAGTTAAGGTTTTATTCATGCTTTTATTCATTCCTCTGGATTAGAACCTAGTTACCCTAAAGAAAGCAGAGGCACCTTCTACCTTCCACTCATCAAAATTTAAGGCTAAATGAAAGTCTAGCAATCCTAAGCCATACCTGTGTTAAAGGACGAATCGAAACCCAGTGCCGAAAAGGGATGATGTCTGTATCAGGCAGGGCAGCCCCCACCCCAGTGTCAATAACTTGCTGTGAAAAGTCCAGAAGCTATTGCAGAACATCTAGTGAGTTAGAGTGATGCTGATAAACTTCAGCCCTTCCTGAATAGTAACTTCACGTGAGCTTCTTACCTTCTGGAGTGAAAAGTGCAAGAAGAAGAGGAAATTCTCAAAAAAAAAAAAAAAAAAAAGAGAGAAAAGTCTCCCAAAGAATATTGCGGCAGCATAAAGCTTACAAAGTGGTGAGGAGAAAACAAACAAGAGAAGGGATGGGAAAAGCTATGGGTGGGATCCCAGTGGAAGAGAAGAGCAGGACAAGCAGGAGAGGGGCACAGAGATCCTCTGGAGCCGGGGAGTTTGCAGGGTGATGGTGTGAGACCCCACCAAGCGAGAGGAGGGCAAGCTGGAGAAGTCAGGAAGGGCCCAGGGCATGAAGTCAGCCTGTAGGTGTCAGAGCCTGCAAAGGCAGATTTGGGATGTGGGGGATCCTGCTTAAAAGGAATATCATTTCTACTTCAACAGTCAGTGGAAGTTTCTGTGCCTGGTGGTTCTGAGAAGTCTCAGATGCTTGCACACCCAGCGGCTGGGAAAGGCAGGGCCCGTCCTGCACTCATGGAAAATGTGACATTGTGCTGACACTGGTGGAAATGCTCCGTGCTGCTGGCGCTAAGGCAGAGCCGCTGCCTCCACAGTCAGCTGCGCCTCGTGTCTGCAAAGCAAACGGAGCTCAGCCTGGGGCAGGTATTAGCTGCACTAAGATTTGTCTTCACACCTGCTGGCTTGCAGCTGAAGAACTCCCTGGAGCTCCTGGAACAGAGCGAAATGTAAGCCCCATTATGAAGATGCCATTTCCCTCCCAAAGTCTGTTCTTCCAGGCCTCAAAGATGTATGTTTGGGGCAGGGCAGGTCGTGTTTGTACCCTCCCTCAAAGCTTTAAAATCCCTAACCTGCTCTCCTTACATCTTCAGGGTTCAGAGCCCGGAAGAAAAGCGTGCCTGCTCCCAGGAGATGGTCTATTGCACAACGAATAGCTTTCAAACCAAATTGTTACCCCACAGGGCAGGGATCACACGACTTAAAGAGATGTTAACAAGCCGTGACAAACCTCTGGCATTAGAATTTTCATGCAAGCTGTTCTGCATCTAAAGCAGTCACTAAAGATCACACAGCATCTGAAAAATGAAGGCTACGGCAAGGCCTAACCTCTCTCTGCTCCACTCCAGAGACCTGGCCATAGGAAGCGGGGCTGCGATTTGCACACTATCTGAACCTGATTATGTCTAATTTTTTGCATACAGAGCATGGAAAGGATCCTGGTTGAGGCATGGAAAATATGTGGCCACATGAGTCATTCTGTAATGGTTCATAAATCCTGAGAGAATCACAAAAGCAAAACATCTAACATTGCATCTTCCCTGTCCCTGCCAGTGGAACCCCACCTCTCGACACGCTCGGCACAAGGATGTGGGAATATGGTGAAAGCAAAGGAAATAGGATCATTTTCTCCTCGGAATAGAGGAATCTCATCAAACAGCAGCCAGCCTCAGATTTGCAACCTTCACAGAAGAGGCCATTCATAAGCTGAGGAGAAAGAACTGAACTCCTCCTCGGGTTGCCAAACCAAATTTACAATTCCTACTGCCCGGGCTCCAGCTTCTGTCTTTACCTCCTTGCAGAGCCAGGCAGGGGACTGGAGAGCAACAGCCTAAAAACCAGCAGCCTCTCAAGCTCTGACCTCCTGCCCACCCTCTGATTATTGGGAAGTGGCCCTAATGGAGCTCATACACAGATGATGGGAGAGTATTTGGGACTTTCACAGTGATGTTTGCAAGGCAGAGCATGAAAGGGACTTACACTCTCAAAGTTAGAGGATGGGGGACCAGCCAAAAATCTTGTTACAGTCCTAAAGGCTAAGGCAATACCTGCCAGTGCAAAGGGTCCTTCTTACAACTCTATGAGAGTCACCATCTCCATGCAAGCAGCAGGTACGTGGCAGCAGCACGCTGCTGCTCCAGGCTGCTAGCTAAAAAGGAGTGCTCTGCTCTTCTGGGGGTTTAGCGGGTGGAGGCTGCACATCTCTAGAAAAAAACACAGCTTTTCTTGGGCAAGAGTGAGTGAAATTCTCCATTATCTGCCCAACAGCAGAGGCTTCCTGAGGACCCTTGTCAGGCCCCTTTCCTGCTGGATGGAGCTGCTCTCCATTGTCCTGGGGGTTTATCAGTGGCAGCAGCACGTCTCACGTCTCCGTCCAGCCCTGGGATCTTGCCCCTTATCGCTTGGATGTTACGGCACCCCAGGCTGGTGCGTGCTACTGCTGCTGCTTTCAAGTGCAAACAGATCCGATGCACGGGGCTTTTAATTAACCTCCGCAGCCAGCTCAAGAAGGAAGGTGCAGTTCATTTCCCTGTCTGCCCTGGAAGCAGGAGCAGAAATACAGAAATTGAAGAACTCTGAAAGGCCCAGCCTTATCTGGAGAATGCAAGACAGCTACTAAAAGCCCTGAACTGTCACAAAATGAGGCTGTAAGAGCCTTGTGTAATCCCTAGGAGCTTGGGAGGTTTGTTTGGATCTGCAGCTCCCCAGTACTTCATTTATGTTTATGTGAGGGGACGATGTCTTCCCAACTTGTTGGGTTAGTGTGGGAAAAGACCTGGAACATGCAGAGCTACTTGGAGTGGAAGGACACTGGCTGCAGGAGCTCAGAGGCATTTCGATTACATGCCACACCAAATGCAAAATGCATCAGATGTGACATTTTTTATTTTCAGGAATATTCTGGAGCAGGAGGGAAGCCCAAAATGAGTCACTTGGGCTCTGACAATGAGACACAGTCCCCTTGGACCTGGATACGTGCATCCATCCTGGTCCCGTGGCTGCCACTGGAGCTACATCACTGCTTGGACTCTAGGGACTGCAGGGATGTCGTGACAACCCCCATAGGCCTCCAGCTTCGCAGGATGAGCCTGGTGCTTCCGTGCGTTAAGGACTGCGAGAAGGAAATGCGTAAGCACAGTCACTGCACGCCTGCCTTTCCCACACAGCTGTGAGCCCAGCAGCTCCCTGGTTGCCACACCAGAATGGGGACCTCCAGGAACAGATGGCTGTCACCCCAGCTCGTGCTCTGCTGTGCCTTTTGGGGACTCTGCCTGGCCTTTCCAGACTACGACGGTGAGTACACATCTTTGGGTGAAAAATTGTTTCTTAAAGTACTGGATACTTGGTAGGTGCCTTCATGAGATCCCTGAAAACTCATTTGTGTCATGTTACCACAGGGGTGCATGCTCTAACTGAGATTGACACATCCTCATGTTAGAGCAGGAGGTAATAAAAGATGCTTATGAAAGGGAAAGAAAGGGGGTGAATTGGATTCTTTTGAAAGCTGGGCAGAGGAAGCACTGTGTTTCCCCAGGCCTGTTGATAATTGCACGCCATAGCAATCGTTTGTGAGCGGTGGGACACCATCAAACAGCAGTTGTGTAAGTTTTCAGTAAGGTCGCTGCTGGTTACCCTTGCACACCTAACTCTGTCAGACAGTTTTTTCTACCCATGGCACAGCAGCACTTTAGAGAATACTCTTGCCACTAGGTACCCCATCATAAAACGCAAAACCTTAGCGTTTGGTGTAAGCATCATGTATCCTGCCTGTCCTGCAAAATGCTAGCATTTGCATGCAAGTAACAGGCTGTGTTTGCACCGACAGATTACTCTCAGAATGTCACCAACGAGCAGGTAGCGACACCAGAGATCACGCCGTGTCCCCGAGCCATCCCAGGAGAAAAGATAACGATAAACAACATCACGTACCTGTTGATACACAATGCCACCCGCTCTCAGCTGAACAGCGTGGTCACCGTGCGGCTCATCCCCTGCCTCTACACCCTCGTCTTCCTCGTGGGGCTGCCTTCAAACGGGCTGGCCCTGTGGGTCCTGGCTACCAGGGCCGAGAAGCTGACCTCCACTGTCTTCCTGATGAACTTGGCTGCAGCAGACCTGCTGCTCATCTTGGTGCTGCCCTTCAAGATTTTCTACTATTTCCTGGGGAACAACTGGCCCTTTGGGGAAGGCCTGTGCCGGGTCACCACGGCTTTCTTCTACGGGAACATGTACTGCTCAGTGCTGCTGCTCACGTGCATCAGTGTCGACCGGTACCTGGCTGTGGTGCATCCTTTTTTCTCCCGTTCTTTCCGCACCCCTGCCTTTGCTGCCTGTACCTGCACCGCCATCTGGCTCTGCGTTGCTGTCCTCACCCTGCCCCTGACCCTGCAGCAGCAGTCGTACCCCCTGTACAGAGCAAACAACACTCTGTGCCACGACGTTCTCCCCAGGCACGAGGACGACGGGTATTATTTCTACTATTTCATCTGCCTCATTGCCTGTGCTTTCCTTGCTCCTCTGGTGGTGATGCTGTTCAGCTACTGCTCAGTACTACGAGCCCTCCTGGACAACGGCAAGCGGTACGCCTACTCCATGAAGCTCACAGCTCTCGTGCTGTTCACACTCGTGGCCTTCTACACACCCAGCAACGTTCTCCTCCTTGTTCATTACTCCAGCTATCATTCCAAGCTGTACGGTAACCTGTATATCAGCTACATGGTGAGCCTGGCCATCAGCACCTTTAACAGCTGTGCCGACCCCTTTGTCTACTACTACGTCTCTGAAGATTTCCGGGATAAGGTGAGGAGGAGATTCTTCAACCACAGCAAAAAAACCACCACGTCCTTAAAAACCTCCAAAGAAACTCTCCCTCAGAAAAGTTCCAAGGATTTGCTTGTATAAACCTCCAGCCCAGCTCCCTGCTCCCAAGGCACTCACAATATACAGTGGGGATAAGACAAAGCCAGTGAGTGCTGAGATTTCACAGGTTTCATCCAGAGCAGCAAGCAGTACGTCCCAGTAGGCAAGTCCTGGTAAGGAAGAGCCACGTTCTTCTGTCTGCATAACTGAGACCAAATAAACCTAGGCCACAGCATTCCTTGAAAACTGTGGAGTCCAGATAAGATGTGGGGTGCTGAACGGGAATAGATCTGTTACTGGGACACTGCACGTACTTTCTCACCTGGTCTTCTATTGCCAGGGATGCTTTTGCTAACACACCTCAGTCTGCTTCTCCTAATACACGTTGCAAGCTGGTTGTTATCTGCTTTCTATTTCCTTTTCTGCTATCGGCTTTCTCGCTGTCTTTGAACACACAGTCCTTTTACCTAAAACTGAAAAAGAACAGGTGTTTGGCAAAATCAAATTTCTCAACATTCCAAAAGCACTAAGGAGGTACTTTTGTGGAAGGTATTCTCCTGAAATAAAATACTCCTCTGGCAGGAGAATGTACAGTGCTAGCTTTTCTACCAATTACATTCTTGGCTTGACTAGTGAACAAATGTACACCACCATAGTAATGCCAGCCCATTGTTGGTAATAAGTGTAAAAAGTCCTGTTCATTCATCCTCAAGTTGCTCGACCTCCATGACTGCTCTGAGGCAAAGACTGGTTTATGTCTCTTGAAGGGAAATATTCAGGAAGGAATTGAGCAAACCCTCACTCTAGAAACTCATTGCTGCTTTTGCTTAATGACACATGCAATTGAGACCTTGCATTTATGAACCAAGCTTGTTGCTCAATCCTGGAACATGTGGCAAATTTGACAAAATAGAGCCAGCTCATCTCGGGGAATAACCCAGTGAGGCACAAAGGTAGAAAATGAGTGATCAACTTCCTTAGAGGTCCTGAATTCTTCAGTTTTACGGGTAAAGGCATGACTTCTGTGATCTATGATCAAACAAGCTTACAGCCTACAACGTGAATAAAGAGAGACAAACAGAATTGTTTTAAAATCAGTTTTTAATAAAATATTTATTATAATCTAAAACAAACCCTTTTCTGGACTCAGACTTGCTAAGATGTGTGTCAACAAAATGCAAATGATCATAGAACTGTTTGCGTTTACATGTACGTGCAGGGGTGAAATGCAGGTGAAAAACTAGAGCCCATCTCCTACAGGTGCAGCAGTGCACGCACAGAGAACACGCCAGCTACTGAGCACAGGAGATGTGGTGGAGCCAGGCTGCAAGCCAAGACTACTGTCACCCAGTCAGAAATAGCAAGTACTGCAAAAACAACAACAAAAAAAACAACCAACAAACTGAGCTGAGGTTTTCCAAATAGATCATCTATCCGCAATAATGAAAACCAGGTTACTCTGCATTAAATATCAATAATCAGTGTCAGCAAAGCAAGTGCTGTTGTTTCAATGATGCTATTCAAACAAACTGAACATTCTTCTGATATTTGTTTCCTACTGAGGCTGATTAAGGAGGGAAAGAGGCAAGGCCAAAACACTTGGACAGGAAAGGACAAGGGAACTATTGCTTTAAAATAAATACCATGGTAATGATTACTCTGCATAATGTACAGTTACAAATATATAAATATTAATTTCATTGAAAGGATTGCAAGCAAAAATCACTGATAACTAGCACTGCTGTAGCTATTCAGTAACATAACTCGATGTATGTAGGAATTTGTGTCTTACAAACCCACCAGCACTTTTCTCCTTTTGCAGTGAGGGACCATCAGAGAAAGGAAAGGAGAAGCATCTCTCTGACAGAGGGAGGCAAATATCTCTAAGCCACAAACAATTCAAAGCCCAAAGAAGCAGAAGCTCTGCTTTTCTTCAGTAATACTGAGTCTGATACGGCTATGTTGTGTCAAGTGGTCCTCCTGGATCTAGCCCTAAAAAGTTTGCGTATTACATCTAGGACTTTGAAGAATGGAAGGAAAATAGTTCTTTGTTTTCCCTGGATAAGAATTACTGATGATAACAAGAAACAGGAACAACAAACTGGGGACAGGGGAAAGCTGTTGACCAGCAGCTGGGGTGGAGAGGACAGAGACCTGCTCCATTACTACTGTAACAAGGGAGAAAAGGCAAACAGGTGTGTATTTATAGGTTCCTTTATTTGATTCCTTAAATCAAATGACTGATTTTTAAGTTTAGAAAGGAGCTAGTTTGGTGGCAGGAGTGAGGGGAGGCAGAGGCTGCCAATATGTACTTAAGGAACACAGGAAGAAGAGACAATGGACTAATAATTTCCCTGAAAGCTGTGAAGCAGCAACCCAAGCTTCAGGATACAGAAAACCTGGCACACGACCTCACGTGCAGCATCCCATTTAGAACTGCCTTTGCTGAAGGACACTGAGGCTGCTGTGCCTCTGCCTGCTAGGGGTCCAGGACTCTGTCAGTTCTTCTAGGGATAAAACAGAAGCAAGACTCCCCTGCCTCAAACAGGTGAGTGCTCTGGCACACAGCGAGCCCACAGACCAAAGCTATGATTGATAGACTGGCACCAAGGAGAGATGTAGCTGGCAGTAATGAGGAAATGTTTGCATGTTGAATTAGCAGATTACATGTAACAGAGACTGAGGAAAATGAAGGAAGTCATCTTTAATACTAAACTGAATCTCCCTACCTTCTTCTTCTTGTGCCCAGTGGTGACACTGTCTGACTGCCCAAGGATCTATGAGAGGATGAAGCAATACGAAATTACTTAGAATATCTATCTAAAAGCATTAAATGGATGAGACAGGGAAACTAAAGCCAGAAGGGGACAGAGGACAGGAGGCTGAAGAACCCTGAGCACAGGTCCCATCTTCTGTGGGAAGCCACTCACACAGACATTATCGGGGTGACCAAATGTCTCATTCTCCAGCCTTGAAGCATTAAACAGCTGAGGCTGGAACCAGCAAACAGCAGGGTTTGTATTGTGCAGCTTTGATATTTAGAAAAGGGAAAAAAAAGAAACAACAAAACAACCTCTTGTTGCAGCTCATACTAGGTCTGTTATTTACCCAGGGAATAAATATTGACTCAGGCCTGTGTGTGTACACAATAGCAAGCATCTGCCAGGCCAGTTGCTTACAGGAGATGGAATTTAGTTTAAAGGCATTTATTTACCTGCCAGACAGGAATGCAGCCGCCAGTGCTTCTGCTGTGCAGTGGGGACACAGTGAGGACGTGGTCTGTTCATACACACTGAAGAGACGTGGCAAAAAACTCTGCTGAGAAGCAGTGGGTGCATACGGGCAACAGCCACGTCAAGATGCTGTGAGGAGAGCTCACAGCAGCCACGAAGGAAGGCTTGGTAACTTTCCAACAAAGCAGTTCTGAAATTTCTGAGAACTTCAAGACCCAGACCTTCCTCGTGTCAGTTACATTCTGCAAATATCTAGCCCCAGACAAAAAGGACTGGAAACTCCAAATGCCCAACTTCTGGGATACCTCCTGTTTTGTCCCCATGTAGACAGCTTTCTGGAATAAAATTGCTTTTATTCTGGAATGGAATGTCTATACTGGGATATATTCTTGTCAGGGTTCCTGTGTAAACAAGCCCTAAAAATGAATGGAGCTGGGCTTTTTCCTGTTTCCATTCACCAATAAACACCCTCAAAAGGAGTTTCCACCCCACTCCGGGTCCTTGTAACAATAGACGTGGGAAGATAAAATATTAACACTATTTTGCAACAGGCAATTGCATCTAACTCCTCCAAAGAGAACAATGCTGCTCCAGGCAGGAAGGGAAACCAAAAACTCTTGGCTCATGCACTTTTGGAAATAAAGCTTTTGTTTTTAGTTTTACCACATTGCTTGGGGCAGGTCAGTCTAAGGGAGTCCAGTCTCTGTGACACCAGTGATTTATACTGGCAAGCAGGCCCAGGGCCTATGCATAGATTACCATATCCAGAAAAAAAAAAAAAAAAATCATTGTATAGGAATGCTGGTGGGAGCAAGATAAAAGTGATTGGTGAAGTCAGGCGAGCATTTAAAAGGACTGTGCCTCGGGTCAGTTCATGTCAGGGTTACAAGGAGGAAAGGGGCTGCAGAGCTGAGAAGGCTGCAAGCAAACCTCATCAGCACATAGTGCAAAATGAAGAGGGCTCACCCACCAGATCCTGGTCACTGCTATGGCTAGCAAACTCCCCACCTGAAGCTTTTCAGCCCTGTCTGACAGTGGATTTGAGTTTTCTCTTGTGAAATAGACCTCCCAACATCTTTCCTGAACATGGAGGCATTAGGACAGTTTTTCTTCTTGTAAGACATAATTGTGGGTACAGTAGACTTATAGGCTAGAGAAGATGATTAGCCTCTTGCTATGTCATAATTAGCAAAACATACTGATTTTTATTATAATAATTTGCGAGAAAACTCCTCAGCCATCCTTCCTCAAACAGCAGTTCAGCTAAGCACGAGGCCTGGA
Source organism: Aythya ferina (assembly GCF_964211825.1). Classification (NCBI taxonomy): domain Eukaryota; kingdom Metazoa; phylum Chordata; class Aves; order Anseriformes; family Anatidae; genus Aythya; species Aythya ferina. The sequence continues at coordinate 4,289,843 of NC_140324.1, forward strand.
CTTAGCTTCTAAATGTAGCTAGGAAATGGCATTTGCAGTATCCTGATAATAGAGAAAACATTCTGAAAAGGTCTATAAGTTTGAATTCCAGCCCCTATTTTTCTCACCTAGAGGGCACAGCATATTGGCCTCCCATCCTTGGAAGTACTCCTAGGAGGATGCACAAAAGGCAGGAAAATTGACAGAAGAATAATGCTGAGTGTCCCCCTTAGCGCTCCAGATCCACCCCCATGGGGCAGCAAAGCCTACAGTTCTGAGGGCATCAGGAAGTAGTCATCATTCGGTTTCTGTTCTGCAGCAGGTCGTCTGTTGGAACAAACTCATACAGGAGTTGATTCTGAGCTTCTTCTCTTTATTTAAATTATGTATTTCTGTTGAAAAGAGAACATAACGAAAAAAGTCACTTTCCCCTTACGTATCTTTGTGAAACATCACTGAGGCAGGGCAGAGAAAAACTTAAAAGCTGCTAGGAATGGAGACATCCAGGCCGTGAAGACTTGGATGCTGTCCCAGTGAGATCTTTTTCCTGGTGATTCCTTGCTAAAGAGGCTAGCGAGTCGCTTGTAAGAATGCCCATTTTGAGGAATCGAGTACATTTGACCCAACACATGAATTAGTAAATTATAACTCACAAACCCCCACATTCAGGGCTCACCATTCTACTGTGGTCACTACTTCCTGAATCTTGTCCACTTTTAACGTGCTTGCTGTCGTCAGCTCTGCCACAATCTCAAAAACGTCAGCTTCAGAGGCATAGGGGTCCGGGTCGTATTCATAGGAATAATATGACAGATCTGACTGTGGTGGAGGGCCTTCCTCTGCTGGAAAGGAAACCATAGTCTCAGCTTGTGCTTTATCCAAAGAAACTGCATTTCATCATTGCATATTGCATCACAGAGAGAATGGGAATGACATTAAAGGGAAGGAATAGTAAGAAGGGAGGCAAAACAGGAGCTAAATCAGTGTCTTACAGTGAAAAGGAGGCTACACATGTCAATAGCCCAGTGCATGCATGCTTAGATTCACATATAGGTAGAAAAGCTGCTATAAATGGGAATTTTTGATTTCCCATTCTGAAAACTGGATGCTGTAAAAAAAAAAAAAATAAATAAAAGGAATCACAGTGCCAGGCAATTTGAAAAATCTCTAGATCTCATTTTACAGCATCTAATTTTAGGCATTAACTGAGATGATTAATTTGGGAAGCAGTTCACCCTACGATCTATATACAGTCAAGATAAAAGGCAGCTATCTTTGGGAATACCAGGTGTCACAGGTGTGTTACACTGCACTCTGAAAATACCTCATCTGTGATGTCAGAGATACCTTGCACCGCACCCTGAAAATACTTCATCTTTCACTAAGTCATAAGCTGAGTAGTAGCCGAGCTGTGTCTGCCTCAGTACAGTCTCATACCACCGAGGAACTTCCAGCATTTAAGACAGGAACAGGCAGAAATGGGTACTTCTCCCCCATGCATTCACTCCAGCCCATACTAAGACATGGGCAGGTTGCTCACACAGTGCGCATCCCTCTCAAAGTGGCTGTGCCTCTCGGTGGGTGACTGCCCGCTGTCTGGAGGGTAAGACTGCAAGACAAAACTTCTAGGAATATCAATAGGTCCCTGTTTCCTAAGCTGTTCCTTGAGCCAGCTCAGCTGTTCATCTTGCCTGTTTGCTTTCTATATACACTGCTCTAATCCAAACCAAAGCAATCACCGAAACATCGTTGTTGCAGGGAGGAGAAGTCCCCCTCATAAAAGCTTGCTTTATTTAAGGAGAACACTTGTCAAGGCCTTTGAAAACATTTGTTCTCTAGAAATAAAATATCTGAAGGCTTCCCTGTTGCCTCCCACATCCTCCCAGCAACAGGCTCAGCCCTAGGCAAGGGAATGCTTGCCTGAAAGCAGAGTTAGTCTGTGTTCACTTCTTCTTGGCCTTCTCCACGTGAGAACCTGCCAGATCATGAAGTTGTTCTACGAATGGATGATTGCTGTCCACCAGGGACAGAATTAACATCACAGACCTCACTCTTCCTAGGAATGCAGGACTGGAGTCAAAGCAAAGATGAAAGGCCGACATTTCCTGCTGCATACAAACCACTCCCCCATCTCCAAATGTTTGCGCCTAAGCCAATGTTTGCTGAACACCGATGGGGTGAAAGGAAAAGTGGCCCATTGCCAGTTCAATCAATCCTGAAAGAACAGCGCTCCTGTGAACAGTGTGCCCGCCAGGGAGTGTTGCAGGATGACTCCATCTAGAAGCAGAGCTCCCTCTGACATTCTAGTGATGGTGGATGGGAGAGAGTTTATTTAGTTATTTATTTAAAATAATGACACCAAATTAAAGAATCATAATACCACCAAGAATCTGCTTCCAGCTCCTGGACCTTCTAACTGCTGGAGCAAAACTGTACAAATAACATGGCTCCAGCTGCAGGGAGAAGGCTGAGGGGTCAAACAGCATGGAGCTGGGTGGGCTGTGCTCAGAGCAGCGCAGAGTGAGACACTACAGCACTACTGACACCACTAAGTGCTGCTGTGCCACACTTTGATATCGCTTTTCCATCAAATACCTGCAGAATCACAATGTTACTGTGATATCAACATACCTTCCAGCCCCATCAGCTATACATTTAGCATTTTTGATTGACAATTTCAAATACAGGCAATTTCAGAGGAACATTAAAGATCTATGGAAGCAATTGAAGGAGCACTGCACCAGGGAGGTGGTATCAGAGCTACTGAGGATCCCTTAGGCTCTGAAATCCACCCATAATTTTGTAGCCTAGTGTGACAAGTCTGAGGAAAAACACAGACAGAAAGGCATAGTCCACTTGGCAACCAAACTCCTGCTCCAGGAGCTTTCATTCCAAATAAATGTGACTGGAACAGGCTGTGAAAAAACACAGGCAGAGCCACAATGCTTAGAGGCAAAGGTGAGTCCATGCTACTCATGAAGAGCCTGCTCCATCTCTGAGTCTCACTAGTTCACCTGTGAGAATGAACAGTTGAGGAAGAGGATTTGGTCATGAGTGCCTCCCCTTGGCTTTCACTTCTGTTGAGTCCCGTTACCCTATGCTCTTCTCACTAAATCAAGAGAATATTTCTGAAGCTGCAAAGAAAACCTACACATCTGTACAAAAAAAGGTTATAGTTTTAAGGACAAACCCTCAGCCTTCTTCCTCACTTGCTGCAACATCTGCTGCAGCCTTGTGAAAAGCGGTTCAGAATGCTTTGACAACAGCTAGGTGCCACAAGAAGCACTGCATCCTGACTTTTCAGGATAGCCACATATGATTACTCATCTTGAATAGCATAACTTATAAGCTGTTGTTTATTCTAGCAAACTCACTGGGGTATATGGAACTATACTGCAGGTCTGTCTGCCAGAGTGAGCCCAAACACATTATGAAGTTCCCCACTGTTTGCTGGAAGGAAGCTGGCTCTCATTGTTTCCATTGCTGGGGTAACATAGACAAGAGCTAACAATGAACGCATCAATCAAACCGAGCTGAGCCTGCACAAGTCATATGGCAAATAGAGAAGGATTTCAGACAATATAAACACCACGAGGTTCTGCACGAAAATGGTATTTCCTGAAGATTAGCACACTGAGGCAGTTCCATCAACCTGCCCTAACCTTGATTTGGCTCCCGGAGTTTTGCATCCTTTAAGGAAATCACAAATTTAGACATGGCTCATCAGAACTTTCACTAGAAACCCAGAGCACCTGAGTCGACTTAAACCAATCACATGCTTCAATGCTAACAAACCAGTGAGCCCAAATGAGACCCACGTATAAGGAGGGATTCATTCATTTGTTAAACTTTGATTCATGTACCGTGTGGTTGACCTGAGAGGAGGCCAGAGGATTAATGAAAATCACATGCTGGGCGCTTTTCCTGATGCAGGATTTAGTCTGTTTTATTTTTGAATGCTCACTCTGCCATAGCTGCTCAGACAGCTCATTTCAGAAGAGTATCAGCCTTCCAGGAGACTCTCTGCTTTAGCACTCACAGATCCTAGAATGCAGCAAGCTCATACCATTTGTGAGCACTTTAACATATCCTCATGGCATACATGTGGTTATTAATCTAATGCGCATACAAATGCCACACACACACAATTTGAATTGCCATTTTTGATCTTATTGATAGCCTGAGACAACACTACCTTTGTCTGTTTAAAACAGAAAACAGAGGGATATTTTTCTTAGATGTTTCAGTACAGATTAGTTCAGAAACACTGTTCTGAAAACGTTTGCATTGTGGACTATTGTCAAGTTCAACATTTTTTCCCCCAGATAACCATATTCATATCAAATATGTATTTGAAAAACAATATAATGGCAGTCTCATTTTGTAGACCAGCAACAAAACACTTACTATGAACTTGCATACCAACAACATCCTACAGAGCAGTTTGGGAATGCTGCTTTATAGGGTTCAGATTGCAAACTGTTTCCATGCTGGGTACATTGCATTTGCACAGAATAAAAGACAACAAGCATTCATTTTAGTTACTCTGACAGACAGCAAACTGATATATATTCGCATTAAGTTCTGAAACAAAGGGAAAGAAAATAGGAAAGGCATTAAAACACTTTAAGACTGGATGACCTACAGATATAGCCCTAACAGACTATTCACCATGCTTTTACACCTTAAGAATAACACCCATCAACTTCCACAGAGCAGAGGGGTAAAGAACAGGACAGCCTATCTCATACTGGACACATGAAGCCTGAACTTTGGTGCACAAGAAGGATATGGGAAGGCATGGAGACTTCTCTTGAAGAACTAACTTGTTTTTACCAATTTGTTGGGAGAGTTAGAGGCCAGGGGAAAATTAATGAGTGGAAAGCAGCCAGGAAAAATCTAGTCCAGTTTATTTACTAGAAACAGCATGAAACAAACTATTCTATTGACCCTCCACTGCTTCTTGGTGAGATTTATTGTGAGCCAGGAGCAAGTTTGACATGAGTCTTGGAAAAAAATGTATGAATATAAGCACCAAATAAAATGAGCAGCCAAATTCCTGGCTACTCCATCTACTGACCTTAAAATTTTTGCTCACTAAGGCCTTTATTCCAAACAGCAGCTCTGAAAGAATCAGGACTGCCAGCTCAATTTTTACACAGAACTATGAACAGAAGTTGATCCACCTGGATTCTAGTTTTTGCAATGGTTTTGTCTGTTGTCATGTACTGCTCAGTTGTTTGTTGAGACATATTACATCAGCCTGGTTTCAAATAGGATCTTTCTAGGTTGATATTAAAGAAAAGATTGAAGTATTACTCAAATATTCCAAGGCTGAGAAAACAGGATGGTCACTTGCAAGATTTAGGCAACTGTTCATAGAAATGGGCATGTGCACTGAATACAGCAGGTATCATGCAAGAATTGCTGAAAGGACTGCAACACAGTCTGAAGCCAAATGCTTATCACCCTATATTTCCTTGATGGCTTCATTTTTTCTGATTTCTTAATGTTCTGTTGTTTCTAAAAGATACAGGTATTCAGTATCTTTATTTAAATGTGCTTAGGAGTTATGTATACTTTAGTATAATGATAGGATAAGCTTTAAACTTTTTAAAGAAAAAAAGCCTTGGATACATGCAAAGGTACCTGCTGGAATTTGTTGTACACTAGGTTGCTCAGCCGTGTGGGAAAGCGTCTCCCTTTCTTCTGGCAAATTCTTGGCTGTAAGTAGAAAAGAAAAGTGTATTGGTCATAAAATTTGTTAATGACTCTTTAGAAAATGTCTCCATTTAAGGAGGTGATATACTCAGTTCAGGTATACCAAACAGCACATCTTGAAAGCCCATGTAGAACCTCCAAAGTATGTTAAAATTCACGGACGGTATTTGTTACCTAGGATTATTCACTGCAAATAAGCAGTATTACCAAATTTTCTCAGGTTCATTAAGATTGGTAAAGCATGTATTTGTGATATCAGAAAATCCAGTTCTGAGCTAAGCAGGTAGGTAGCTGCTCTTAGAAGTTAGTCTCCTGCAGTATGGGTAGCAAAATACAACAAAGGAGGTTTTGAAGTCTCTTTTCCCTACCGCACACAAGTAATTATCGTTTGCTCAGATGAAGATTTGTAGCATTCCCTAGCTAGGTTGTAAGAGAAAAAGGGAGTTGAATGAAACCTACATGTAGAACATTGCGACATGGGGATCTGTTCTATCCTTGTATTATTCCTGCATGATGCTACTTCCATTTGGCAATGGTTTTGGTAAATCTGCCCATCTGATCCACACACAGGCTCCCCATCATAGCCACAGTCTCGTGAACACATACATTGCTCAAAATACTCATCCTCCAAGCAGCCAAAAATATTATTGCATGGTCCAGAGTGAAAAAATCCTGAAAAGTAAATGAAAACATATCATAAATTCAAATTCAGTCAAACATCCAAAGGAATATTTTTACATAGCATGGGGGAAAGAGAAATAAGAAAACTGCTGCCCTATCTCTCATGTAAGTTTTCATGTTGAATTCTCTAAGACTTCTCATAGAAATTACAAACTTAGTGGACTAAAATGCTCTGGGAAGAAAGCTGCAGCAGACTGCAGGTACAGGATAATGCAACTCTCCCACAGTTTGGATGACATACAGGATAGGAAGGAAACTGTAGATTCTGGAAAAAGTTATTCCTGTCTCTGACAAGTGAAATTGTTTGATCTTCCTACAATTAATTGACAAACTCTACCACAAGATATTTTACAGGAAGAAAACCAAACTGCACTTAAAATAAGTTTTTACTTTTACATTTATTAACTTCTCACTTTTCACAGGTATGTCCAGGTTTATACATTATATCTTGCCTCTGAAGCAAGTAATAATAGTCACTGGTGACTGGAAAGCAGACTACCTTGGTCTGTTTCATTGTCATAACTTTTATACTGCTATCACACACACATCTGTAAACCTTCTATTAACACAGATACCAAAATAGAACATTTTTCTAAATATCATTTTGAGTTCTCCTCTAACTAATTCCTAGACATTATGTCTGCAGGTTCCATTTTTTTTTTTTTTTTTTTTTTTTAAATCTAAGCTTTGGTGCAACTTACCAACCCACTGGCTAGCTGAGCTCTCTACCTCATTGCACGTTGGCCCATCGCAGAGCTCCCGAGCCAAGGGACTGTTTTCACTCACATTGTAAAAACGAGTTGCTTCAAAAGCTGCAGGCCAGAAAGAATGAGAAATCACAATTAAGTCTTATGGTTAGAGCCCTAATGCTGGCAAAAATCAAAAGGAAATCAGGCACATACCTGGCTCATAGTAATCATACACTTTGATAGGAACCGGAGCGGTTTTCCCAACTATATACTCTCTGAAAGCTTGAAACTTTACACAGGTCATGCACTGGCTAGGAATCTGCATGAAATGATGTAAAAGACTCATTGTAACAAAAACTACACTGTAAGTGAAGAGAGACAAATAAATGCAGCATGGGCCCCTAATATAACACACTGTGCTGGACGCTTGGTGAAAATGAAGGTATCTCCAATACCAGGTACTAACACTGCCTCTTTTATGCTTTGATTTCCAACCAAAACCATGCTTGCCTACGTGAAAAGATACTCAAGCAACCAGCCAGTTAAAGCTGCATCATAATCCTCATCTGCAAGGGACTATCAACAGCAATACACAGTATCTCTGCCCTACCAACTGGCCATTTGCCTTTCATTGAAAAGCAACATAATTGTAAGAACAAAATTCATTACCTCGTCAAAATAAAAAAGGACTTTTCTTCCATCAACTTCATATCTTTTTAATCCAATTTGCTTGTTCATCAATAACTGGGGAAAAAATGAACAGGTTTAGGTTCATCTCATTTTATAGAAAACAGTTTGAAAGAAGAAAGATTTCAGACTACTTAAAAAAAAAAAAAAAAAAAAGCATGGTCAGATGCTAAAACCCAGGGATTTCTTCTGCTGGAGATAGATGTTTCAGGAAGAGAGGGGAAATGCAAAGAGGATTGAAGTTGCTGTCAGAAAACTGAGGAAAAAATTGTCTGTGTTCTTTTTTTCTGATCTGATGAGGAACGCTTACAAGGTGCACCATGCTGGGTGTTCTTCCTAGTCCCTGGGGAGAGGGGTACATTTATTTCCTCAGACTATGCCTGACATGTCATCCATAATCTAATTGAATAGCTCCCAGATTGTTTTCAGTACCAAGGCTCAAGCAAGACCTCAGAGGCACCAAAACACTCAGTAAAAGTCTCTTATTTACACTCTCTCAGACCACCACTGCTGGATCACACTGATTATTAAAGACCCCCCTTCTCCCACCAGCTGAAAAATCCAAAACATTCTTCTGCCAGGAAAATTAATCCTTACATTTGAAAAGAGCAGCCATTTGAAAGAGCCCTTGGCATCCTCCCTTTTGAGGGATGGGGTCAGGCCAGGCCTTCACTACCTATCTTTCCTCCCTGTGAGGCCCAGGGATTTGTAATACACATTGTACATAATACTTGCAGAATACATCTACCCATTTTTTTTTTTTATTATTATTTTATTATTTTGGTTATTGGGACAACCTGTATATCCAAGGTGCATTAGAACAAGGTGTAAGAGTACTTCCCACATCTGGAGTGCTATCGTCCGTAATCTACCCCAGCCATTTTTAGACATGTTGTAGATCACCTCCTCATGCTAACTGCAGGTCAGCAGATCATGAACACAGTGAAACAAGAGCACTTGTTTATGGAAATACTGCACCACCTCAGAGAACGCAGTAACCATCTTCCTGGAACAGAATGCTAATGAATGTCCCGTGAACCATAAATAAATCTGATATAATTCTATGAAGCTTTGTCTTTTTTTTTTCCCCCCTCTAAGTTTCCATAAGAGTTACTTCTGTGATTTTCCACATTTGGACAAATAACATCTTGATATTACAATGGCTAGCATGCTCCATGTACTTGATCGATTGATCAGTCCTTTCTGCTTTGATAAATTGTATTCAGAATACATCTATTATGTGAGAAACATTTAATTCAGAAACTGTGGAAGATGATGGCCTGTGGAAAAGGACTCTTGAGTTTTAATCCCTTTTTTAATAAATAAATAAATAAATGTTCCTAAGCTATTGTGAGATCCTAGAATGAAAACTCTGTGGAAAGGAAGACGAAGAATTATTGTCATGTATTAGAATGAACAGCATCAAGCAAAAACTATTCCTACTGAAATTTGCCCGAACCTGCTACCAACAGCTTTAACTGTGAATTTTTTCAGGGTAGTGCTTCCAGTTGTAAAACCTTGCACACAGCTTCCTGCTATTACTGTAACAAGCAAAGGAACATGTGTTTAAGTCACACACAATATGGAAAGGGCCAATTTAATTTGTCCTTATAATTTTAGGGGCCTGGTGGTGGCTGTTATTACTCAGCAGTAGATGGCTGCAGACAGTCCTTTTATGAGGGCTTGGAGAGGCTGGCGCCACCGGGAAATGCTCAGCTCAGCTAAAGTTGCATTTTTCTGGTGAAGCTTGATATATACCAGCCTGTGGTGACCTCCTGACCTTGTCGACACCCAGCATTATTAGAAGGATTTGTGGCTGCACAGCCAGGGGGGCTGCCATCAATGCACAGAGTATTCATTAACCATCACTGCCCCGGAGCTGCACGTGGGTCCGCTCTGTGCACACTGCTCTCTTGTGAGGGCAAACAACAAACAAGGAAATCTGATTTACAGCCTCGCCCCTCCTCACCAAGAACAGAGGAAAGGGCTAGGGTAACAAGAAAATGCAGCAACAGGAATGATGGGGCTTACCTCTGCTGAAGCTGGTGGCCAAAATACAAAACTAGTAACATATCATCAGTAGGTGCATGACTTTGATACAGTTTTGATAGCCAAAAATCAAACTATACAGGTTATTTGCATCTTCACTGACTACCCAACCCATATGCTTGAGCTTTGTCCCTAATTTTCGATGCAAAGGATTTCTGCGGTAAGAAGGATGGAATTCAACTTTTCAAGGGGAACATCGCTGCCAAGTTAGCAAAATTTTCTTCTGCCCAAAGTCAGTAATTCACTTTTAGTTAAGGAAATGGACTGCCCAGTACTGAATCCCAATTGCAGAACCAAGCCACCTGTTACTGTGTGCCCTGAGACCCTAACAGATGGGGTTACACTGGGACTTTTGCTTCTCTACTCACAGATGCAGAACGTGAGATTCAGAGGGGCGGGCAGATGACACAAGGGAAAGCACAACCAACTCATCTGCTCAGTGCTAGAGAAAGCCTGTTCTTGCTTAATGTGCTGGAGAGTTCATTCAGCTGTGAGAAAACAACTCTTCTGCAGCTTTCTTATTTATTTATTAACCCTTTGACTGCTTCCATCCAGGCCAGGAAGAGGGATATGACAGGACATAAAAAGGGCATGAAGCTGACACAATGCTTCCCAGACACTGACACATTATCTGACACAAGCAGTATGGTGAGTCTCCTGCTCCAGTTTCACTATGCTCACTGTTAGTTTCTGATTTGGAAGTGCTGACCAGCACCTGGTCAAGGAGCTAGCAATGCTAAAACACCAGGAAGATGATGATGAATGTGATGCAAGCATCTTTAAAGCCAGGAAAAAACAAACATCAAAGGCAGGGGGGTGTCACAGAGTCCAAGGCTTATGGCAACGTACTGGAAGGCAAAGAATAGAGGCATTGCAAACAGAAGGGTTTTGAAGCATGCAACACTGGAGAACCAGAATTAGGGTTTCCTTGCAGAGCATATATCCTAATACTCATCTCAATCCCAGCTGCCTTCAGTGCTTCTTCTGCTTAGAGCACACACAGCTTGCCCTGAACACAGGTTAGTGTAAATCATCAGACACCGCACAGGAGCAATTGCTGCATGCGGCAGCCTTTTAGTGGTAACTAAATACAAAATAAGGATGTTTGATTTACAAGTCTTTACCTGGAACACCTATCAGGACCAGCAATGTAAACAAGCCTCATGCCACAGCACAGCTGTCTTGGCATAAAGGAAAAAAAAGTTCAAGGACTTGAAATCGTAAAATCACAGAATATCCTGAGTTGGAAGGGACTCACAAGGATCATCGAGTCCAACTCCTGGCTCCACACAGGACTACCTAAAAATCAAACCATATGTCGGAGCTTTGTCCAAATGCTTCTTGAACTCCGGCAGCTCGGTGCTGTGACCACTGCCCTGGGGACCTGTCCCAGTGCTCAACCACCTCTGGGTGCAGAACACCTTTTCCTAACACCCAGCCTGACCCTCCCCTGTCCCAGCTACATGCTGTCCCCTCGAGTCCTGTCACTGTCCCCAGAGAGCAGAGCTCAGCACCTGCCCCTCTGCTCCCCTGTGAGGGAGCTGCAGGCCGCCCTGAGGCCTCCCCTCAGCCTGCTCTGCTCAGGGCTGAACAAACCACAAGAACTCAGCCACTCCTCACACATCTTCCCCTCTAGAGCATCTTTGGAGCCCTCCTTTGACAGTTTATGTCCTTCTTACATTGCAGTGCCCAAAGCTGTACACAGTGGTTGAGGTGAGGCTACACCAGGCAGGGCAGAGCAGGACAATGCCTTCCCTCAACGGGCCAGCAATGCCACCGGGCGTAGGGGAGGCCAGGGCACACTGCTGCTGCCTCAGTTTCCACTAGCCAGTGACCAGAACCCTCAGCTCCCTTCCTGCAGGGCTGCTCTCCAGCCTCTCATCCCCCTGACTGTACAGAGATGGCAGAATCTCTGCAGTTCCTTGTGACACGAGAAAACACGGGGCCCCTCTCAGGACTCTCAGCCTAGAGACTTACTCTGTCCCCTGCTGAAACCAGTAAGAGACACTCACCCAGTACAGCCTGGACAATGGTAACTCCTAGTTCTGGAATTTCTTCTTAGCCCATTTCAGCAATAGGGAATTGTTACTTAACCTAACCATTTTTCTCTTCTGTAATCAAAACCCCTTTTCACTCTTTGCTTCAACTAGTTTCCTCCTTTTACTCTGCTGATAAAACTTTCCATGGATTTAACACTATGAAGACATCCTGTCATTCTGCTCCTGTCCCGTTTTGAGATCTCTGGTCCTGAGCCAGGTTTCCATCCATATTTTCTCTGCCATTATTTACGTAAATTACTGTGAAAGAGAATTTATTTGAAAGCAGTACAAACAACTGTCATGCTAGCACTTCAGCAGGAGGAGATAAAATAGTAACCAAAACCACTACAGGCCCCTCAATTTCCTCCTTTTTCTTACCACAAGGATACTGGGGGAAATCTTACTGGTGGTCTTGCCTCATCTGAATAGCCATATATATTTCTTGCACCATTTGTTGCATGTGAGAGAATATCAGACTCAAACATCAACATGCAAATAAAAATCAATATATTTCACATGTATGCATTTGAAGGTAAATCAGAGAATTTTTGATATGCAGCTTGTGAATGGACTTAAACTTTGATATTTCTTTTGACAGTAATAATTTCCTATCTGATCAACATACATCTCTGTACGGAAGTATTCCAACCACAGCTCCCTAATACTGAAAGGGCCCAATTCTCTTCTCAGGGACTAATGGACAGATTTCTCTGGTTTTGCTGATAGCTCTAGGAGACTGACAGCAAGCTTTTGATATGGATTATAAACCCCCAAGGAAGAAAACATCTATCTCATATTGTCCAAGAAAAAGCAACCGTGTTTGTAAGAAATTAGCCAAATGAAGTGAGATCCTAGAGAAGACAACACAATGTGCACTTTTCCACTGAACTAGGATGTCAAATTAAAGTGCCTGGTCTTCACTATGATTCTACTTTAAATTTCCCTCTCTCCCCTGCCTTCCTGTATAATGAAGATAAGGTTATTACAGGAAGAAATCTTTTTAAAACAAAATACTTTTTTAGCTTTTTACCAGTTCTCAAGGATGCAGTTTAGTTCCTTTTTACACCTCTTCAGTTACACAGTCCTTAAAAACTAAGTCCTTAAATATTTGCAGCATAGAAAAAACACAAGTGAATACGCTGTAATGCCTTAACAAAATATAAAGCAAAGCTAAAGATTACAGTTCATCTCCCCTAGAGGGCTGGCTGGGTAAGAGGCACATTCTGTCCACCTCAGTTTGGCTTGCAATAAACATGATGTTCTCCCAGAAGAAAAAAAAAAGGCAAAAAATTCCAAGACACAGAGCCTCCAAAGAAATGGAATCCAGATGTTGGAGATAACACAGCCCACTAAGAAGCCATAAACAGCTCCTGTTAGTGCACATTTTCACTTCAGCATTTCCAAATGGGTCTCATTTAATTACTGTGCTCTGTGCTTAGTAATAAACTTTCATTTTACTGTGTTCGGTAAATTTGTTAATCTTGCTCAGAACATCTGTTTACTCATTTCAGATAAATATTTTTTGACGTGTGAAATCTCCTGCCCCCAATTTTAATTGCATCTTTTCAGACAGTGCTCTAAGAGACAACAGCATTTACTTCCTATTGCTCCCTACCAATTACAGAGCCCGGTTCCAGTCCAAGACCATGTCTTGCACTCTCATTACAACATCTTACCTGCTCTAGGCTCTCAATGTCTGCACGAAACCCAGAGAACAATGGCACTTCCAAGACCGCCATGTTAGAGGATCCAGAATGCAGCCATCTTCCCATAAGAATAAAAAGAGAGAGAACAAAAATGAACTCAGGATCCAAGATAACAAATGGTACACGGACAACTCAGAATGGAGCATAACTGAAAATAGCTTCAGAGAAAAAAATACACACAACACAAAGTGTCTACTCTTCTTTGAAGAATTTGTTGAAAGCCATAGACTACACAGTTTAAACAAAATCCTCTTTTCTGCTTTTATTCAACAAAAATTATGGATACAGTTACAGGAGATGTCCAGGTGAATGGCAGAAAATCAGAAGGAAAGATGTAGTCTCCTGTGAGGCCACTTACCTTATTTTTCAGTTAATCCCTGAGAGAATGTACTTTGGTAAAAGGGAATAATCTTTTGGGAAAAAAAAGAAGCTTCTGTGCTTCTTAAGTGGAGGGCTGCAAATGGATTGTGGTGTAAAAAAATATTTCCCAATACAAGGTGGAAGTCATTCCACCCTGGTATTTCGTAAATGGCCATTTCCCTCCAGCATCTAATTGACACAGAGAAGTGTCTTTGCTAATGAGTCACCAGCCTCACTCTCTAGTTAATAGTGTCAAGGAATTCACTGCCTATATCATCTTGTGTAACATCAGTGAGGACTCCAAAACACTGGAATCCGGAGTTGTTACTACTGAAGTATGTGTTAAAAACACACGAGGGGGTGGGGGGACATTGAAAGAAATTTGATTTGGTCTATTTGAAAAGACTTCAATTTTTTTGCAGCATGGCAGAAGAGTCAAAATCGTAACAAGAAAGCTCCTGCTAATTCCAGAACAATGCCCCCTTTTTCTCTGTATTCGCATACAGTCCACTGTCAACTATCCCTCCCTTGGCAGCTTACCTGTTGGCTGATTAGTTGCACCACAGGCACAAAGACAATAAGCTTTGACCCTAGAGGGCTTATTTAGCTCACAGCCAGCAGCAGTGAGAAATACAGCACACAGCTTCCAGGACCAAAGTTGCCAAATCTGGCTCCTGCAGGGCTACTTGGATGCCTCTGTTTGGATACCTCCACAGCTAGGGTGGGTTTGTGAGTTTGTTGAAGCAGTGCACAGAGCCAGCCTGGATATAATGCTGCACCCAAGCTCATATGCCCACAGTGGCATTGGATGGTTTGTGGACTCCAGTTGGCTCCAGTTCAGAGCTAAGTCCCCCATAGAGACCTTAAGCCTTTTTGATCCTGAGCTAACTCCATGCACCATACGCCCTAAGATATCCTACAGTATCCCTTCACCTGCAATCACAAAATCACAACCTTCTCTTTTTCATACTTCTCCCCTCCCCAACTCTTCTTTACAGAAAAACATCCCAAGGACTTAATTGAGCGTGACAACTCTTAAAAACTATTACATTATGAGCAGCACTCTAGCTCAACATATTTCCACCATCATCCTTAGATGCACTCCTCTGTTCACATTGCCTGAATGAGATGATGAAGGAGTTAAAAGATCATCATTACAGGAAGAAGGGGAGGAAAGGGAAGATTTCATTTGCTTTTGTTTTCTTTCCAAGCAATCAATCTCCTCGGACTGGGCTTCCTCTCAAATTTCTGTCTTTGCTCCAGCAATTCCCAGGGCAGAAAGTTTCAGAAATAACAACAGAAAGGTTGTGTTGATGCAGGGCAGCCTCCTTAGTTACAAGCATCTTTAAGGGATTGACAAGACTTTCTAAGCCTCTTTCCAATACCAGCTGTGGTGCTGAGGCAGAGGGGGGAAGAGTATGAGAAGGTGGTACTGTTACACACAGCGAGAAAGACTGCAGCAAACTTTTGGATGATGAGTTTGAATTGCTTATCGCTGGCTGTTGTTAATGAAGGAAGGAAGAATTCAACCAGCCCAAGAAATGCCTGACCCAGGATTTCACAGGCTTGTAGCAATCAGAGGCAATGCATCTGCCAGCAACATAGCCATGTGAGGAAGGGACAAGTGTGTTGACAGAGATAAGATCACATCTTTGCCTGGAGCCACTGCAGCTAACTGTTTTCAGAACTGTAGTCTCTGTAGGGTTTCATATCTGTAGGAAGGAAGGAAACAGAAACTGATAGGGGAGCAAAACTTTTCAATTTCTTTGAATTACATCCAAGCTGCTTGCTTGAGTTCTGCCATCTGAATGCAGTGATGTTGCAGCCCCACCACCTGCCACACTCCTGGTCACAGATATACAGAGTGATTCTGAAACCATCCCATTGGGAATGGTTTCTTCTGTGGCACTGTAGGATGCTGTAAGCCCTCTCTATTTACTTTGGTTGTGGCTTTCCCTCTTTTGGGCAAACTTTCCAACAACCTCCTTCAAAACTAAAACATTTTGTAAAGAGATCAGCATCTCCTGATAACTGCAGCAGCACTGGCATGTTTAACCAGAACATGTGTAAGTGGATTGAATACATGACAAACTATTCTTGCTGTTCTCTTTTTGTCTATACGCAAGCTGTTTTCTCGTAATACCTTTTGTTTCCTATTCTGTAAAAAGAGATGTAAAACTGCTAACGTCATTGCAAAGTGTTTTGAGATCTAGCAATGATGCTTCTGGAGCTTTACTTTGGGATGCAGACTGGCATTTCCTACCTAGTGCATGTCTCCAGTATAACTTTGTATTCCTGATGATCCCGATCTGAAGCTGGGTCATCATCATCCACCAGTGCCCTCTCTCTGTGCAAGGTTTCAGAGCGATTCTCATCTGGAGAGACAGATCGCAGGAGATTTGGAGCTTGAAGATGCTGCTCTGACTTTGGCTCCTTCAGGTTAACCAGTAGCTGGAAAGCTGGTTTGGCAATTGGATCAGGCACGTTGTAAGTGACATCAATCTGCAGCAGAAAAGGGAAGAAAAAAAAGCAACAAAACAAAATATGGCAGTTTATAAGACCCCAATATTTTGTCGCATCTTCAAACGTTCCCCAAAGACACACATAAACACCAGAATTCTTCAGAGAGAGGTAATGGCCAGCACAGAAACAACCAAGTATTTAAAACACATTTTTAAAATTAAACATATATGTAAATATACAGGTAAAGCTGTACCAAAGCAAACTCACCCTGATACAAGTCATATTTACTTCCATGGTTTAACGCAACACCAGGTTATTTAATTACTTTGAGAGAAATTCAAAGTACAACTCTTTCCTCTGAGTAATCTGGGATTAAAAATCTAGCAAAGAGACAGTCAGTTTAGAGATCACTTACTCACATACTTTCTCCAGCCCCATAGCAACTTTACCTGCATCAGACAGCAGCCTTCACCTTTGGCACTCACAAACAGCCCCGTTGGAATACTGGGTATCTGGGGAAAGCCAAAAGTTAAGACAGAGACAAGACATGGTTATCAGGATGTAAACGAATAACAATTTTAGCTTTATTCTGTGCAAGAGATCTTTCCAGTTATAAAGGATACTTTACAAGTGAAACGAACGTGGCTTGTTCTTTTCAGCCACCTACATTTAACAGTGGCAGAAACAAGCAGCAGCTCAAAATAAACATCAGTCACTGGCTATGGTGAAAAATACCTTTGAGTGCTGCCTCCTTCACATCAGAACCCAGCCAAGAAACACCAGAAAGTTCCAAGATCTCACTCACAGTGTTTCACTCATACTTTTACCATTGCTGAACTCACCCGAGTTGTCATTCAGAACTCAGTTCAGATGGATCACTTTAAGAAACTGTCTAAATTAACACAAAACCACTTACCACTGCAGTCTGGAGGACTTTCTTATTCATTTTGTTAAGCTCGAATGTCTCCTGGTAGTCTAGATTAGTAGAAGCCAAAGAAATTGTAAGGTTGACTCCTCCAATATAAGAAAGGATAGCATATTCAGCCAGAGCCTGCAGGGCTACACATGTGTCCTAGGGATAAGAAGAGGGAGATCAGAATAGTGAAGAACACAGGAGCACTCTAAACTTAGAAACAAGCACTATGCTGTACAGTCATCGGCTTTTAGTAGCAGAATCATTATTAATTCATATAGAAAAGAAATCCCAGGTTGTGTTCACTTTTGCTTTCAAAGGCATCTGTAAGGACAAAGTCTAAATTCCTTTCAAATTATTAATTCCAGAAGGACACAGTAAAGAAAACTGGCAAGTTTTTCTTCTTAATGGGAAGCTACTTCTGGACTCTAGACAGAAACTCTGCATTAGCCATTCCTGAACCAATTGATTTCTACAACCGATTATGCATGCGCTGAAGCTACCTTTTTCTAAGACAGCCAACCTGAGTAGATGAGAATCCTCCAAGTGCATTCCTCTGCTGTGAAAGCCATTTTACTACTGGTAGTGCAGAGGCCACATCTCCTAGGAGCGTGTATGTCAGAAGGGCATAAGATGTCATTTCCACTTCTGCAGAAACAACTGAAAGAGAGGCAAAGGGATAGGGAAGATAAATTGAACTACCATCTAGAAGTGAGAATCAAGCTGGTCTAGAGATAGTTCTATGAATAGCCATTAACTAAAAATTAATTAGAGGAAACACAGAAATAATAATTAAGTTTAATAATGCATCCAAGAATCATCATCTTCTAAAGATATGCCTAATTCCAACATAACCTCTTTCCTTTACACAATAGATGATCTTTTCATCTGATTTTATCCCACATGTAATTTCTCTCCTATTCCAGATCTACTTTGCTATTGCCCTTACCTGTCCTGGACATTTGAAAATACAAAGCTAAACAACTCTAAAATTAAATGTATTTGACTTCTCTCAGATTTACACTTCAAATGATTCCTCCCTGATGGAATCCCCTATGGCTCTCACTCCTCTGTTATTCACTGTATTATTCATTGTGTCTATGAAACTGGAGTAAAAAATGGTGAAATAGCTGGGACTGAAAAACCAGCCCTGCCTCAGCCACATCTAGCTCTGTTCCTCATTTGCACTTAACCAGCTCTTTCAGAATAAAGCTACCTGTCTCTATCAGCTCTCACTCCTGAATGGCCCTTCATATGGACCGGGCCTTGACTGACTGCCACTTTCAGAATATCCTGGCAAAACAAGATTTCTTTAGGGACCAAAACTGGGAGGGAAAACATAGAAAGTTTTGAAGCATATTTTATAATCAATTCACTGGAATAAATGTAGTCAGTGACCTGCTATTGCAGTCCATTCCCTTATTTTCACTTTTGCAGTACAGGTACCTGATTGGGAGAGACCATCATTAAATCCCATGAAGGTATCTTCATCAGTAACGAGACTTCCCGTCAAACTCCAGTGTGTAAAACCATCTAGAAAAATAGGACAGTGGAACATGTATGATATTACTGCAGAACTGAAGATCAGCTTCTGTGTATGGGAAGCATCAAGCTTTGCTATTGCACTGACCCAACTGATTCATGCCCTGAACTGCAGTGCACCTCCAGTAAGAGGAACGTTCTCTGGGCAAGAGGCTGCAGACTCTTGCTCCCTTTGCAATTGCAAAGATGGCTCAATGTGATTCTTGAATCTGAGATTAAAATAGAGCATTGAGGCATGAGATGTATTTCTAGACAAACTGTGACATATTGACTGGAAAACCACTGCAGAGCTTCTGACATACTTGCCTTGCTTCAGCATCAGCTGCGTGCATAGAACTAAGGTACTCAGCCCATCTCTCCTGAGAATCTGGAAAACTCTTGTGTTACAAGGTCAAACTGTGCTGTGAGAAAGACCTTGTCTCACAAGCTCTATCCTCTCCAATAACTCAAATATATCATTCAAGCTGCAAGCGCTATTTGTTTATTCCCATAAGAGGGCTGCCAATTTAAGAACTTGCCAGGTTGGCCCCGGGTGCACAGTACCTTGTGTAATAGCCATGCTGTTCATTTTCCGCAGTGTCACAGCAGCAGAGGGGCTGTGCAGCAGTGTCAGGGCATATGCAATCAAGGCGGTAGTGTAGGGGTCTTCTGCTGAATATAAGTTGGACTCTAAGAAGTGTTTTGCTTTGTCAACAGCTGTTCTTTCTTCCTATATTTAAGGGAAAGAGCCCAGACATATTACCAGCCTCTATAGTTCTGTTAACCCCGGCAGGCAGCTAAGTACCACGCAGCCACTTGCTCACTCCCCTGCAGTGGGATGGGGAAGAGAATCAGAAAGGTGTAAGTGAAAAAACTTGTGTGTTGAGAAAAAGACAGCTTAATAGGTAAAGTAAAAGCTGCATGCACAAGCAAAGCAAAATAAGGAATTTATTCACTACTTGCCATTGGCAGGCAGATTAGTTAGAATCACTGTGTTTCTCATGACTGTGTGTCCATTAAAAAACAACTAGGGAAGAAGCATTTTGCTCTGTGTAGAATGACACTAACACTGTCCCTTAGAAAAGCCATTAATCACAAATTTAAAACTAGAAGCAAGTAGCACAGCAAGAATAATCGAGACAAACACTGAGCTGAATTTATTCCCCTTAAAGCTGAGAAAATTTCATGCCTCTGCGAGGCAGCAGATGAACAGAGCAGAAGCAAGCTCTCCACTGTATGTTTGATTGTGTTCCTGACACTCCGGAGCGTCTAGCAGACGCCAGAGGATAATAAAGGCCAAGGTTCCCAGGGGTCCCTACAGCCAACAAACATGTTTTATTAACTCCCTCAATGACCTCACCATGTAGGAACGTGGCTCTGATAATTTATAGAAACAATTTAATTGGACTTGATGTAATTTGGTTTCCTTTGATTTCCCTGTGGCACTAACCTTCTCCTTCCTCATTTCCTAGCTAAGATCATTAGTACCACTTGCAAATCTCCTCTAGGAAAACTATTAGATCCACATAAACTGCACTTCCACCAAATAAAAATGCTAGGGCTGTCCTGATGCACAGCAGCCCACAGAGAACATCACATCACTTCTCAGAGGGGGACACTGCTGACAGGGAGGCAGAAAGTTATTCTATGGACATTTAAGGATTTTTAGTTTTAACTTTTAATAAGGTTGAAGAGCAAGGGGACAACTGTATTCATGACCTGTTCAGTGCATCTCCAGGAGGACATTCTTGCAGTCATAGTCAGTAGGAATGTTGAAGTAAATTATTATCTGAGAATACCCAAGTATATAGAATTTCCAAGCAGGCAGAAATACAACAGAGGAAAGCAGCACTGTTTTTACCAGCAGTTTTAAGAAAGAATTTGTAAAAAGCCAGTGGTACTGGAAGTGATTTTTCTCCTTATTTCAAAAATTATGCAGTGTAATTGCACATTCCTATGTAGCAATTATTTTTTCTGTAGTATTCCTGTTCTCCCTGATTACAGAGAAACATTTTTCTCCAGAGAAATGCATAATTTCTCCCAAAACTGCAGATTACAGTATCTTTGGAGAGCTGCACTCCTGTAATCTAATAGCAGTAGCAGTTTGGCCTCTGCACCAAAGGCAGACTGGAAAAGTTTTCTGGATCCCCTAAGCCAGCAGCTCTAGTTAAGCTCATATGCACACAAAGCTAGCTAGTTACAAGTTCTCTTCAGTATATCTATTTAAGCGACCAGTATCTACACAGACTGCAGTCACACCTTGAAATTACAAGGCTGAAAGTGGTATTTGCAGCCATTTCCAGGGAGGTTGGGACATGGTGTTGTAGGAAAGAGCTTTGCTGTGGTAGAATAAACCCTGAGCTGATGTCTGAAAGCTAGGAGATCACCTTAAACAACTTTGGAATATGCTCCTTACTTTGGAAGAATCTCAAGGCTTTCAAACAGCCTCAGTTACCTGAATGCTACCACTCTAAATGAGCAAAGAACTTCTGAAAGTGAACAGCCACAAAAAAAAAAAAAAAAAAAAAAAAAGTTAAAAAAGAGATAGAACACAAGATCTGTTTCAACTGAGTTTCTGTTACCTCAGAAGTTACACCCGTTTCCAAAAGAGATGCAACCACATAAGCCGTCAGAGAGATCTTACCATGGATTCCACCCTGGAGAGCAAAAAGACAAAACCACTAGATGAAGACTGGAGAAAAGACTCTTGAAGCAAGACAGATATTCATAGTCCAGTATTCATACAAGGGAACTTCATCCCTTCCTGCTTTGATAAGATCTCTAAAAACACAACTATTGCATAATTTTGTGTCTGTATAGTTTTTACCTGAATGTCCTTATTCAGTATCCTGCCCATAGCAGGAAAAGAGCCATCTTCTTTCTGGTGCTGGATGATCCAGTCTTTGGCAGCTGTTAGCTCCTTTGGGTCAATGAAAATAAACCCACGAGACTGTGCAAAGGACTTGAGGACAAAAGCTGTTAGCCTGTAAATACACATTTACCATTTTTGTTAAGAAAACATTTTGAATAACACCAGGAAAATAACATTCCTAGAAAGCACAAATTTTGAAAATCTTGGGAGGGAAAACACTAAATATTGTTTAAAAAAAATATTAAATTAAAATTAAATTAAATTAAAAAGTATAAGTGGAAGATATGCTTGTCAAAGTTATGTTACACTCAAATACAGTTACTTTTTATAGGTGCTCAGCTGCTAGCCTACTAATTAAAACTTTAAAGTTAAGAGACGATATCTTTATAAATATGGAAGTATTTGTAAAGAAAAGAATAAAATTTCCAACTCTGTTACAGTCTTAATTAAGAAAAAAAATAAAAGAAAAAAAGAAATCCAGACCCACTGCTAAAGTCTGAGGCAGTGTTAGATTTTATACAGAATTAAGACTTAGGAAAGCAATAGAAGTGTTTGTGGAATTCTAAACCTCTGACATGCAACTAGTGCGAACTCTGGCCAGCTTTGGGAGATTGAATCATTCATTTTACAAGCCTCTGAGGAATGGGAGGGTAGAAGGCATGCTGCCTGGCAGAGGATTTTTCAAGTGTTAAGTAATTCTGTGTCACCGTATTTTATATCTAGGGACTAGGAGATGCCAGGTCTGAGATAAAAGTTTACTATCTTCAAAACAGTGAGGCAACAGCATCACAGACCTGGTACTTCCCCTCAGATGAGTTCACAAAGAAAATCAGTTTGAAGCAAAATACAGAACAGATGGAGAAGCCAAATAACAGGAGAAACAAATGAATGAAGACAAAAATCTACTAGATCTGAGACACTGTAGTCAACAACCATCCTGACGTGTGGAAACACACAACCTTAAAGGCCATAGTTTCCTAAGGGGGACATTAGTGAGATGAGCTGATCTCCCAGTTGCACAATTTCTGGTTCTTGTATTGTTTCTCTCTGAAAGTCCCTGCACTTCCAATTCTCGGGGCACAAATCCATACCATTCCATTTCATCCATGAGGGGATATAAAACACTTAAAAGAATGATTTTTTTTTTTTTTTTTTTTTCCTTCTCCCCTCTACCCTGGTAGAAGTCTCCAATACTTCTAGCTAGCAAGTTTCTCCATACATGCTTCAAGACAAGCTCCATTCTCTAATGGAAATAGATGCTTTAAGTGCTACTGCATTTCCTGTAGACCAGACATGATCCACAACTATAGCTTCAGAGCCTGAAGCCCAGACTCATTAGTAGATGTGACTATCTTAACCTCCCATGAGTCTTGAAGCAATAACAGTACACCTACTAGTGTAGTATGAACACAGCAGCACTGAAACAGTAAGCCTATAGTCATTGAGTATTATTTCTATTCTTCCCTGTACAATACCATGATGGGAGCTGGAAAACTACTCTTTTTTCCTTGCCAATTGTGTATTTTTCCTGTTTAGCAAACACTGAATTTTCTAACTCTGTTTTAAATAGCAACTCACCACATACTCCCTGAGGAATCCCTCTCGCCAAAAGCGCTGTATGAACCATCTTGTCTCTTGTAGGTCAGCTGGCGCTGGTAGCCTGGAAGTCAAAAAAGAATTGTGGGAGTCCAAAATCCTCACACAGAAAAAAAACAAGTATTTAAAGTGAATGAAGACTCAGACCATCTGGCACTAGCATAAGGGATTCTGCTGCCCGAGGCAACCTCTTATTTTGCTGTGTTTGATAGAGCCAGCTCTGTGTACGTACACTGCAGCTTATTCAGAAATCTGTTCAGGCTAGCATCTGTAAGGCTACATATACCTCTTGAAGATAAATGAATGGAATGTTATTTCTCTAGCTCTTAGTCTCTTACTGAGCCGCACATCTGTTAAAAAAAGAATGTTTCTAAAACACTCAATATTAAAAATCAACTCCTACATTTCAGACACCAGAAATGTCAAACATTTGATACCCCTCTGTAAGATGCAAAATTAAAATAATGATTTTTACTTAAGCATACAGCCACCTTCCTTCCTTTTTACTGAGAGCACCATGGAGATGAGGAGCTTTTTGCCTTAACAATACAACTTGATTCAGATTTTTCTCCAAAGCTGGTGCTTGGGACAACTTAAGGTAACATGACAGCAACAGCTGAGTGCTCAGTGCCAAAACTCCAAAGGAGATGAAGGCATAGGAACTCTTACATATCTTTCTTGAACCATGTGTGAGATGTGATGGACGATCTTACTGTGTACGTACACTACTAGGCCTGTGTTGCAAGGCCTGTTTTAGACAAGTTCAGCAAAACAGTTGAACGCTGAAGATTCTACCTGAAAGTCTTTCAAGACTGAAAATAAAAATAGTCAAAATGCTCTTCCCATCAGTAAAATAATTTGCTTCTCAAACCTACTTGTCTAGTAACCATGAACTGTTATTAGTATGCTAATAAAACACAGCAAGTCTCTATATCGAGGAATACTCGATACACAATTTGTCAAAGCCAGATGCAATCAAACCCTTCAAAATGGGCGTTTCTGATAAGAAGATATGTCAAACCTGCAAGAAGACTGGGTCAGAGAAATTTAGTGCCTGTTTAATTCTCTGATACATGAATAGACTTTTTCTTTCACACTGCATGACATTTTTATGGGAATGGATTACTTTTTCATTTCCAGAGACAAAGTTTCTTTGTTGACCTCTCCAGATACAGGCAGTTCCACAGTCTCTGAATAAGGGCTGCTCATGACTCCTACGCCTTTTTCTGTTGCTCTGTAGCCTTTTGATGTTCATAGGGAACACAGATAGAATGGCTTGAAAAATGGGCAAAAGGAGGAACAAAACCCTAGATATTAATGATGCTCTGGCAGTAAAAACTTCTTTGTCTAGGGGATGGGGAACATATACAAGCATGGGGCAGAAAGCACAATTAACATTTTTTTGTTGTTTCTCCAAATAGCTGTTGTATTAAATTAGATTGCTTTTCATCTACACAGTCTGCAGATACAATTTACTACTGAAATAAAGCTTTTCCTCAAAGTTTTCTTAAGCATTCACTTCCAGTATGTTAGATGGGCAAATAAAATATTAGTATTTTATAATATGATTTTCTCTGTTCTGTTATTCTAATGTTCACTTTGTGTTGAGTTATGCTTCATTGTTCTTACATTTATTATTCTTTGCTTGCTAGGTTGACTGGCACAGACTTTGCTTGCTCATCTGAAGTCTTCTATTTTCTAAACGCTCCTCTAGATGCTTGGACTCACTGGAGAGGTTCACCTTTCTAGTTTTCACCTGTTCACCTGCTTTTGTGGAACCGCATTATGGGAAAGCAGGAAAAATTACTGACTAGCTTAGCTAAGGCCGCTGTTAAAAATTAGGGGATATGTGGGAATCGTTGGGTATCAGAACATTCTGTGATGGATGACTAAGTGATGAAAAAGTTCTGTCTTGGTACATTATAAAAGCCTTCTAGAGTGAGCAAAAAGACTCTCCCATCTAAACCTTATACTTGGCCAGGCTCCAATAAGCGTAGAAAGGTTTAAAACTCTTGAGGATTTCTGCTGTCAGGGCTAATTAATGGGCAGAGTTTGGAGCCAAAAACCTGTGAGGTTTGCAGACTCATAAAAAGAAACAAAACCAAATAATATTTAAAAGGAAAAGTTGACACAAACTATTAAAAAAATCCCTTTGTATTACTTTTGCTATCAGTGAGCACAACAAATAATAAATGAAAACAATTGTAGCCAGGCAAAGGAAGCAGCACTAGACTTTTACTGCTGAAAACAAAAAATAAGTTACATATTACATTTTATATTTATAATTTCATAGGAGAACTGCCTAACCCTGTCACCTCTGATTTCATGACATGACTATTGTCTGACTCACTTGCAAGACAGCTATGTCCCTTTGGGTCATTCTTGTTTTCATTAATGATCTCCAAATTCTTACTTGTCCTAAGAACCATATTTACTTACAGATTATTTTGCAAGTGGAGCTTCCCAAACAAATGCTGAGAAAAACAGTGCATAAGAAGATAGATTGCTTTGAGATGCTTAGAGAGAGAGGACAGGGCACTGAAAGGACAGAAAAAAGCCTTCATTGTATGCCTCTACGATAACTACTTTGCATACTAACTCTTGATTCTGGGTATACTGTTACTGAGAAAATATGATAAACTGGAGAAAGTTTAGATAGAATCTGTGGTAATTAAAGAACTAGAAAGACAATTTATATATTTAGTTCTTTTTGCTTTTTTCCTAGATTTTGAAAAAGTTTAGTTTTCTGTTAATTTCTGAAATTTGTGAATACAGAAAAAAGTTACCTAAATATACGCATGTATAAATTAAAAAAAAACAAACAAAACACACAACAAACATGTAAACCATGAGTTATTGAAAGGAAATACAGGCTGCATATCAAGAAAACCATCTTGCCATCAAAATCTGTTAATCTGTGAGATTGTCCTGCAAGAAATGATGAATTGCCATTACTTGGGATACTCTTCATTAAAAAGAACAATGTGATAGTAACAAAACTCTCTTCTAACTTGTAAGCTTTTCCTCCTTCTATAAACTTTAAGTTTAATGAGTTACCTTGAACAAGGTAATCAGTAGCTTCACTCTCCACCTCATGACTGAGTTGCTTGGTTTTCTGCAGATATTTCAGGACAAAAACATTAGGAGCAAAATGGATCATGTTCTGCTCTCCACATCCAAATGGTAATCGCAAAAGATTGTCCAAGTTGTTTAATGTAGGACCCATCACATCTCCTGTTTGAAAAAGAGTTGATAGTTTCATTATCAAGGAATTATGAATTATGCTTTACTTCTTTTTGATGCCTTATGATTAAAAACCACCTGACTACACTGATTTCTGCCAGCTACACATAGCTTAAACAAACTGTAGCATAAATTGAAAGTCCTTCAAATGTTTTGTCTTATCCCTTCAAGCTCTTGCTGGAATAAAGAAGAAATTTCACATTTCAGAGTTTGACCATTATCTGTGACTACATGATCTAGACTAGATTAGAATGCAGTTAGTACAATGTGTGGTTATGATGATTATGAAATGAATACTATGAATTATAATAGACAGGACATCTGCAAAGCCCTTTGATGGTATCAACTTTATGTCAACATCATCGAAAACAGTCAAATGACTGAGGAAAATAATTCCGTCTCAGATTTCAGCAGCGTATACCTTTGTAAACTGCCTAAGACTACTTTATCTGGCCCATATTACTCAAATACTGAGTCAGAAGCAAGTAACAGCTGGAAGTATCTCTTTGTATTTGATAACTGGTACCTAATGATACCTCCTCATAATTGATACCTATTATTGAAGCCGTAGCTCTTTCTGATCCTGGAATTATGTTGTGGGGAACTCCAAGAGTAAATGCTTCATTGTGATTTTCATCAGTCTCTTCTTTTCTCCAAATTTTAAACTCTCCCATTGACCCCCAGCCTGTGGAAAAGCCAATGTACTTCACCTCGAACTGTTTGGGGACTGTCCACTCCACAATAATAGATTCATTTAGCACTCGAGTACCGTGGCCAACCTGAAAGGAACAAAAAAAAAAATCCATACAGTTCCAAGGACCCATGCATGTAAAGTCAGCCTGCTTTGGACCCAGTAACCTATGTGTGCATTAGAGAACATTGTAAGTGGACTGCTACCTTTCTCTTTCCCACTCACAAAACAGTTCAAAGAAATTTAATGAGATAACTCCACAGGCTTAACCTCCAAACCTTTCATCAGAATTAACACTGATAAATAGTGAAGACTGAGGTTCCGAGGGCATGAAGTTGCAAGCAAACATGTTCTGATTAAAACAGTCTGATCAAGACTTAATACAGAAAAAGCAAAAGGAATGAGGCTTTCTCCTTCTACAACGTACCTAATGAAAAACTGCCGTGTGTGCTCCAACTCTAGTTAAGGAAGCAAAAAACTTCCAGACATAGATAAATCCAGTACCTGAACAATTCCATTTTTCCAGCTGATCCAGAAGCTGCGGAATTCATCCCAGGACAGGATACCAGCTGTGTCTCTGCTGACCACTGGCTCACCCATTTTGCTGATGGAAATCCATGTTTTAGTATTTTGATGTCCACCAATAACAATCTCCGTCATCTCTGCCATGTCATGTGGACCAGAGGACAGGGCCAGGTGAGCATCATTGTGAGCTTTCACAGCAATATCAAAGTGTGTCATCTGGGCAGGTTTCTGCATATACTGGTACTCATATTTGTTAGGTGTAGAAATGTGAATTTTCTCTAGTCAGAAAAATAATGGAATGTTTTAAGAATTAGAGTTCAGCTCACGTATTTAAAACAAACAAACAAACAAACAACAACCCATAGCTAATTACTAAAATTTAAACAAACAGGCCTATCCTAAGTACTCATTCTTTCCCCCACCACTTCTCTTAAACTATTAAAAATAAATGTGGATTTTTCTTCCTATCCTCTACTTCTATCCACTTGCACTATAGAAGCTTCTTCAGTCGAAACTGCTCAGCTGATTTCTTGTGAAGTTTGCAAGTGATTTTTCAGTTCTAATCTAGTGGTCAAAAGCATCTCTGTTTAGCTTGCAGAGCCAACTTTGAGCTATCCAAATTTCCGACAGAAAGGACATACTGATTCCAGAACTGAAGTTTAAAACATCAACTGGAAATATAGTACAGCCACAGTTACTGTCCACAGTGCTGAATACTTAAACTGTTTCATAAAGTAAAGGAATTTAATTGCCATTTCCAGAAATCACTTGGGCAGTTAGAGCAAATTCATAATTAGCCAGCCAGGTAAGAAAGACTCTTTATTCAGAAGTTCTTCCTACACACCATAACTCATCAATCATAGACAAATGGCAACAAAGATTTTTTTTTCTTCCATGGGATGAAGCCACATGTTTCTGTATGTAACTAAATTCAACAAACTTAATTTTATCTCATTTAAATCATGAACTTACCATTTGGGCAGAAGAACACACTATAGGTGTACTCTCTGGACAGTCCCTCTGGCTATATAAAGACAGAAATCCATATTTAAAAATACAGTCCTTGGATTTGCAGCAACAGCTATTCAGTTTTACTTACAAAACACATAATATGCTGTACAGCATTTTGTATCCTTTAGAGAAAAAGTATTACACTGTATGCTGTTAGCTGCATATATGCTAACCACTAGTATTTAATCTTGCATCACAGCATATTTCTTAGACTAAAAGAGCAAGCATACCCAATACAATTTCTATCCCTTTTTGTTCTGAGCAGTATTGAAGATTCACCAGCATGAACTCAGAACTAAATGGGCCCTTCTTGTACTCGTACCACAAAAATTATTTCCAATCATGTAAACATACACCTTACGATTCTTTTAAACCTACTCTTGTTTGATATCATACCTAAAAACTTTAATGATTTGCCCAAACATTTATCACTTTTTTCAGAATTATTACAAATTCCTATTTTTCTTACCTCAATAATAACGCTACTGCGAACATAATCCACTCCAACTGGGGTCCGTTTGTCCACATAACTGTCCTCTGAGTGCTTGCCATTCTTTAAAGTTTGCATCCCATCTTGACAGCAATTAGTTCCACCATAAGCAAAAGCTTTTGCTAAGAAACAGAAAGGAAAAGAAGCAGAGATTTCAGGATACGATCTTGATCTACAATAGTCCAAAGCATCGATCTAAATTAATTAGATACAGTTGACTAGCAACACATGAAACGTTTTGTAATTACAGCTCTATTTGCTAGATATCTGGACAGTCACATCCAACATTGCATAAATATTTGGACAGTCACAGGCAACAGAGAAACTCTTCCCTAGCTTCCCATGCTGTACAAGTTTTACCATTTAGGATTATTTCCTTTAAATATGTACAGGATTTGTTATTCTTTATTCAAAAATTTACACTGATCTCTGAAGATCTTGGAATCTTCTGAAGTTTGCTCATACAGACTCTTCAGTGCATAACAGTTACAGAACTAGTTAGTAAGAAATAAATGAGGTTTAAAAGCTAAGTTGGCAGTAAGCAAAATAATGATTTCACTTTCAGGTACTAGGGAAAGAAGAATGCTCTTCTGAAAGAGGAGTAAGAAGAAACACTTGTAAAACTCCTTCAAGCAGCAAGCTATTTTTATCTGTGTACTACCAGTGATGTTGCTCAGTCCAAGCTCGTTGAAGGACAAAACAATAGAGGTGGGTTTAGCTTCCCCGGGGGCAACGCACTTCTTTCTCGTCAGATGATGTTTCCCAGGATGCCCAACAAACTTTATGCCTTTCGGAACTGAAATCTTCACGTGAACCTGTGAAAAATTTGAATGCCATTTATTGCAAATGTCATCAGCAAAACCAACAGATGTGTGAAAAATCTGAAAACTACAAAAACTGTAATTAAAAACATGGTATGTACAGATTATTCTTCAAACCTTCTGGTGCTATATTTGACTGGCAGCATTACTTTCAGCCCAGCAATTCTACAAGTGCTTCAGATACTACCTGAGCTAAGCAGATAATGTGTTTGAGAAGAAACCATCTGGGGAGAGAGCATTTCTTGAAAAAAAGTTATTTCAAAGCAAACTGCTTTCAGCAGCCAACTATGAAGCAACTCTGTGGTTCAACATGAGCTTTCTCATTGTCTTCCCTACATTTATCAATATACTGAATTCTGAAGAATTGCAAGACTACTACAGATCTTTCAAGCTAAAGTAAATAAAGCAATGACTTTTATTAGTGATGAAAAGCAATATTAATCTTCAAAGCATTTATGCTGAACTTATCATTCTGTTATCCTTGTATCTTTTCTACTGTAATTTGTAGATCACTTAGGAAAACTTGATAAGAAACTACAATTTAGTATCTTAGCAACCAGAACAAAGAGGGCTGTTACCTCTACGCAGACAGCTAAGTAATTATAGACAGTCAATGGGATTTTGGTCTGTTCTCCCCGGATGACATGGTACGGCAGTGTAAAATCGATGAAGAAAGGTTTAAATGTCTTCAGTTCTGTTTGACTTGCAATGCCCAACCCCTTCTCTTCAGACAGACCCACAGCTTCAGTTATCCATGTAGTGATAGAGTCTGGCACTTCCACACGCAGCTCTGCTTCTCCTGATGTATTACTGCCAAAGAAAACATGGAATAACATGGGTTGATCAGGTTAATGAAATGTGTTTGAACAAAGACAAAGCACACAGAGCCAAATATTTTGGGGATTTCCCTCCAGATCCAAACTTACAGCATAGCATCAGTATCTGCTTCGAACAACAGCTTATTAAAGGTTCAAAGTTTTCTTGCTAAGAATCAGGATTTTTGAGAACTATGCACATTTATAAGGAGCAGAATAGTAACTAGTGGTTTCTGCATAACAAAGTCTAACAAATTCTTACTGGATGAAAAGCTTTACAGGCATTTACACCCCATTACAGAGGGTCACTTTTCTTACACGTAAATATCTGCAGTAAAGAAAAAATAAAGAAAGAATCCTAGATAAAAACAATTCAGTAATGATTTATTTCACATTTAGTGAAATAAAAGTAATTTTTGTTGGAACCCACTCTCTTTGTATACACTGCCACATTACAGCCTGTACTTGAACATAAAGGCAAGTAAAAAAAAAATCTAGGCACTAAGTTCAGCAACTGCTTGTCTAGAGGAGCATATTTTGATTCAGAAACATCTTAGTCGTTGGTTTTTGGAATGTCTGACTCAGAAAATTTCCAAAAACATAATTTTTTTCTAGTGAGGACTGAAACTAATTATTAAAAATCAAATTTCTATTTTGAGTATTCAGCTCTACTGTGTGTACCACAACAGGATACCATAAACTGGTACACTCTTCCATGCTTCATAATACAGAAATTCAGCTTAGTTCTGCAAACTTTGCAATTTTTCTCCTGCAAAGAAACTTTGGCCTTGCTTGGAACAGAAAACATTTCATCTAAAGCAAGAACAAAAGCTATTTCATGCCTCAACTGGCAGGATGATTGGTGCAGTTATGAGTACACCCTAAGGTTGTTTTCTCTCAAGTCCTTATTTATTCCCCTGAGCTCGATACACATGCTGCTAGCTTCATAATCTTTTGCAAGGTACATGCATTGTAGTTGGCATGGAAAGTAAGAAAGCAAGATCTTCAGACTACGCTCTACAGCATAACATACTGCTTCTCATTGCTGCAATACCTGCTGATTCACATCCAGAACAAACTGAAGAATTGTAGTTTTTGCTGCTTTTCAACTCTGAAGGCTATTCAAATCTTAGGCACCAATGAGGTATCTT
Organism: Aythya ferina; assembly: GCF_964211825.1. Classification (NCBI taxonomy): domain Eukaryota; kingdom Metazoa; phylum Chordata; class Aves; order Anseriformes; family Anatidae; genus Aythya; species Aythya ferina. Next base: position 4,321,866 of record NC_140324.1, read on the forward strand.
TACTTTTATCATCTAAGTCAACTGTTTGTAACTTTCAATGGGCCTAAGCTACTGCAGCTATTAGTAAATTGGCAGCATATCACATACTGGTCTTTGTATTCATATTACAACAGAAAAAAAATTAATAAAAACAAGTACTTTGACTAACAAACTAGAGATCACTATGCCTTTGAACAGAGATAGTAGGTTTGGTCAATCTCCAAACACTCTGGCAATGGACATAGCTCCCTACTACAGAGGAAGAGCCTATGAAATGCATGTGGCTTGACAACAACAAGTTACTTGAACTTCTCTTAAGCACACCAGTTTCTTAATATTTAGGTCCTCATCCTAACCAGAGTTAGGTAGCCAGTACTTGCAAGAATCTTCAGCCCTGAAGAGAAAGCAGAAGGGTGTTCTAGCTCCAGAACTGGCAGCATTCCAGTCTGTTTAACTGGACAATTTGTTGCAGCTGATGTTCTTTCCACTGGGATTTCAGCCCATAACCAGCATTAACATTATTTTCACACATGAGGGCACTTACTCTTCTGGGCGGGGGGCCAAAGTACACACAGATTTCCAGCCATTAGACCCTCCAGCCAGGCTCTAGGAATTTTTAGAATTGGTTTGGGAAGTTGACATTAGGCTTTTGTTTCTATTTTGAGGATTGTATATTATAATTATAAATGGTAGAAACAAAAAATGAATCTTTTCAAGACAGTGGAAATCAAACAATGCTTAGCTCAGTTGTTTCAATAAAGTGGAGAAAATGTAATCTGCAACTTTTTATTCCACACTCTCCCATTTATAATTGACTGCCCAAGCTTGCTGAGGCCCAAAAAGGCACTTCTGGAATTCTCTGTGTATTTCTACAAAGCATATTTCATGCTCAATTGAACAGATTTGAATACACTTGCTACAAGTTCTTGTCAAATTTAATTTCTAATCATTTACTGAGAGTGAAGTTTACTGCTCCTTTTCTTCGCTCAAGATGCTCCTCCACTGGAGGCATCATGGCGAATTGGATACACGGGGTACAATATACCTCTGTCACGACTACAATTTGAAGTGAGTACACTTCAAGACCAGATGAAATGTTACAAAGAAAGATCATTGATTAAAGCGGTAATGAAGAAAAGCAACAACAACAAAGATCAGAGACTGCCAATGTAGCTCCTGTAGGTTTTAAAGAGCTCCATTTTCTGCAGCTGAAGAGGATACAACCCCCAGGATATAAGTAAGGGAATTCCCTGTCCATACCTGACATTAAGACAGTGCCATATCCATGTTTCAGGAAAGAAGGTTCTTTTCCTCTTCTCTGCTCTGCTAGAAGAATAAATAAGCCTTTGACAGTGAATTCTTAAAAAGACAGTTAGTTTTAACATTAAATGAAGAATCAGTGCTACCAACTGAGTGCAGCTCCCATACCAACCAAAACTCCAGCTAGCATAGTTTCATAATGAAGCGGTGCATCATTCATAACACAAGTTACATGGTCTTTCCAATTCCTCTCACTGTGCACACACACATCAGTCTGAAGCCATAAGTAACCTAAAAAATCTAAAAGTTGTGATCCAAATTCTTTCACCAAGCAAAATCAAAGAGAACAGGTACAGCATGTGACTTCCCATGACATCATCATCTGGCCTTACTAATAGCAGTTACTACAATCACTGTTTTATATTCCCCTCCATTTCTTTAACTTGGAATTATTTTGATCTCTAATATTTTCAGAATTTGTTCTATTTTTCTACCCAAGATGTCTCATTATCTGTTTCTTAAATGATCTTTAAATGCTACTTAAGGAAAGCCACCAGTCGGTTCAAAATACAAAGGCAAAGCATATCCTCAGTTTGCAGCATTAGCTGTAGTATCTCATGACTTTTCCTTCATGAAGTCTCTCATTTTATTTATTTTGAGCACCACCTGAGTAGCACACAGCTCTGAAATGAGGGCTAGCATGCAAATACTGACAAGCAGTAGCTAATATATAGAAAAGCAGCAACAAATTTGTAGAAAACCAAGATGCACAAAGAGTTTCAAAGAATATTACTTTGTTAAATTTAAATTAATTCTGGAAAAATGCAAAGTTAAATTTAACAAAGCTTTTGTTAGGTCTATCAAGACAACTGAAGATGGTTTCCCCTCCCCACCACCACCTTGAGGAAACTATGCTATTTTCTGGAGGCACAGGAGTATGAAACGGCTGAGAATATAGGGAGGGGGAAAAAAAAAGGTAAGAGGTATCATAGACAATATGCATTACAACAAACAAACAAACATACATTACCTTGGTGCCACTCTAGAATGCATTGTAGCCACCAGTGTCCCAGTATGTGGCTGAAAAGCTGGGACAGCCTCATCTGTATACATGCCTCCATTCTGTCTGTGGTTTAAGCTGACTATATCAGTCATTACAACCAAGCCAGTTTCCTAGATAATAAAAATGAAGACCGCAAAGAAAAAAGAAAAAAAAAAAAAAAGAGAGAGAGAAAGAGAGAATTAAGCATGTACCAATAAAAGCTTTTCAGAAAAGAAAATCACCCCCAACCCTAATCTGATATCTACAGGGTAATGGTCAATTGAAACTTGAGGATTTAAAAAAATCAAAAAACAACAACAACAACAACAACAACAAAATATGGAAAATAAAAATTACTTTTAATGAGAAAATATGTAGGTACTTTGTAGGTAGGATTTATTTATTTATTTATTTATTGCAAGAAAGCTCATTTGCTTGGAAAATGAATTTCACCAATATCTAACATTACTGGGCATGTGTCTAAATGTCAGACAACTACAGGTAAAAAAATTATTACATGTTTTCCCCCTTGAATATTACTCTACAGCTTTTTGCTCTTCTTAAAAGTTTCCAGTGTGTTCTGCTGTAGCTAGCAGGCAGCCTGCGCGTCAGACATCCCCAATTCTGCTCTACAAGAAATGCCAAGCAAAATGGAAATTGTCTGCACAGCTTCACAGTAAAAATACAGAATTCACAAGAAAGCTGTCTGCCAGTTCTGTTCCCTAAATGCACTTATTCATAAGAGACAGCAGCTCCCAGACACCAAAGGGAGTATGGGCTTTGTTATCTTTCACGTACACATCCAGCTCTTACAAATCAGGTATACAGCAATGCATAAACAGCAGCTATTAACATATGGCTCTTTTCCCAGGAGTTTATGCCACTCAGTAAGAAAAAAACACATCAGAACAAAACCCCTAACAGATCAGGGAGAGGAGAAAAAGCAGCAACTCCTGCAGCAGTGGGTATTAAACGAGGATTTAGAGTTTATGATTAGGCAATTGAGACACTAGGGGAATACATGGGAGACTATGGGGTTTAAGACAACACAATAAAGCAGTTTAGCTAAAAATGCAGAAAGAACAAAGGGAGTGGAAAGAATGGATCCAAAGGAAACAGAAATCATTATTATTAGAAGTTGCATGAATTAAAAATGGAAAGAGCATAAAACACGAGACCTGTAACACTGTTTTTCTTAGAGGCCAGTCTGTCTTTAAGAATGGTCACTACGGAAAGCCTATATAGAGAATATAAAACAAATAGCCAGTACAGCATGGCTTTCCACATGACATCCTCACAGTTTCTGGCAGTCAGAGAAAAGAGATTACATGCTGCAGCGTACATAAAGCAAAGAGGCAGGACATCAGCAGAGTCTGAAAGGGTAGATGGACTCTACTGTGCAACTGCAGGAAGGTAAGAGACAAGCCAACACAGAACTTTTCAAATAGATCACCCACAGCTAATGATAATTTTAATAAAAAATAAAGCAAGACGCTAATGGAAACATAATAACATGCCTTTGAAAACCTTCAGAAGACTGAACTGGTTTTAGCTTAAAGGATTGCATTGTTAGCAATGAAGCAATGAATTAGTGCATGAATACATTAAACAAAAGGAGAACTAATTAACTCATTTTAAATGCCCAACTTACAAGTCAAAGCAAATACACAGCACAGATTAAGGGAAATAAGATTTTTAAGATCTGGTCAAATTTAACTGTTGAAATACACCAAACTAACAAAAATAAGTATATGCCCTTTGAGTAGCAATCTGATCAAGAATACAAAGAAAATGCAACTAATCTTTCACACAGACAGCCACAGCATCTGCCAGAACTGGGGCAGAAAGGAAGCTAAAAGGATTTTTAAAAGATAGGCTAAAAGGAGAAAGGCTAGAAGGAGAGACTCATGTTCTACCTTCATTTCCATCAAAGTAACTGCAAAGAGACCTGTAAGTTCACCTATAAGTGGAGAAATTTTCTGGACCCCGTCTCATTTTCCAGAGCCCCAGAACTGATTTTTTACACCAAACAGGACATCTGGCCCTCTCCTCAAGATTGGCCAAAAATCAAAGCACATTTCTCCAATATCTTTGCTGGAACAATTTACTCTTTGTTCTTGGAAATTACTTTTAAGACTACCCCCTCGGAGAAACCACTTCTGATGTGAAAAAAGAATAGAACTAAGAAATTAGCTATGAAGCTAAAAATTATCATGCAAAATTATGCTGCAAACATGAAAATAATAAGACACTCCAGAGAGATGTGAGGCTGATTCTTCCTACTGTAAATGCGAAGCGAGCATCCTTGGTGATGTCCCAGTGCCAGGGAAAGACAGAAGATCTACGACGTCTACGTGAGGACATGCCTGGCCACCAGAAGTGCCCTTCCTCCTTTGGAGCTCCAAAAGCATCAGATACATCATACTCTGCAAGTTCTTGGAACACCTGTAAAGAAAAGGAAGAGTCTGCTGTCCTTAGGTATAAAGGCTACTTATTAAAGGTAGAGTGCAGATACCAGCACTAAGAGAGAAAGTGTCAATGCCTTAACCTTCTTTTTACCTGACTGGCTGTCAGCTGAAAACCTGTCTTCAGCAAGTAGACACTCTTATCCACCGTGGCAATGCAAACACAGCTTGATTTTGCAGCTCTAACCCTGATGTTCACAACGTCACCAGGTCTGGTCTCATTTGCTGAAAGAGTCACTGCAACCTAGAAATTTAATAATAAACCCCGTCATCTCAATTCCTGTTCAACAGACAAAACTACAAAGAACAACAAGACACCATCCCTTCCTCTCCGTCAGCTATGTTACCAATACCTGATTTTCAAAGGAGGACTTCACAGGGAACTGCAGACTGTCTGTGACCCCTTCTCCATTCTCCCTGACGTAATACACCAGAAGACGGCCCAAGGGAGCCATGTTATGAGTTACTGAGAAACGGAGGAATGTCATGCAGACTTCAACCTCTGCTGCAGGGGTACCAGTAGGTGCTAAAATATAAATTGTAATAAATCAATTTAAAATAAATAAAACAAGGCCTTTATTGACACAGAACACTGGTAAGAGAAAGTATAAATGGGTTTGAAAAAGGATTACACAGTTTATGGAGTATCATTTTGCTAACAGCAGTCATCATCATCATCATCATCTCCTTTAGCCTAATCCACATTATATACATCCACATATATTAATGCCCTTTTCCTGGATTAAGCTCAACTAGTTTAGTAAATTCCCTCAATCCCATCATATACATCCCTACCACTCAGTGGATTCCAAGCTGAGCACATTAAGAAAGTCTGTAATACCTGTACTTTTTTGTTTAAAACAGAGAAAGACTACAGAACGAGTATAGAAAATACAAGAGTTTTCCCTCTTGGAGAAATTTCTCTCTTTTCTATATGACTATTTGTGCAATGGATATCATTACTTCTTTTGCACAGTTACTCTATGCCCTTAAGGAGCAAATTCAAAAAAAAAGATCATACTTAGGTTTGCAAAAAGGTGCTTTTTCCCTAAAAATAGAAGAGAGTTTGCATTTCTGATGCTAACTACCTGTTCCTGGGAAATGTGCAACGTCAATGTTCTTCTCAAAGGGAAAGGTGTCTCTCTTGCTCCTCTGCTGGGTGACGTTGCTGGGCTGCAACCCTGAAAGGACAATGTTGCCTCGCGATGCCACTTCATAATGTAGAGTGAAGTTGCAAGGACACGTGGACTTCACTGCAATCCAAGCCTCCTCTCCTACCTGCAGTCAGAGGGAAGATCTGGTCTGTTACAAGGCATGCTTTTCATTTGCAATTTATGGAAATCTATTTGGGTTTCCAGTCCAAAAGAGACGTGACCCCTCTTCTAAGAAATGTATGCATTGAAAAGAATATTACATTAGTACTGTTTCCATGGACTTTCTTCACAATAAAAAGGGGCCTGTGTTCAGCTCTTCACTCCCTACAAGTCTAACAGGAGAATGGGCTGGGGGGTTGCATGCATTAATGAAAACAATAAAGGAATCTCTGGAATCCTGAAAGTTAAGCCTTTTGGCACAGAGCAGCTGTCAGAATTGGTTGAATTTTAGACACCCCTTCAGTTGTCTAGCCCAAAACAGAAAGAGATGTGTTGGGGGTGGGAAGAGATGTGTTTGAGAGTCTTTGCTGTTTAATTGAGATTATACATGGTGATTACTTTCACATGGCAAATACTAATTCAAACAAAGCCAGTGTGGCCTAGAATTACTGGGAATAGATCTGAGGGAAAATGCTTTCAAATTACACAAGTCTTGATATTAATTTGAGTCTGGCACTCAGGGAGCTGTCAAACATACAAATAAACAAGAAAGCAAGCTTCTTTTTTGTGGGTAAACACATTTGATGCTTGCAAAAGGCTTCAGAGCAGCAAACCAACATCCTGCCCTTTTTCTGCACTGAAGTCCAATACCCAGAAGTGCTTAGTACTGAATCCCCTGGAGATAAAATCCCAAATAATGGCAATCCCAACAGAATAGATGTCAGTGCTCTGTCAGAGTATAAGGAATGGGTAATGTCTGAGCAATAAGCAGCCGACTTTCCTAGAAACACAAACTTCTTACTTCTGGGTTATGAAGACTTGTGTTAAACAGGATTTCTTCATCAACTTCCACTCCTGACCTTCCTGCCATTTAAAGCATAACAATGGCCACCTAAGACTATTAAGACTAAACAGAAATGTTAAATTCCAATGACATATTTTGAAAACTCTTTCTTCAGCACTAACAGTGTTATTTTGCCAGATTATACATATGGTACAAACCAAACTGGCAAGGACTTGAATACAAGGAGCTGGCAATGGTTAAATACAGTCAGAATGCCACAGAGTCCAAGTACCTCGTGACATTAAATATTTGAAGTATTAAGAATTCCCCAGTGGAAATGATGAAACAATTCATTAAAAAATGAATGTAGCTAATTGGAACACCCAGTAAGAGCTGGCAAAGCAGGGAAACAGTTCCCACATCAGCTGGTCATCCAACTCCTAGCTTTCCCACAGAAGAATTAGTTCTAATCAGGTTATAATAAGAACAATGTGTTCAGATTAGCAGTGTATAATCTCCTTTCCATACCTCAGGAAACTTGTAAAAGATTAATTAGCCATTAAACTACCATGAAATGCAGTGATAAAAAAATGCTCTTTTTTGGATACCATGAGTCTGAAACCAACCTGACAGATCTGCTGATAATAGAAAACTATGCACAAGTATTGCCAAAACCCACAATTTTTTCACAAAGCAATATGCTGTCCCTTAGAGACATGCCTCTTCCCTGGCAGAGAGCAAACCCTAAACAACTCTTTGTAAAACAGAATGCAACAGAAATCATGGCTAAATCAGATCTTTCACTGGACAAGGATCATGACAGTTTCTATACAGAAGGACCACATTTTTAGAGAGGCTCCTACAAAAACTACATAAGAAAACAAGGTAACTATGCATAGCTTGAGAACTGAAGGCTAAACTTATTCAGCAGAGATTTAAACTGGAAGTTCTAGAGAAGCTACATAGCCTAATTTGGATCTTTACTAATAAAGCTACTTAATCCCTCTGATTTCACTTCCAAACTTTCAGCATTTGGTGACTTGAACTAAAGCATGTCATTTGCACAAACAATTCACGTGAACATTACTGGAGGTGAACAGAATAATGTACATTCAAATACAAAAAAAAATAAATGCCTGATCTCATATCAAACTGTCTCCCCTGTTCCCACAACATGAAAGAAAATGAGATGCTGTACAAAACATCACAAGAACTTCACTTGAAACCATGTGCAGCCCACATTGAACAATTATTTGGTGTGGGAAGTGCAGCTACAACTGCACTTTTGTAGTGGAAACAGTAACAGTCCATGACCCCAGGAAACAGAAAAGGCTGGAAAGATTTAATTAGACCAAAGTGCATAAAGCCAAACATTGCAGTTGTTGCCATGAAGGAATATGAAGCCAACATACCTGAAAAGGTTTATCTGGTGCTTGGAGCTGGATGTGACACTTGCTGGGTGAGTACCAGCTACTGATGGACAAGTAGTTTGGCAGATACTGATCTCCAGATGGTTTCCCATCAATCGCTGTCACTTTGGTCTTAACAAAAATTATATCTGTTATTCATGGATAGCAAGCTCAATTCCTACTCTCTTCTTACCCCGTATTCCCACCTCCCATATTTTCTCTCTTCATCTCTACTGTCATCTTCACATGGCAACAGTACTCTCAAAATATTGGACGCTTGAACTATGGAGAAGTAGGTTTTCACGATGGTTATAAACGTCGGTTCAATTAGCAGTAAGAAAAAAAGAAGCAAGTGTTGCCACACTTAGATAAATAAGTTGAAGGTAAAAGGCATCAATTTCCTGTTTGTAGCAATGACTTATAAAGTGCGGGTTTGACAAGATTAGCTACATTAAAGCCTACTAATCCTATAAAGAGCTTTCACCTACCTCCAGCCAGACATACTGGGCAGCTGTCGGAATGGAGGGGATTTCAAACTCCACGAGGCCATTTCTTGATACCAGTTCACTTGTATAAACATTGTCCTTTGGTGTGAGTTCGGCTTTAATTCGAATAGTGACTCTGTCAGCTGGACTTCCATCAGGGTAAGTGACTTCTACCTACACAGTGTTTCATGTAGAAAACAATGTTTTATATTATTGGCAATTCTGGTCAATGATAAAAACAGCAGGTGGAAAAAACACACCAGGACATGGTGTAACACTCCAAGATCAGGTCTGTATAACCTTACATCAACTACATGTCAGTATCTCTATTTTTAATCTTACCTTTCCTTTGTAAGGCAGTCCAGGTTTGAACTGTTTTCTAGTATCCTTGGAGTACTTGATATCAATCAGCTGTTTCTGAACAGGTGTCGAGTCATCAAATGTAACCTGCTTGCTCCCATCTGAGCTGGTCACTGTTGCCCAGATATTGACTGTGCCTCGAAAATGTTCCGGAACATCAGCTGGCATCATGTCTTTCACACACACATCGAAAACAGCAGAGCCATCAATCTACCAAGCGTGTTGGGGAAGGGAAACATAAGTTTGCATATACATTCAAACAGGGTCTAGAAGCCAAGTCTAAAGCGTAGACACTTGACAGGAATTTGCAGCAGTATTTTTAAAGGATGTGAGGTGGAGGGAACTAATGGGGGCAGGAGAAAAAAAAGCAAGTTTTTATTTTCCTCCCTCATCCATTATCTGAGCTACCTCTGTCCCAGTCTTCTCTGTCATGTTCTCCCTCAGCCCCATATACTCTAAAACAAGATTAATACTACACCAACAAGTTCTCTTTCCCCCAAATAATAACATATAGTGTAAAAGCACGTAATATTTTTACTATGCTGGACCCAACTATTGCATTTATTTTCTGGTCTCCCATCAGTGACATAAAATAGAGCCATAGTATTAACTTCAAAGAGTACAGATCAGGCATTTTATTGCAGCTGACTCAATGGTCTCCCTCACCTGGGTGGTCTTGAGGACAGGGTGTCCCACTTCATGCCTGTAATACCCTACACCATTTATAGTCATATTGACAATTAACTTTCCTGTCACTGGTTTTCCAAATGTATATCTGAAATGGAAAGAAGATAATGAATAACTTCCAGCTGTTTTCTGTTTCCCTGATTATATTAAGGCTAGTACCATGTGACTTGCACATCTAGAAAACAGAAAAAACATCACAAAGTTTTCCAATTTGTCATTTTTAACATGTTTTACGAAGGCTCTTACATAGGAAAGTTTCTGATGACAACCAGAAATCATCTGTGAAATCTGCAGCAGAGGAGTTCTGAGCTCCAGTGACTGCACCATGCTGTGCGTGTACTACAAGCTATAGTAATGGAGCTTTACTTGGAATACATTCCTACCTGGCATGGACAGTTCCTTTTTCACATTTGGAAAGGTCACGAATGTAGCGAGGCGGATCAATCAGCAACTCAAACTTGGGTAACACTACAACAGAAGGAAATACAAGTCTTTTCAAGATATTACTCTCCAGATTATAGCAAAGACATACACAACTCTGACAAGATCCCTGCTGATGGTCGGATGAGGGCGGTGTAGCTAACGCAACACGGGCAGGACAGCATTGAGTGGAGAATAGATCAACAAGAACGGCAAAGCAAGTCAGTGTCTGACAAAGCTTGGGTGATCAGGTCATAAAATATAGATGGTGTGCTGGGTGGAACAATGCCCACCCTTCATCATACAGGGAGACTTTGAGACCAAAAAAGGGCTAGCAAAAAAGGAACTGAGAATTCCAAGTAGGGCTCTGGGAAAGAAAGGAAAGCATTGACAGAACTAAAGCATCTTTACAGCTTTCCAAAGCCACATTAAATCTTTGTTACATGAATGGATTGTGCAATATGACACTCCATTTCAGGTCATTTTTGTAGTGTGGAGGACATGAACAAAGGCTTGGTTAAAATTCAAGTGTCTATATCCCTGAAATACATAACCTGTAAGGATTTTTTCCTGATGACATTTTAATGCATTATTTCTCAGGTGTTTCATCTTAAGCAAAAACATTTCATAATGTTTTGCTCTTGGGTTACAGTCAAACACAAGGTGGATAACTCACCATATTTCTGAACTTCAAAGGATTTGTTGTATGTGTGCCCCTGCATTTCAGCAAAGATGAGCCATTCTCCAAACACTGGCTGATCAGACAACGGAAAGCTCATATTTACAATGCCTGAGGAAGAAAACAACACACTGTGAACTCTCCCAGTTATTAATCCTTGTAAAGGCCTATTGAACACAATTCAGTATAAGCAGAAGCTAGAGGCAGCTAGCAAAGGTAAATAACACATTGAGCTTAAACAATCTGGAACTTACCACAACAAAATGGCTTCAAATTGCTCCACTCTATCATACGAGACCCCCGAGGATCCTGAATAATATTTTAGGAATGAGAGACATCACAGTGAAAGCGAGTATCACTAATAATGTTTAATTCAGTTTGCAACAAAGAACATTATATATACACACACACATGCACATACACACACACTTCACTAACAGCTCATATGTAATTAGCATCTGTCCAAAATTTCTGAAGTTACTTTACTGGAGGGTATTTGCTTTCTAAGATTCAGTGCTCATTTAAGGATGCTGCTTCTACAGCCAACACACACGGGTAAGCACTGTCAAGGGGCAGATCTTCCACCTGTCTTAGGGTAACTATTTTGGATGGGATGAACAGGCCTTTGAAGATGCTTTCTTTCCATTCACAGAGGGAGTAGTACAACTAACAAGACAAATTTTAGACGACAAAGCCAGATGAAATTAATCTTGTTTTTGTCAGCATTAAATCTGTGACAGAATGCAAACAAAGGAAGAGGGTGAATTCTTCTACTTGCTGACAGCAAAAGAAAACATATGGCTTTAAAAAAAAAAAGAAAAAAAAAAAAAAGACTAGACACGGAAGGAACCTCTCATTCACCTCATAAGGAAGAAGACAGGAGCACCCTTTCCTTGCCATGAATTTCTATTTTCCACTATCATAATGTTTGGGTGCAGAGATGAGATTGGCCCTGCTATATCAGCCCAGCCAGATGAAGGATAGGAGTAGGTCTGCATTGAAAAGAAGGGAGAAATTGAGTGGGACTATTACATTTATAAACCCCAGTGAATCTACCAGTTCTTCTCAGGTAGAAAAATGGGAATGGATTTCTGACACTGAAGTAGAAAACAAGTATATTTGTTGATGATAAAAAAACAACAAACAAAAAACAAACAAAAAAACAACACAACCAAGACACAAATCTGTTAAAGACACAGAGGTAGAGACAATGGCATAGGTTACAGTTGGGAATAGCCATAATGGACTTGGAAAGGTACAAACTTGTGACTTGTTCCTCTTAAGGCTATGAGGATCTTGTGCCTCTACAGAATACATGCTAGATGATTGGCAGATACTCACCACTACATAGGCTTCAATCTGAAAGAAAAAAATAATAAAAGATTGTATGAAACAAGAGCTGACAAACTGCTGAGCGTGTTATGGCACACAAGGGAGCAAAGTTTAAGCATCTCTTCTTCATTAAGAGAAGCCTCAGAAAGAAATGTTTCATTCAAGCATCTGACTGGAAAAGCAATGCTTTATGTATCTGTGCAACACCTGAATGGAGTGCAAGGCTCTGAAAAATTATTATTCTTCTAACTGCTTTGGTATAGTTATGTTTATCTGATAGCAGTACAAGACTGTATTCTCCTTCAACACCAGTGTGATCAAATTAAAACAACTAAATTGCAAATAACAACAAGCATTCACGTGAGATGCCAAAATAGATGAAGAAATCAACTGTGTTTCTGCATAAATATGTCAGAGTAAAATACAGGTTGCCAAGTATCTCACCACACTTTACAGTGTGAAATAAAACAATTTCCCTTACCTTGTCATTGGTTGGTCTCAAGTCAGAAGTAACCATAAACAGGTTTATCAACACTAAAAGAAGGAAGAGAGGAAATTAATTGTTCATCAGCTGACACTGAGCAGAAGGCTCCATCCTAGAATATATCCTTGTTTTTTGTTTTTTTTTTTTTTTTTTTTTGCCTGAAAGCAGCCCTAGCTAGCATCTGACAAGTTCTCCAAGGCCACCTTACCTTTCTGTTTGGGTTTATAGACAGGCTTATCAGTCTGGATGAACACTGATGATCCTTTGCTATCAATAGTTACTGTGGTATAGTTGTGAAAAATGTAGCCTTCCTCTGCTATATGTCGATTGCCCCAAACTTTTAGATGTCCTTGTCCACGAAGTCCTGAAGGCACCTAGAAAACAGTGAGACAGAAATAGAAAAGCCTTTGAACTTCCTGGGAAAGTACAGTTACTACCCTAGAATAATTGTCACTGAAGTGAGCAATGAGCAGCCACCTGCTGCATTTCAGTGTGACTGTGTGTTGGTAATAAAAAGAAAATGAAGAACAGCTAGATCTTTTACAACATAAAAACTTCAAAGGAGGCAAAGTCATGCTAAAAACATGGCAGGAAATTCTCTTCTACCTTATCTTCATCACTCATAGTGATATCTGACCTACGTGTTCAGCTTCCACTGAATATGGCCCATTACATGGGAAAATCAACCATGTTATGGAAGACATGGCTCTAGGTCATGACAAGGTGACACACTCAGTGGACTAGGAAAAGGCTGTGGATGGGGTCTACTAGACTTCAGTAAGGCTTCCTGAAGAAGCTGGAGGCTCAAGGCTTGGATGAGCGTACGCTTTGTTGGATTAAAATCTGGCTGGGTGGCCAGGCCCAAAGAGTCATGGTGAATGGACCTAAATCCAGTTGCTTGGTAATCTGTCCCTTCCGTGAATTTCTGTGATCTGTTCCATGTCACTTACACATCAAGGTACTGTCACATCTATAAAAATAATCACTACATGGGTTGTAATTTTCTTCAGTGGTATAAGAGCTTGACAGACAAATAATCTTTGTTCTTTTCACTCTCTGCTTGTCCTCTCACAAAGGCTGCTTCCTCCTTAGTGGATGCAGCAGAACGTGACTTGTACTCGTGCCTCAAATGCTCACAGATCAATGCCTGCTGTGATTGAACGTAAGTCCCTCACATTCTTATCAAAAAGGTCTTAAAGTACCAGACACTTACCTTCAACTTGATTGTTCCTTTATCTAAAACGAAAGAGAGAGAGAGAGTTATTCTTCTCAAGCTAAGGTAATAATGTTTTAGACAACTGCAGTTGGCTGAAAGGAGACTCAGTATTGTAAAACTGAACTCTTAACTGAAATACCCCTTCATTATTATTTAACCTGCAGTAATATTCCCACATTGCATCAAACAATCAGCAGGGTGAGCAAGTCAGACCTAGCAGAATTCTCCAACATAAACTTGGTCCACATTTATTCACTTTTTTTTTTTCCTAAGGTGCACTACATGGTGTTCTACAGTTAGAGGTCCACCAAGGCTGAGGTTTCATCAGAGGGCATTCTATAATTACAGAATTGTTTTGCTATAGAAAGGACCAAGTTTTTTTGGAACTTGAATCGCTCAAAACAAACACTAATAGAATCTATTTCGATTGCTGGATACGGCCATACCTAAGATAACATATGTTGTCCACATGTGTAAGCATCGTTCTCCTTGATTTAGTTAGCAATTGTCAGCCAATTTCAAAGAGAACAAGGAGAGGATAAAAACAGAGAATCTGTTCCAGGAACGGAAATGGTTTTTATATAACTCCCAATTTGTGCACAAAGAAGGGTTAAACGTTATGGTTAAAGAATGGGATTGCCTGAATTGCCACCACTACTAGCAGTGGTAGAACAGTGCTACTGGACTTCATTTCACCAATGTAAATTCCTTCAGAATTAAGCTGGGTATAATCAAAAACCTTTTTGTTTCTCTACATGGGACAGGCAAATGTGTCACATATTTTAAAGATATCCAGTATCAGATATACACAGATATTGCCACCTCTCAGTAATACTCAGTCCCAATGATGGAGAGACTGCATTTCCAGCATTCATTTTAACACGAGGGTAGAAAACTATGTTGTTATAGACTTTGCATTTTTCTTCATACTCAATTTATCTTATTTGTTATACAGCTTCCCAGTGTCAAGCATTCAGTTTTCAAAAGGAAAGACATTCACCATAATACTCCTGAACATCAATGTGATATTTTTACTCAGAGTCTCTGACAGCATATCCTGCTGTTCCAAAATTATCATCTGTGGAAGCTTGAGATCCCATACATCAAAACCACATTAGCACAATCACAACTGAGAACATTCAGCAGTAACCAATGAGTTAAATATTAGTTTAGTTCCACCTTCATTATCACCCAAAGCACTTCTTTAGGAGATACTGATGTGCTCCCACAGCACCTCAACTTAATTCTGAAGTTCAGAATAACAGGAACTCACCCAGAATTGTTCCATGGCCTCTTGACACAGTTTCTCCTTTCACAACTAGCTGAATCTGGACTGTTGTCTCCTTGACAGAGTTAAAAATGGTCACACTTATAGCTTCCTCAACACCAGATCGGAAAACAGAAGGTGCCGCAATCAAATAGCCCCTAAGGAGCAAGATTGGAAGTAGACGGTCATCAAGAACAGTAACAGGAGTGTGATATTTACAAAAAGCTTATTTGTAAGCCACTTAATGTACAAACACAAAGGAAAGAACAGACAATTCTGTAATACAGGTTCCCACAATTTACCCCTTTAGGCTCAGACCTGTGACCACCAGCAGTGTAAGCCTGTATCTAATTTCCATAAAATGCATGCAGAATGCACATAGAAATGAACAGAGCCTAAATGGCTTACAGGATTTAACTCTTAGCATTTTGATACACTGATTATTGATTTATATAATGATATAAATGTTTATTGCATCTTTAAACAAACTAAATATACAATTAGCTAATCATAAAGAGACTGAATTTCATGAAAGAGTAAGGATGCAGCTGAATCTCCAGTAAAGTGTTGTTTCAAAACAAGGCATGATCTACAATTTAAATGCTTCTAACATTTTTGCCTCAATTATTTCTCATGCCTCCATTTTCACAGGCCAACTTGATGCACAAAGAAATGACTCCCAGTGCTGATACTCAGGACTTTCTAGATGTCAGTCACATAAATGTGGTGTACCTAAATCTCCAGTTTATAGAGAACAACTCAGAAAGAGCAATTACAAGACTGGGCTCAATTTCTCAGTTCTGTTACCATATTTTTGTTCAAATAATTATACACTGCAAGTTTAAAAACTCTGGCAAAGAGGAATTATTTTAGCAGGCATAGACAGTTTTAAAGCCACTGTAGAAGACATCCCATATATAATACAATCTTCGTGTTTCTGAATGGAATTCATTCCATTCCTCTGTGCTGAATGGCACCACGCCACGAACTTGTCAACTAAAAGCATTACAAACTCTGAACTCTTTGATGTGCTG
The DNA here is from genome assembly GCF_964211825.1 of Aythya ferina. Taxonomy (NCBI): domain Eukaryota; kingdom Metazoa; phylum Chordata; class Aves; order Anseriformes; family Anatidae; genus Aythya; species Aythya ferina. The sequence goes on from NC_140324.1 coordinate 4,338,082, forward strand.
GGCTGTAAGCAATGTATTTATATTCTCTTCATGACTTGACACACCTTTTTGGTTTTTTGTTTTGTTTGTTTTCTATGCAAAAAGATTTTTTTTTTTTAAACAAGGCAATTCCTCATGACTGTTTAAGCACAGTTTCTCAGCCCATGCCTTTCTACTGTGCCACAAACCAGGTTGCTTTACTTCATGATTAATTACCACTTGGGGATGAGGATGATGGCATTCTACAGCCCCCAAAGTCATTTTTTATCAAATTCCAACCCCATGTCTCTCTCTCAGCAGGCCTCATTGCCATGGAGATCCCATTACCCCCAAAGGAAGTTCAGATCTTCATGGCATTCGAGTTGAATTGCATGGGGTACAGATTCAAAACCTTATGGTCACCAGGTTTGAAAATTCATCAGAACACCAATAAATAACAATAAAAAGTTAGCTTTAAATCTGCATTCTTGGTAAGAAAAGCAGAGCTGATCTATTTGGAGAGGGAGAAAAGAGTACCATCTGCCTCCGGTATGAAATGATTAGATTCAAACTGTCACATAAGCACAGCACTACAGTGCCATATGTGAAACACATGTATTCACATTGTTCTAAACTGCAGCAACTTTTCCCAAAGTATCAGCTTGTTGATACAGTTATTTAAGTCACTTATTAAGTAGCATTTGAGTATTAAATATTTAACTTGGCAATGAAACAGTTAACTTGACAGTGACTGGACAGATCCTTTAAGCATATTTGACTAACGGCTCTGTCAGGTTACACCAAAACTTGGCAGGACAAGAAATATTTTCTAGTAAGCAAGTGAAAATAAGTTCTCCATGGCACTCAGTTAATGCAGCTATTCACGATGTTGACGGGCTATAATGCACTAGGGATAAAGAACAAAGCAAACTTTAATCAAAGTTAACCTAAACACACTGGAACGAACCGCGGATTCAATTTCTAAAAGGCAGAAAACTCTCAGAAGTGAAACGTTTTCTCCCCGCTTGCTTTTCCCCACAGGAATGTTTCGCGTGCTCTTCGGGCACAACCAACGTTACCTTCAGCCACCCCAGGCTCAGCGCAACACCCCGGATTCCTTAAATAATTGTTCGCAGATAAAAGCTTCGCAGCCCCGCGCTGGAGGAGCTAGAGACAGGTATTTCTAAGGAGTCCTTGCCTTTTTTTTTTTTAATCCCCCCTCCCCTTCTCTCGCTATGCGCTTTTGCGCCGGCGAGTACAAACGTGCAGCTCCGCCGGGGGAAGCGCCGCAGCTCGCCTCCCCGACCCCAACCCCTGGAGGGGGGCTCCGGGAGGCTTTGTTAGCGGCTGCTGAGGAGCCCCGGGAGGAGCAGAGGGGCTCGCTCCTTCCTCCCCACCGCCCCTTTTACCTGCAGAGCCGCCGGGACCCCCGCAGGTACGGTACGGTACTTACTGCCTCTGCCGGGGCTGGGCTGCGCCCAGGCTGCAGAGGGTCAGCAGGACCCCCCAGGCGCAGCCGGGCTCCTTGCGGGCCATGGCTTTCGGGGAAGGGGCTCGGGAGCCCCCTGGGCACGGCGCCGCTGGGCGGGCAGGAGCCTTTTGTTCCCCGGCGAGCGCAGCCCTCGCCTCCCGGCCGCCCCGCCGCCGGGCTCGGCTCCCCGGTGCCTCTGGCCGCCGCCCCCGGCCGCGTCCCCGCCCCCGGGCCGCCCCCTCCCGGCCCCGGTGCCCGCTCCGGCTCCGGCCCCCGGTTCTTTGTCTGCGGCTCCCCGGCGGCGTGCACCGGGGGAAGGGGCCGGCCCCGCACCTCCGCCCGCCCCCGGCCCCAGGTGCGTCAGGGCCCGGCCCCGGTGGGCTCCCGGTCCTCGCCTCCCCCTCTCCCCGGCCGCGCTCTTCCCCTCAGGGGGCTGCTGCGGCATCGGCTCCCCCCTGCGGCCGAGCCCAGGCAGGAGGAGAAGGAGGAGGAGGAGGAGAAGAAGGCCACCTGCCCCAGCTCCTCTTCCTCTCGCTGCCCCTGCTCCCCTCCGAGCCCCCGTTAACCGAGCCGTGAGGCGCCGAGGGGCTCCTCTGAGCGGTTGTGCTCTCCTCCTCCAGCCCCCGTCTCCATCCCTCAGACCCTGCTGGGGGCTACGGGGGCTTGGGACAGGAGGGGGAGCTCTCAGGGCGCCCGTCTGATGAAGAGTGGGAGTGGAATAGGAGAGAGAAGGGAAAAGCTGGCACCTTGGCCTTTATTTTCTCAGTTTTGCTCCTAATTCTGCCCTACATACTCACTGTGTCACAGCTATTACTACAGATCCTGTACATCACTAGAAGTTTGTCCCTACACACGGCTTTGGCTGGTTAAGGACAAAGCTGGGTTTGTACACAAAAGGTTGCCCACATCAGGAAAACACTGCTAAAAAAGGAGGATATTATAAAAAGGCACCCTAGTAGCTACTGGTCTTACCAGAAAGATAACTATGTGTGGATCCCCATCCAAAGCAACAGCAGTAAATCAAGGTGACAGCGCCACATCTCAGAGCCACAGAATAACTTCTGCATACAGACACCGAGGAGCAATTTCTCCAACCCTTGCTGGAGCCACCGCGGACAAGCTGGGATGCCAGGCATGCTTCAACAGAGCTGCACTCTCCCCCTCAGGAATAAACGAAAACCCTCAATGTGGGTAGGGTGATTTTTTTTTTTTCCAGCACTACAAACTTGGTTTAAAGTAAACTACTATTAAAACTTGAAAAAGAAATGCTATTTTTTAATGCTATACTCCATTATGTGAACCTCACTTCTATTTCTTCTAAAAATCACTGATAGGCAGCCCAGCATTTTATTTAGCATAAATACAGATTTGCATCCTAAAGTCAGCTTGATACTTTACCAAAGGCCCTTTCCTCTAGCTTCTGACAAGCAAAACAACTAAAAGGTATTAATTTTTGAAATGACTTTTCTCCAAGTAAAAATGGTTTCACCACGTATTTCAGCAGTATCATTACAAGCTAACACATTTTCTGCAAGTCAGTCCATTCTCCCAAAATACAAAATCATCAAAAATAGAGAAGTTTCCCTTTACTACTTCACCAATAAAATTTAAGGAACCTCATTCCACAGCCAGGAGAGGGAGTTTTTTTCCTTTTTTTTTTTTTTCTATTAAAAATTAAATATAAATTTAAATATAAATTTAAAAAAATGTAAGTTTCAAACAAGATAAATTATATAAGCTTTTTTTTTTTTTTTTTTTTTTTTTGTCAATTCACATTATCTTCAATAAAAAAATAGCATTGCTAGATGTGGCTACATTTTCCTACTCAAGCTTCTTGAAACAGCATTGTCTTATTTGTGGAGAGGCATGATTTTATCAGAGGAGGAGACAAATGGTCAAATGTAATAAAAAATGCAGGAAAATTTAGGCTAGGGCTATAAAAAGTGCATCTCAGCTGAAAATTCTTTATAGCAGACAACTAAGCAGCCTCAAATCAGAAGTAATATGTACTCTGTAAGGCCCATTACAGCTTTTAGGATTGGAAACAACAGTTAAAACCAGAGCCAAGCAGGTTTGGAAGGTTTAAAGCAGTCACCTATTTAACCTCTTTTATTAAATCATAAATTAATACACATTGACAATCCTTGACTAATGCCTGTCTACAGCTAATGTTTTCAAACTTACCCTAATTGTCAAGATGAGAGTGGAGTGTTGAATAATTGTCATTCAATACAGCAAGAACATCAGAGTTATTCTCTTGCTACTGAACAAGAGGTTTTTGAAAGGTTGCTCACCACCTTTGGAAAGGTTATTTTTATTTATTTTTAAAAGCATTTTTCTAGCTATAGCTCATCTGTGGGAGGAGTTGCAGAATGCCTTGGAGCAGCTTTCAGCTTTTAATATTAAGTAAGCTGAATCCATTTTGCTTGCTGCTGTGCTGTTTAAGCACAACTGCTCCACTCCTGCTCACTTCATCGCTCATGTATCTTCACATGACAAACAACACTATGAGAGTTACCAGGGGACTCTTTTGTTTGTCTAAAATTGAAGACACGTGCAAGAAAGTATGAAGTAAAAAGAGGCCCTCCTAATACACATTTTCTTATATATAAAATATATAGAGTTTTTCCTCTGATCTCCCACTCCTCAAAAATGTGTAATTGTACTCAAATGGTGCTATTCCTCTTGTACTAGTTTATGATAGCTATGACGGTCAAGGATATAAATGAGGCAGTATCCATAACAACACATTTTGGTAAACTGTGTTAATTAGTTAATTAAGACATCATCTGTCTTCCACAACCTTTGCACTAGTACTCTTCAGGGTCATGTCAGTTCAACTGACATTACACCAGTTTTATGTAGAATTAAATATAATGCCTGCCATTCAGGTTTTTAAAAATTAGTGTTCTAGTTAAATTAATTTTTTTCCATGCTAAATGCGACTGTGGCATAGTTGTTATCATTTACTTGTGTCAACCCTGACAAACCTAGGTCTCACTTTAAACAGTTTATGATCCTCTTGATCAAACGATTAAGTTTTATAACAGTTTGGCATTTGAATCTCAACATGCAATGAAATTACCTGGAATGTCTAAATTGAGATGCGATTTCTTCCTTACTGCTGCATTCTCCTTCAGTTTATTCCAACTAATTCAACAGAGATCATTTCCCCAGCAATCCAACTAGGCTGAGAAGCAACTTTCTAGAAAGTATATCAAAAGGGCAATACTTTTTAGTAAGACAAACTGGACTGGAAAAGATAACAGAATTCAGAACTATCAGCTGCATCACTTTGTCAGACAGATTCACAGAACCCTGCATGTCTCAATTCTCCTATCACAAAGTAGCGATACTGATGTTAGCCTTCTTTCTAAGGGTACTACTTAATAGCACGTTGGGATCCTTTAATCAAAGGAAGTAAGGAGGCAAAGTGAAAACAAAGCACCTCTGCTCTTCTTGGGGTAGAGCAGCCTCTAACTGATGTACAGTATTTCAACAATCAAAACAATGACTTTGATAACAACTCTGCTGAGATCAGACAAATTTTGGAGGTAACAGCATCATGCTTTCAAAAAACCCCACTATACTTAATCAATATAGAAAAGATACAGAAATGGCTCCTTACAGATTCATACCTGAGTTCTGTGGAGTATGTACCACAAAAACTTGCTGCAACATGCCACAAAATGTTCATGAGGTAGTCATCCAAATCAGTGCACATTTTATCTTTGAAAAACCTCTGTGTACAGAATGTGAAGCAACAATGTGATCCAGCAATGAATTGATGAATGCAGCAGAGTACATTTCTGAAACAGAGCTTCATCATCTTCAGCACAATGCTATAATATTTTTGAACACAAAAAAAGTGCATCTCTACACCAGAAATCACAGCTAGGAATTTTCTCTATGTAGAATATAGCTCTTTTTAATCATTGTTAGCTTTTTTAAAGGAGAGACTTCTTCAGAATTTAAGGTTTTCCATTTGATATTTACTGACTATAAGAAATACCAGGCAATTACAGTCTCTGAAGACTGCAAACCATCTTTTAATTATGAAAGTATGTGCTATCCTGTAAATAAAGCTAGAATCAGTTTGGTTTGGAAAAAAAAAAAAAAAAAAAAAAAAAAAAAAAAAGGAGGCTTTAGATATCATTTCAAACTATTTAGTTACTGAAATGGAATTTTCTGTGCCTGCCAAAATGAATCCCATTCAGTGTGATGCAACAGGTGTTGGAATTCCAGCAGCCGCCTGCAACCCACATCTGGTAATAGTTAGGAGTTTAAAGGAAGTTCTGTAAGAACTGCTTATGTATAAAAACTATTCATCAGTCAAATCTATGGGCCATATTCACCCACCGCTTGCACTGCACATAGCTCAGATTTTTATTTCGTTTACAAAAAACGTGATTCTGCTCCTCATGAAATTTTAGGAATCTCAGGCACTTGCCCAGGTTGAAAGTGTGCAGGGGATTGGTGAGGCTATAACAGTATATCAGAAAGGTGAGGGAGAGTCTGCAGTTTTCAGAAGGTGTGAATACATCTAAATTGGTTCCAAACAGACCCAAGTTAGATACTGACCATACATTCTTCTCATCATTATTCTCAAAAAGAAAGTTTTCCCCCAATGTTCTATCTACCTAGTAAATAGACTATATGTATCAATAGAATTATTGGACAATTATTCAAACAAAAAAAGTTAGCACTAAGCTCTAAATAATACTAATTTTTGAGTACTGATGCTCTCAGTTGGGCCTCCTTTTTCATTCTCCACCTCCCTCAATTACAAAATTGAGATCAGTAAGACTACTTGCAAGTATGAAGTGGTAGAGTCACACTCTTAATAATTAACCCTTGTTAACTGCTTCAGCATGGGTGTTATCACTCTAACCTGTCATAGAAATGTTCAGGCCTAAAGGCAGGGGAGGTTATACTCACTTAGATATGAATACATGTGCAAATTATGTGCATAAGAAAATATGCTGTAATAAAAACAAAGCCACTAATGATTTAGTGCTGTCATTAAGTCCTGTGCTCGCTAGATATCAATAGAAGGTGGATGAAAAATAAAAAATAAAAATAAAATAAGAAAATAATAATAATAATAATAATAATAATAATAATAATAATAATAATAATAATAATAAAAAAATCAGACAAGTCACCAGCTGTAAGGAAGCCAGAATCATTTGTCTCTCCCTGCCAGTGGAAAAACATGTGTGCCAGTCATTACATACTCTATGACAAGACTAAGGTTTCAGTTAATTTTTACAGTATTATATTCATGGCAAAACACACCTATTTTTTAACTGCTAGTTTTGCTCTCCCTTTTCCATGCGTTTCTGTGACAGCCTCCTGTTAACCAAACATAGGCAACTGCAAAACAAGTATCCTACTGGCTGTGCCATGCTAATCCCAGTTTACCTGCAAAGAGGATAATGACATTTTAAAGGAACTACAACATCAGTCCAGATACAGAGCAGTAGAAACAAGACTGATCCTGCCTCCTGAGAATACAAGCATCCCTAGAACAAAATTACAAGGGAAGGATAATTAAAGAGCACATTCAAAATAGGAATGTAATCTGAGTAGCATATAAAAATAACAGGATAACAATATCAAGAATATAATTATTAAATAGTTCTGTCAAAAATTCCTATTAATCATCTACAAAACAGGAGAGACTGATCTTTTGGAGTAATACTACATTTTAATTCCAAAGTGAATGAAATAATACTAAGGAATCATTAACATGGTCAGGTAGTGATTTAGAACAGGAATAGAACGCTGCTTAGTCAGACATGGCTGCCATTAAGACATCTAGTAAGAAGTGGACACCTTCATAACTCAACCATGTAGATGAGTCCTTTTATCATGTCATATTCAATTGAGAAGTTTTGATCAGTTAGGTAAAGCTATTTTTAATTTGTTAAAACAAAGAATGTAGTAAGAAAGGGATAAGGACTCTTGACATCTTTTGGTGCTGCCTATACAGCTACTAGGCTTTCCCATAATATGCTGAAGTTGTATAACTGTACTAGTATTGCTTTATAGTCAAGCTAATGATCTTCAGCCTGGATTAGCTTGGGATCAGTGCTGCACTCCTATAGGTACATGGTTACCACTTCACTTGCTGAAACATTGCATAAAAGTTCTGAAGAAATACCCAACAAAACCTGACTGCAGAAAAGATTACACGCCACAGTATCTTCTTGGGTTGGAGTCCTAAGAACTACTGTTCGACCAGCTATTTCACTCTCCCTGCCCTATATGAAGGGGAAATTAAAATAAGTTTGGATATCATACAGGCCATCTCCAAATATATGTGACCTTTCTAAACAAAAAAATGAGCGATGACTTAAGAGGTAAATTGTATTTGCTTCCTTAACATATAAGATCTTGAAATAGCAGGAAACGTGATAGGTCTTACATATACATTTTCACAGAAATATTTGAAGAGAAACTAATCAGCAGCTCCATCCTTGTGCTTTCTTTCCAGACCACACAAATACAGCGGAAGAAACAATCTAAAATTATTTCTGTGAGTTGAACAGGAATGCTCACATAATCACTGGAAATGCTCTTAATTGGTGTGGCTCGGTGATGCAGTTCAGAGCTGTTAAATCCTCTGCCTCTGTGAAACTTTTCATGTCCTGGCAATCGCAGTCCAGCCAGCAGTTTGTTTATCATATTCAGTATGAGTTTCCGGATCTCCAACAAAGTGGTATTTACTCCAAGGCAGGGAAGACTGCAGTAATCCAATAAGTTCTCATTAGCCTAAAATGCAGAAACATCTGCTGGGGTCATGAGCTGCTTACTTGCTGTTGATGAGCAAAGAATCAGCTCCATTTGCAGCTAGTGTGAACAAAGAATTGTAGGGTTGGGGGGTTGAGGAGACAAACAGGCCTCAATTATCTCCTGGGCAAAAAGGGATGCTCCCTTATGTTGACCCCTGGTGACCTCATCACAGACAGCACAGGAATTACAGCAGAAAAACCACTTGGACTCAGCCCTCCTGACCTGGTGGTTAAAACATTTGGGCAATATCAGCGAAACAGAAGAGAACGTGGTCAGAGCCCTCCAAGAAATACCAGAATCCAGGCAGCACAATCTCTGCAACGCAAAACTAGTTTAAAATGATCTTTACCAATTGCCTTATAGAGAACCAAAAACAACAGAATTTTGCAGAGGACAAATATATTTCCATCATGTCCTCCCCCCTCCCCCAAGCTCGGACCTAGTTGGCTAGTTTCACAACTGTTTTCAGGTTTTGGGAGAGAAAATAATGCCCAAAATATTTTTAAAAAGCCCTAGAACAACTCAGTGTTAATAACTGGGCAATATGAGCTTCTGGCTCAAAAGATGAACACATAGGCATTAAGTACTGCACGAATTCAAATAAAACTAAATCCATCTTGAAAAGCATCATTATTTCTAGGTGCAAAAGTAAGAAGATCAATAACCTGCAGGAAAAAAGCTAAAGTTAAGACTCCAACCAGATTCAGACATTGTCAGAAAATAAGTGGAAAATACAAAATAAATGGTGTCACATCTGTTTAGTTCCTGCTCCAGTGAGCCTGTAGTCTTGTTTTTTTTTTCCTTTTTGTACTGTGCTGAATATGACAGCATCTAATGTCTGCAGCTACCTCAAGGTGGAGGAGTCAGCCTGAAACACTTCTTATTCCTTCAAGGAGACAAAACAGAACCAATTAGAGTATCCAGTTAAATCAAGATGGAATTAAGTGAGTTCAAAATATAAACCCTGTCCTAAAGATGAGCTGCTTTACCTAACACTTATTTGTACAAATAATTACACGTGTTCCATTTAGACAAAAGAACAGCCAGGATGCTCACATCAATGCCTCTGATTCCCCTGAAACAATGTGTACACATCCCCAAGCACTTTATTGTGTTGTACAAGCAGTTGGCCTTTAGCTCCAAGATTTCCACTTTGCCTTAGGCTTGTTGTATAGACAATGACTGCCACCTGCAGCAAGGATGCAACAAGGATGAGCTACTTTCCTGAAAGCTTTAGAGCTTTTTAATTGCAACCACAGCAAGTACCTTCCTCCTCCACCTTCTTTCAAGGGTGAGAACTAAGAGCATTCGATTTCACTTTACAATATCAATGTAGATATAATAATTTTAAATAGCTTAAAAATTGATCATAAAGTCCAGAAGGAAGCTGAAACTGTTTTCTTTCACCCCAAATTCAAACAGCTAAGTGAAAGGGAATGTTAATATCAGACCACACACATTTATTCTTTAGATGGAAATTGATGTCCCTGAAATAAAAGCACTTCTTAAAAAACAAATATTTTGCTGTCTGTTGCTTAAGTAATATTTTGGTGCACCACATACAACTGCATTTCAGTGGTAGTAAGTCACTTAACTAAAGATGATGGGTTCGATTTAAAAGTATTTCCTAAAATTATTATTTTTTTGAGATGAACAACGAGGTCTACCATCAAGAAATCCAAGGAGAGACATTCTGCTTTGTGTCTGTGCAGAGACAAAATTATGAAGACACTGTAAACTTGATTATTTCATCTCTACCAACTCCAATTTAAGAGCCCTCTTACCTTTTAAGTCTTAGCATGGCACACTTATGAACAGGTTAAAGGCATACGGAAACACATTCTAGCAATTATCCAGACCTAGGAAAAACCGTTTGACCAGTTGTTTCATCGCATGGGACCCTTTCTACTGACATCTCCATCCACCAAAACGAGACTGCTAATTTACCGCTAACCCATGACTTGACTGCTTAGCAAATTTCTCCATCCAGCGGCCAAGTTTGTAAGTGCAGCTTATGTTCCTGAGCAGGAATACAATCAAGCTGTGTACAGTAGCTGAGGAAGAAGAAATAATAGATAACACCTTAAAACAACTGATCGCCCTCTCATGGATAAGCTGCTATGAAACAATGTTACGGATCCTATATACAAGAAAGTCTTAATAGCTTGTCACCTATGGACTTCTATTTCAATGTACTGTACCTCTACCGATCCAGTTACTATAGTAAAAAATAGGAGTGAATTAAGGTAAGGGGAGATGGAACTTACTTAAACCCTTGCTAACTAATAGCAGGAAGCAAGCCTGAATCATTTATAGCATTTAAAAGCACTTACTTCAGGTTGCATAAGGAGAACGCTCCAGGTGTTTCTTCAGCAGGCAAAAAAGCTTTACAGACACAGCTTAAACCAGAAATGTACCATTATACTGACAATACAAAGCAAAACATAACAGAAAAAGGATACACAGATAAAAATACAGGGTACGGCATGTCTTTCATAGAGAAACACATTCCACTTCTAAAACGAAGAGTATGTTAAAGAACTTCCACATCTGGCACGTATGTTCATAATGTTTACAGCTTGTCTCATCCAGGCACTTACTCAATATTTAGATTAAAGGTTTCTCTCCACATTCAGAATCTACTGGCCTCAGAATTTTAGGTACCAGTAGGATGCAGCTTGCCACTGGGACTGGTTAGTGCCCATAAGCCCATCGCTGTATACGTTGTGTAGTATTAGCCCCATGTAAACCCAGATGGAAACAAAAGCTTATTTAGGAGATTAATGAAGATTTTCAAACATGAAGGCTCTTAACACAGCAGTAGAAAACAATCTTTATTGTAAACATATCAAGTACTTAAAAAGAAAGTTTCAAGTTATTACAAAAGCGTATGTTTTAGTAACTTGTTACCATGAAAATTAGGCAACAATTTACCAAAACTTTCCACTTGTTACAAGTGACCAGGCTCCTCCTCCATTCATCAGCCTCATTATCCACACAGCTTTTCCTCTTGGCAAATCCAGAAACAAGGGACAATTAAGAGTTCCTCCAGAAGCTGTTCACTGAGTCACCAATGATGTACAATGCTGTACATTCCTACAGGTCCTCCTGACTAAATCAACACACAGTACGACATACACAGTTCCACATTTCTGTTCTGATACATTGCCCTCTAAGGAACACTACCTTGGGAAGAGATGTAAAGCAACGCACTTGAAAACAGGTGCAATAAAGTAAGAACACGTAGGTCATATTTTCCAAGAATATGATTTCTTATTGTGTACCTTTCAATATTGTCAAGGCAGCAAGTGACGAGAAAGGCACCACAGAAGCGCATGTTTAAAAAAGATGTCTCCTTATAGGGCAGCATGCAGGACAAAACACCATTCTTATGTTAGTTTAGTCATCCATGCTGCTGCTTTCATATTCTGGTATAACTGAAGAACTGGACAAGTTGTACGTTCATATGTAAGTCAAGGTTGTGAAACAAAGAAGCAAAAAAGATAACAAGTCTAATGACACTGATTTAGCACCCACCCATTAGTAAAAAATAAAATACACAAATTTAGTTGAAGTACCAGTGTTTCACGACATCTAGTCCATAATTGTCTTCACATATACTTTGATTATGCAGTGAAATTTCTTTACTAACTTCATATGACAGGTTCTGCACTTGGGCGAAGCTCCTGGAACAAATAAAGCAGGGTAAATGAGTTTCTCTGGAGGATAACAACTTTTACTTAATTAACCACAAAGACTATGCACACAGACACATCATTCTCCTACCGCATAGCCACTGGAAGAAAAAAAAAAGTAAAATAGGAATTTTCTCCTCAAAGGCTAAAATTTGGAGAAGAGGAATAGAAATTTGCAGTAGAGGGAGATGAGTGGCTTCACGGTATATCACTCTTCAAAGAGTTCAGTTATATTCTCTTCCAGGGAAATGAAGGAAGGAAAGAAAATTTACCATGTTTTATCACTTCCTTGTGCTCAGTGATACTACTTTGTATTTGTTGACAATACTTGGGAGAAAAATAATTTTGCTCTCCTTGTACCTCCCCAATAATGATGTCAAATAGAGAGGGAAAGTGCACACTTTAATAGGGATAGAAGGAAAAACAAGAACAGTTATATTTGTACAGTTATTCAGACACAGTGCTTCCAGCTCGCTTTGCCTCCTGTAGTTCTCCACTCTCCTGCACATTTGCACTTGCTCACTGGAATTCTCAGTAAAATTGCCAGAGAACAGCACATTAGACTTTATTTTGTAAGTAGCATAAGGAGAGAAATAGAGATGTCTTCTACAAACTTAATTAACCCTCTAATATCCATTCTGGATTCAGGGGTAAGATAAATAGATTTTTCTCTGAATATTTAGACAGAGTCTTTTCACCTGATTGTTGTAAGTACCTTTGAAGCTCTTTATCCAGTTCTTGAGACACCTCTTTAATGTCTTTCAGTACAGTGCATGCTATTGCACTTTCTTCCGAGTAGCTTGGCATAACTTCTGCCAGAAGTTCCTGTGTGATGGTTAACTGCTTTTGCATTTCATCTACAATTTAAGAGATTTAGAAAACATCTCATTTAACATATAAAAAAACAAAGTTTGTGAAAGTGTACTTGATAAAAGAAATGAAATTTTCATACCTAAGTACGTTGGCTTATCTCCCTCTATGTGAATATTGCTCATGGGTAATTCATGCCTAGTAGCATCCAGGGAAGCTGCAAAGCTTTTGTATTGCTCTTTAAAGCGTCCCAAAACAGAAACAAGAGGAGAAAGTACTTCCATCTGAAAAGCACACAAACAACCAACACTTCTTCACAAAGCAGCCACTTTGCTAGTACAGTCAGAACGTATGACCTGGCTTTTCTCTATATAGAATGTGATTTAGTCTGGGTCAATACAGAAAAACAATTTGCAGAATTATATGTATATAAAAGAAAAAAAACCACAACCACACACAAATGCTACTCTGACATTGACAGAAGAATTCAGAAAGTTTGTGGTGTGATATTCCTGTCCCAGTGTTTAACAGGTTTTTCCTCTATTACCTACCTTGCCTAGGTCAATAATAGTTTCCTTGTTACTGCGGCAAGAAGTACTAGCAACATAGCCGGCAAGGTGCTTTGCATTTGATCCTTTGACTGCAGCTTACAGTGCATTCACAAGAGACAAGTCTTAATTTTTGCAATGCATTTTGTTTAATCAAGCATAAAAGTTCAGTTTTGAAAGTCAATTACTCAAAACATGTTACTCTTTCTATTTGACACAACAAAACTAGGAAAATGCTGAGAAAGTGTGGAGGCTTTAGCTTCTAAGTTCATTTACTGTCAAAAAAACACTAAAAACTTGCCTTCTTCCAACTGGGGCACAACTATTGCTGTCTAACTTATAAAAATATGACAGATAAAGGATAGTAGATGTTCACTACTCATTTAATGGTTAGCATCTTGGCTCTAGTCATAACTGTAATTGCATAACTTGCAGGATGTTAACATTTTAAGATGTTTACAGTCGATGCACAGGAGACGTAAGCTGCTGTGGCAACCTGTGCACTGTTGCTGCTCCTTGCCTAATAGCTCTCTAACTTCTCCTTCCTGCCTATCCACAAGGGACAACCAAAAAAGTGACAAAGGCATTTGTTTAGATCATTAGAGAGCACAACATGCCACAACAGGAAGTAGATATTTGAGATGCATAAAATTGTACCACAGCAGGCCACAGGAGCATAGAAATCTTCTCTTGAGAAAGGACCACTTATTAAGATGGACTGTTTAAACACAGGAGAAGAATGAACTGTAATAAAGCCTACCTGTTTGTCTAACGCCTCTTCAAGTCTCTGCTCTCTCTCTCTGAGCAGAACCTCACGCTTCAACTCATAGAGTTTCTCCTGTTCTCTCTCCTTTTCTTCACACAACATTAACAAGTTTTCTTCTGCTTTTTTCTCAAGCTCAGCAACATCGTTTTCAGCCTATTACATCCAAAAAATATTCATAAGTAATTGACATATTCTGAAACAACAAATGTAAGCCTCATATCCAGGTCAAAAAGTCTCAATTAAGGAATTGTAGATATTGTGCAATAAGCTCAGCATGTTATAGTTAAAGCTCTCCAACCATCTTCTCCACCGGTATTTTTTGGGGGAAGATATACATATACAACATCAAATGAGCAAAGAACAAAGTTACTGCTACAACCCCAAACACAAAACACACTTACTCCTGTTTTTTTTTCTGAAACTTCTGCATATCCTTACTTCATGAAGAAACAGCACCAGCTTAATAAAGTGGTACGAAGCCCACTTTAAGAGAGTTTTCAAAGAAAGTCATATAGTTTTACAACCATATACATGGTAAGATCATGAATATAACTTTTAGGAATCTGAATGCATAGAAGAACTTAACACCAGAGTTGTTTAATTTCTTTTCAATTTGAAACACTAAATACTCGACTGACTCACCTTCACACTTAGGTAAGTTAAAATCAGTGTCTGAGACGCCAGCATTTCGCTCAGAACATCAGGATCACGTTCCTTTAAAAAAATAAAAGAACATTCTAGATCAATTTTGATATTTAAACGGTTATATTTTCAGTGTGTAAACAAATTACTGAAAGTCCGGTTTGTGGCCACAATTGGTATTATCATCTACTGTCACCTAGATTAAGCTTTATATTTTTTCTAAGAAAACAAAAAACAATGCATGTTAACTAAATATGCCTATTTGTTCTTTGTTCCACCACTCTTTATACTGTTTTCAGCAGATGTTTGAAACACAGGTATAAAACTTGAAGTTTCAGTACTATGTTGAATAAGTTATCTAAATTAGGTTGAATCAAGGTTAGTTTTCTGAGAAAAGGTGATAGAAAATACTTAAAGATAATATGAAATAACTTCAAAGCATACACAAGAACACAAAAAGAATCAAGCTGAAGAGATACTGCAGTTAGGGCAAATTCTTTACCACAAGGAACTGAAGTAAAACTGAAGTAAAATTTTGAGACAAGACAAATGTTTCTAGCAGCACAACAAACCTGACTTCTGCCATAAGGCTTTAGATTATCCCAGAAACCTTCACAGTTTTACCAAGTTTAGAGAAACAGAAAATCTTCATTTCACACATTTCAAAATAAAGATACTTAACAAACGAAAGCAGTGAGACTTACCGATTCCTGGTTTTCTCCACATGTCCCCGTATCTTTTTTGCGAGAAGATTTTGAACCAGGAGTCCTGGTAAAGGCAGTTTTATCTGTATAACATAAGAAAATTATTACTCTTTTCTACCAATGTACGTAAGGTAAGTCAACATACCATCAGATTCTGTGCTCTATTTCCAGCTTTGATTACACTAACTAGAAGACATGGATCACAAGCACTCAGCTGAAAGTGACAGTTACCGACAGATGAGGTACAATTCTCACAATGGCTGGTAATCTAACACTATCAGTTACAAATACTTGAGGGTACTTTGTTCTTTAATATTTGATCCTAAACTTAAAACAGCACACCAAAAAGATACTGAAAATCAAGAGGTTAGCTTAAACCCTGAAGGCCTTAATATGTTTTTTTAAAGACACATAAAAATAGTATTTACCTTATTTAACAACAACCCTGCATGAATATAGTAGAAATAAGGGTTACTTATAATCAAGTTATAACATATATATTAAAAATAATAAAACAACAAATTGAACACAAGTGAAAGCTTACCATTAATAGCTGAAAGATCAAGGTCTGGTCTAGTAACTTTATCTCCATCTAATAATGTGGACTGCAAATCACTTTTCTCAAAGCTACTTTGATTTAGTGAGCCAGAAACAACACCTGTAGAAAGAAGCTGTTATCAAACTAAAAGAAATAGAATAGATTATGCACAAGTTCACAGTTGTGTGTGCTTTTACTAATATAGGGGGCAACCTCGTACACATTTTCTTTTTATACATCACTTGTATACCCCCTAAATTACCTAGAAATGAAGTAATTCAGAATCTTATCCTCCTAAACATTCCACAGTTGAACTATACCACCCAGGTGTGAAAATAGAATCACATTATTTCGTCAAGATTTTCAAATCAAGATCTCACAAGAGATTTTTTTTTGAAACTCTTGTTGAAGAAATAAAAATGGATCATTTTGCTGACATGAATTTGTGGTCATTTATACTGGGCTTATTAAGACAATTAAATACAAGAAGCAGGACAACGGTGAGGACAAAAGAATAATTCAAAGTCTTGCAGAAAAGACAAGAGACATGCTTATTTGAGACAATCCAATTACACAACTTCAGATTAATATTCTGTGAGAATATCCAGACAAGAGTTTAATATAATGAACTTCAGTTTACACCCCTTAATCTCACATAAAGTTCTTATATATTAATACCTTTCATATACAAATAATTAGCCGTAACAGAATATAAATCCACTCCTTTAGGTGTTTTTAGAGTTTTTAGAAGTTGCACGTGGTGGAAAAACAGTTTCAGAAAAGAAAAAAAAAACACTTTTAAATTCTTCTAATAACACCTACCAACAGAAGCTTTACTTTTCTGAGGAGGAACCGATTTTGGTTTAACTGCAGAAGGTGCTTTAGAAATCGACTTTGAAAAGGAAGTTGCTGTGGTATCCTATCAATCAAAACACAGGTATGAGTGAACACAGGTAGTAAGCACAATCAGCAGTATCTCTTACATCCTACTCGAATGCTGACAATAAACAGCTACTATCCTAGGGTGACCAGGTTCTTGGCAAGTCAGCTGAATACACCCCAAACTCCCATCCCAATCCGCATCAGTTTTGTGATGCATAACACCTCCCTCGTCACGACAGCAGTCTTTTGCTTAGGTCCCTCTTCTACAAGTCCGAGCGGCTCCTCGGACCGTTTCTACCCTTTGCCGAGCCCGCAATTTCGTGCCCGAGTACCTTCTTGGGGTCTTTCTTTTCATACTGCAGGTAGCGGGACTTCACGATTCTTCCTCCTGAAGGAGCAAAGAGCGGTCACCGCCGGGCCCGCCACCGCGCCTCAGCCGGGGCCGCGCTTCCCCCCTCACCCCCAGCTACCTTTCTGCTTCTTCTCGGACCTTTCCCCGTCCTCCACCGGCGTCCCGGAGACGCTCTCCTGCGAGGACATCCCTCAGAAACACGGTAGGGGTCGGCAGCTGGCTCCGAGTGAAGAGAAAGGCGCCCAATCTCTGCCGCCCCCCTCAGCTCCTTCCCCTCAGCCCGTTGCAACTCCTGCCCAGCACCGCCCCCAAGCCGCAGCGGAGCCGGGCACCCCCCGGCGGCTCGGAGGAGCGGGGCAGACCCTGCACCTCCACAGCGGCCACCCCCAGGGCTTTTTTTTGGAGTTGGGGGGGATGCCTCCCACCCAGGCTGCGACTACATGGGGTGCTGCGCTCCCCTCAGCACCACAGGGAGTCTGCGAGGTCACCGCGAGGGACCGAGAAAGCCCTCAGCGCGGTAAACACATCCCCGGTTAACTGTGGGGTGAGGCAATGCCTCACATATTGAGCTGCTGGAGCTCAACAAGCCCACACCGGGGCTGTCCCTCATGAGGCGGGCGGCGACCCCGAGGCGGGAGCCCTCACAGGCAGGGGATTACTGACAGGAGCCCAGCCACCACAGGCTCAGAAAGCAGCCGGCTGCTCCAGGCTCTGAAAGCAGCCGGCGAATGCCCTCTCCCAAGCCGCATTGGGAGCCCTGAGAGGGGCGAGTCGCCCACATCCCCCCTCCTTTCCCTCCCCGTTCCCCTCACACCGCCCGGCTGAGGGGGGGGGGGGGGGACGATGGAGCACGCGCAGTGCGGGCGCGGTGCTGAATGGGCGCCGCCCTGCTCCCCCCGCTCCCCCCCCCTCCACCCGGAAGCGGCGCCTCAGCGGGGCCTGCGGCGGGCGGCGGCGGCGCTTCGCCGGCGGCTGAGGTAAAGGCGGCGGAGCGCGGGCCCCGCGCCCCGGGTGCCCGCTCTTTTTCCATCTTTTTCTCTCCCTGCTCCGCCCGCTGACTGAATTCTGTGCCTAAGGGGGCGGCTGAGGGGCCGGGAGCTGCCCCTGAGGGGGGTTTCTGGGGTGGGGGTGAGCGCCGGGTAGGGGCAGGGTGCTGCCGGGGGTCGCTTTGCGCCTGGTGTGCCGGGGAGTTGGACGTGCCTGAGGCCCGGGAGCTCGCCTCAGGCTCCTGGTGGACAGTGGGGACACCTCCCTGCCTCCAGGCATGCTGCTGGCCTCCATCCCCAGTGTGCCGGCTTCGCTGCCTCTTCTGGTGTCTCTAAGAGCAGCCTGAAAGCGTTCCTACCTCAGCATTTCTGGAAAGTGGCCTTCAAACTCTCAGGGTTCTTGTTGCGTTTTGGTTTTGAGCTGCTCTTGATGATACCAAGGCTGCTGATGTGTTGAGGCTGTGCTTTATCACGCCGACCGTGTTGCCTAACTGGTGCTTGTGTCTGGGTTGTGCTAGGTCCTCTCGGTAAGGTTGTTTTTGCAATGCCTGGAAAGTCAAACTGTTGCAAGCTGGGGACATCTCTTTTGTTGCATGATCGCAGACTACATGTGGCACTCCTACTGTGCTAAATGTAGTGCTTTTATTGTCCTCCTTCGTGGCTATTTCGACCCTGCCTGATGCAGGTCTGTGTGGTCCTGATGCGAAGGGACTTCCTGAAACTGTTTTAAAACTTTTCTATTACTCTGTAAGTAGTCTGGCAGAATTATCACCCAGCTTTGTTTGCAAGTTTTATTTGTGGGAAGTGACAAGTTCTTTGTATCCAAATGAGCTCGGCTTTGCTTGATTTTTGCCTTCTGGAAATGAGTGGCTGGAGATGATCTCAGGCTCCTGGCAGATGTAATTAGCCTTTCAAAGATGTCATCAGTATCCTCCCACGTTGCTCCTAGAGGTGGGTTGGTATCGGTGTGTCTACCTAGCTCTTTGCAAATAAGACTTTGTTATGCGTAATTAGAAGATCTCTGATTTCAGGTTTGTTAGCTGGAATACATGACTGAAGGACTTGCCCTAAAGTAGCAGCGTGAGGTAACCCTGCGTTCCAGCTCAGTACGTTGGTGTCACGCCCGTCAAGTTTTAGTAAGTCTTTCGTGTCTTTAGCTCTGAGTCTCATCAGAAACAGATTTATTTAATGTAGGAAAAGAGGTACGGGTGACTTTTAATGCAGATAAATATATCTTCACTTAAAGATTCACTGTAACTTTTTCTGATGAGTTAGTTTTGGTCAGTTTTGTCTCATAGTTCCAGGAACAATTAGATTCTTTGCCTGCCCTACATTTAAAGTCTGGTAACACCCCTACTTCTCAGGCTGCTGCTTCTAAGGCCGTTTCCCTCATTAGAAGCCTTAACTCATTACCATCAGACTCGAGAGTTACTGCAGTAACGTGATGGAACTGTTTTTGTAGAACTGCGAAATATGTGTGGGCTTTTTTGCCTTTTTTGTCACTGTGCTTGAACGTTTGCCTCAAGAAGTGTTTTTTAATTTTTTATTAGTTGAACATTGTAGGCTGTGCAGTGACAGGGCAGCTGTCTGCAAAAGGATAGTCTAATCAGAGTGGGAGGACTCATAGGTCTGTGTGTTTCTGTGGAACCTAAAACGTTTGTAGGACTGAATAATTCAGGAAGAGTAAACACAACTGATGAAAAATTTAAGTGAGGTTCATTTAGTAAGTAATGCTTTGTACAGACTGAATTTTCTGACAAATGATGATTCAAACGTTAGACTTCTTGAATAATTCTGTGTGTGAATAACTCTTTGACTCATATGCATATAGCTCAGTATTACTTTGGCTAGATATGGTCTTTCCTTAGCTAGATGGACACGGGGGGAGGTGAGGCAGCCATGAGACAGGATTCTTTTATCTTGGGAATTAACAGAAGCAAAATTCCTGAAAGATGTAACACTGTTAACTATCTTACCAGTCAAGGAAAATAGTGAAAAAATGATTCAACAAAAAGTCCGTGGTTCAGTACTTTTTTTGTGAATTTGAAGGCTGAAGGTGTTTATTAACTTACAGTTCTAAGAAACAAGATGTGCTTACTCTGCCTGTCTTTTCCCTCTGACTTTTGGACTTTTTTTTTGTCAATCGTGTTTACATTTTATTGAAACAACACTCTCTAATGTGGTTAAATATGATGCATATTTTTCAGGTAGACCTGTGCATGGTGCCATTTAAAAACATACACTATCACAATTCTTTTTAAAAACTTTAATCAGTGAGTAGCACTTCAGGGTTTGTGTGTTATGATTAATTTTTTTTTATTTTAAAAAAAAGCATTTGTGTATTTTTTTTTTTTTTTAAGGAGAAAACTGTCCAAAGCCAATATCGAGAAGTCAATCCAGAGATGCTTATAAGGATTTATTTTTCTAATAGCTGGCTAGTTTAATAGATCATTTGTATGCTGAAAGGGTTAGCAGTGCCTTTATTTCAGAATTCAGGTTGTATCTGATAGTGTGTCACCAAATGCAACTTAATGCACATCCTAGCAAAACTTCTTCCTTAAAATACCAACAGTATTTAACACAAACAAGTGTTTTTAAAACTGTTTGACACACATAGGTTCTGCTGCTGCTGAATCAGTTCTTTTTTCCCCTCAATTCACACAAATGTTCAGCCTAAAGTTTCTGATGATAATTTCTTATCAGCGCAGTTGCAGCATTAGGCCAGTAAGATTTTTGCTTTGTTGATGTCTGTAACACCAGTAAGGATGAAATGAAGAACAACTATGAAAGGTTGTGAGAATAGTCTCAGAGTTTCTTTTGACTTTCATTCTTTGCTGCTAGCACCCTCGGTTGCTTTGCCTCCAGTCCTTCTTTTCTCAACAAGGCCACATTTTCATTTCCTCTGAATCATACTCAAGAGCACATCTGTAGCTATGACACCGCACTCAGTGTAAGTTAATAACATGCTATAGGCCTTTAAAGTCACTGTGAGCCTGATAAGATAGCCTTGTCTTGAGGTTAAATTGTGCGTCTGAGCCATTCAGAGGAAGTCTGGCCTGCATCTTAGATGAGCTGAGGGCATAGATTGGGATCAGGTCTCAAGGGCCAGAGGGAGGAGAGAGAAGGAAACTGAGAAGGAACTGCTTGCAATGGAGGTAATTTCTTTGACTTTTTCCTGTATTACATTGCATTACTTGCACTGCAGGCCAGCTTCTCCTTTGTTAGGCAGTCTGTTGCATACATGAACATCTCTGGCAGGGTTGATTGCAAAAAGTAGTAACAAATATGCTGTAAATTAGTATGCTCCATTCAGAACTATGCCTTTTGGAGTAGAAAACAAGAGCTTTTACTTAAAGAAAACCAAGGGTCAAGAGTTGTTAAGTTCAACAGGAAAAAAAAACAACATTGAAATGTTACTAGAGCACAAAGCAATTTTCAGGTTAATCTACAAATGTCTGGTATATTTGGGGGAAAAAAAAAAACAACTCAGCTAATAGCAACTGTGTGTCCTCATGATGTGAAGTGAGGCAAGGGCTGAGGCCTTTGCCTTACCTATAAAGCACACTTGGTCCTTGAAATCCTAGGGTGTCGCTGTAGCCCTTTATCTTGCTGAAAGTTCCTTGCTTTGGAATCTAAGGAAAAGTAATAGCTGAATATTTTCACAATTGCTAAACGTTTTCAGTTTGATTGGAGGGAGGGGGCTCTTTTTGGGACAGCAGTTGACAAATCTGGTACTCAAGAATATTAGAGGTACATGTGATACCTTTCTACTTCTGTGTTGAAAAATACTTGATGAATGATGTGAGGAGCTCAGATCTTGCAGATTGAGGAATGCAGCACTGGAAACGTACATGAAAATGTGAAGAACTGGAATATTACAAAGTTGATCCTCAACAATTTTGCCGTAATGGTAGCTTTCCCTTTTTAGCCTCACTATGATTCATTGACTAAACATGTGGCTTCAAATTATGGCCTTATTTAAACTAAACGGATACCCTGCGCTGATTGGGGAAAAGTTCTTTTCTAGAATTTTACAACATTACTAAATAGGCAATGTTGGCTTTAATGCATATTATGAAAATTCATTAGTTTGATGGAGACTTGAAGACGTTTAGAAAATACCATAAAAATTTCTGTGGAGAATTTGACTGTTCTCTATTCCTGGTAATGTTGTTGAGGTGGCAGGGAGGAATAACATTACAGATTAATGATAAATCATGTAGCTTAGTATGTTTCTTTCGTAAAGTATTGAAGTAGTTACTTGAAATGTTGCCCTATTTGGTGATTTAAGTGGCAAATGTAGCCAATCCTACAACAACATACTTAAACGCTGCAGCCTACTTTCAGTTGGATTGTTGTTTGGTAAACCCAGTGGTTTTGTGTGTGGCTTTGTTTGTTTTATAAGCAGGTGAAAGTAATAATTAATAGGCAATCTAAAAACAAATGTAGCTTTAGACTGTTGTCTTATAGATGCTTTATGTTAGTACTATTGACAAATACACCATCTGTAGGTTTGCAAAGATGGGGTAGTGGATCTTGGAAAGAGATTTTAGGTTGTGTAGACTTGCTTCCATTTTTGTAGACCTATTGGAATTACCGTGCTAGGATAGCTGAGTAAGGGCAGCCTCTAACCAGTACCTTGTGTTTAAATTTGTCTTGCAGTATTCAAGGTTTCCCTTTTCTCTTTCATCTTGCTCAAAATAAGTACTGTCAAATTGCATGTATTACAGTGGCATAACAAAACCGCTGTTGGAAGGGTGCAAATCATGTATCTCTATATCTTTTAATATGCTAATCCCTTGCAGCTGTTGCCCCACTCACACCCACAGAAGTAATACAGTGCAATGGTTTGAATAAAAGATTAGAATCAAACTTTGTGTTTCTAACTTCTGTTTTGACTTTTTTCTCTTGCCCAGCTTGCCTAATTCTTCCCCTGTGTTTGCACCTGTATGGTGAAAAATAACGCTTTATTGTTTTGCAGATGCTGACAGCTGTACTTAGTCAACTTTAATTGCTATGAAGAGGCATACTTGCACTACTAGAGGCTTGTACAAAGTAAAACATTTTAAGGAAAACAGGAAGGAGCCTGAATGTGAAGTCTAAAATTAGTTGATGTTCACCTAATGCCAGCTTCTGCCTCCCACTTATTAAATTCTCTAACACAGCTTTGTTTTTTCCTATATTTTATAAGGAGCCTCTTATAAGGAGGAGTAGTGAAAGAAATTGAGGTAACTTTGCAGAAATTTCCATCTCCTACAAAAAGAACTCAACAGTGGTTAGGCTGCTGTTTTCCTGAGCTTGCTGTTTTGCATGCTGACCATTATGGTTTCATTATTACCTTATACTCTTGCATTTCTCCTTTTTCTTCCAGTATTCTCTGCACCTGAATTCGGGCTTGTGCTTTCTTGATGGGCCAAATTTCATAGAAGCGATAAGTATTCAGATTGCTTAAACAGAGTTCTAGATAATTATAGATCATAAAATCAGGAGTGATTGTTCAGACTGCTCAACGTAAATGAGGGTGGTGCCTAGTTAACTGTAGCACCTGTACAGCACATCTGAAACTGGGGACTGGCTGACTTTCTAAAAAGACCTTCAGCAGGCCTCATTGTTACTGCCAGCTAAGTTTCTGCAGCAGAGGGTAGCCTTCTGGTGACATTTGTCTTATGTTTCGCTGACTTTGTCTAGCTTTGAATTCCAGCCACAGGCTTTTGTTATAGTTTTGTCCTCCAGACTGGTGAGCGTTATCAAACTTCAGTTCCCCGTGCAAGGACTTAAACTACTATCAGTCTGCAGTGTGTGTTTCTTACAGACAAAGCTTCTAGAGTATTTTGCTATAAGGAGGTACTTTCTAACGTAGCTGTTGTTATTGTCAGCTTCTTACTTGAATTTGGGGTATATTCTAGGTTTGGTATTGGTCGTGTACCTTCGGAGTACAAAGGTAGAATGGCCACCTGACTAAATATTCATTTGATGTGCATGTTGGATTTACAATAACTGTTATGCTTGTGGTGTTACATAGGAATCTCATGTTTAAATGATTACCCACTACGCTTTCCAAGCCTGCTTCAGTTACTGCTTTTCAGGATAGCTCCCATTCCATCCCTCTGGCGTGGCTTGCTTCTTAAGTAAATCTGAAGTTGTTTACCTGTGAACTCAGCTGGAATTTGTTCACTTGCTCCTATCCTGCAGAGCTGTATCATTGAATTAGCTTTTTGATTACTTATTGCCTTCTCAATCTCTGTATGATGCATTCCTTATCAGTAACTCTTTTTTCTTCCTTTTAGAATCATGATGAAAATATTTACTTTGACGCCAGGAATCCAACTTCACTAGAATCTAATCCTCCATTTGCTTGATGATAATCCATCCATAATTGAATACTGGGACTCATCAGGTAGCCAAGTTACCATCTGTTCTTCTTATTATCTGTGTATGATCCTTTACTTTTATGATCTAATTTATTATTCAAAATACTGCTTAGGATGAGGTCAGAGGTGTACCAAAGTCTGTCTCTTCTAGCAGTGTTATTATCAAACAAGTTTGATAGCCTAAGAAAAATCACACGTTAATTGGGAAGCAGCAGTTTTTCCTCAAACCTGTGTTTTTAGATATTCCGATTCTTGGATAGAAGTATTTAAAAGTGTTTTGTTTTGTTTTTTTTTTTTTTCCTGGAACACATTTGGTGCATTTTTTTGACATATAAGCTGTACATAACAAAAAGACGATCAATTAAAAGGACATGCATGTAATAGTAGTTGGGTGCTGCTCTTCCTTAAGTGACTTCCAGAATTTTTTTTTTCCTTAAAGCTTCATCATCAGTAATAAATGATTCAAAAGACCGTATCTGTTCTAAGTTATTGTTGGGTGAAAGAGCAGTCTCAAAGCTCAATGCTGCCAAAAGCAAGCTAGCACTGCCTGGATTTCATATCTGGTTAAAAAGAGGCAGTGTTATACTGATTGTCTTTCTGTTTACTGCTGATATGACCGTACATTGAAATCATGTTTCAGCAAATTCTTTCTACTGTAGCTTATCTTCCAAATCGTTCTTCTAGGCTGATGGTTGGGGAAGCAGAACTCGCTTGCATGCTTTAACTTCCATCAAGTTGCTTGATGTTGCTTGACCGTGTAATTAAAAAATCTGTGTGTAGCATGAAGATGTTAAGGTTGATGCCTGCGTGTTGCTTTGCCATAAGTCTGTTCTTTAGGATGAGTGAGTCTTTCTCTTTTCAGTTTTTCTGTCAGACACACTTGAGCAGAGACTGTCATCTATCACGTTGTTACTTGCTGTAAATATCCTGGCCTGTGTTTTTCAGTAGTAAAGAGAGGCCATTTGTGTTCTGGTTTCCTTTTTAGAAAGTGTGATGTGGAAGTCTCGAGCAATGTACCAGATGTATCTTGGTAGCTGACATGAGGTGAGCTTCGGAAATGTCTATCAGTGCAGTCAGAGGTTAGCACCTAGGTTCAGCTTTTCTGTGTGGGCAAAAAGTTGGTGCCACGCTTCTTAGGGTGTTGTGCTGGTCAAAAGGCTCTCTGAGGGGACTTCCTCTGTCGCAGCAGACTGTGTGTCTGAAACTAGTTGTTGGGGGGAAAGAAAAAAAAAAAAAAGGAAGTCTGCACAAGACTGTTTCCCTTGAACTAGCCAGCCAGCTTGAAAGGAAAATGGTCACTTCTGTTCTTTTTTTTTTTTTTTTTTTCTGTCAGTGCTCCAGATTCATCTTCCCTATGAGCAGCAGCAGTCTACTATAGGGTTCTACTGTATGTTAGTGTTTGAGGTTCTGTAGGTTAAGAAAGCTTTATACTTGTGGAATTCCTTCAAAGATACTTCAGACTTCCAATCCACTGGTCAGTGATGATCACAGAAAATGGAGAGGGAACTTAGAGCTCACTGGTCGGTCCTTGTGTATCACCAAGTTCTTGCAGTAAGCCTCCTTAATGAATGAGGAATTTAACAGGGCGGGAAACCATTCTCTGAGGGATCATATAGCTCGAGCAGAGATGTGTTGTGGTTTGTCTTTCTGTGTCTGGCTTGCTCAGCCTGCCTTTTGATGAGTAGCCGCTAAGAATGACCTAGCTTGCACAACAGTGTCTTCTGAAAGCTTACTGTTCAGAACTCCCTTCAAGCACCGTTCTCTACTCTGAGGCTGTTCATGAGGCAGAGCTATGTCATATGTTTCTCTGAAGTGATTCATTACTTGCAGTGGAAGTGGCAGCTAAATGTTTCCAGCTCTGCTGATTTTAATTTGAAATGATTGCTCTGTGTGGCCTTATGCAAGTTCCTGTTCAGTTCTTTAGTGGCAAAAAGCAACTTCATTGGCCAATAGCATTTCTTTGCCACTTTCTTACTTTTTTTTTTTTTTTTTTTTTTTTAATATTCAGTATGTAGCTATATATTTAGAATGCTTTTGTTCTTGAGACTAAAATTTAAATGATGTTCTGGGTATGAAGTTTTATGGATTGTTTAAACAAAAAAAAGTGAATCCTTCTTTATCCTTCTATTATATACATTATTTCAGTATAACAGTTTGTTAATTTATCAATGTAATCAAACCTAGCCCTGGTAATCCAGGTGTACCCAGCTGCAGTTGAGAGCATATTCACCCAACAGCAAAGGTTCAGATTGTTAGTCTAGAGGCTTTTAGGTTTGGCAGTAAGGAGGAGGTTGACTTCCTTGAGGCAGCTGTTAGGTTGAAGTTAGGTTGCTGGCCTCTGGGAGGGCTGACAGGAAGTAAAAGCAAAAGAAATAGATGATTTTTGGAGTCTCATGAATGAGCTTCCCGAAATCTAGTGAGGATAAGGTTGATGTGATTAGGTATAAAGGCTTGTGAATTAGCTGGGTTGTTTGGGATCTTGTTAGCTGAACTGAAATGTAGTTGCAATAGGACTAATTTTACTGTGTCACCTAAAATAAGAGATAAAAGGGAAGATCGAACCTTTCTGTACCAAGGATGTGGTTTACTCAAGTGAAATTAGCAGTCTCTTTTCTGGGTAAATTATTCATGCTCAAGAAATCACCATGGTGTGCAGCGTTAAAAGGAGATCAGAGCAGTGTTTGCATTGCTCAGTTGTAGGCACAGCTTCCTAAAGCTGAGTGCTGTAAATATCATACCTGTCTTGGAGCTTTCATGAAAAGAGGTCAGGGAAAGAAGAAAAAACATGTGAACACTGTTAGAACTGTCTTCCTTCTGCACCTATACGCTGTTCCTTCTGCTGTATTTTGTGGCACTTCTGATTTAAGAAACGATCAAACTCTTTCTACCTCAGGTTGCTCGCACAGCTTTAAGGGAGAGTTTGTGTGGGAGGATGAATAAATGTTTGTGTAGCCATGCAGAGAACCAGGTCATCAGGAAAATCATCTAGGTTAAAACTAACCTGTGGAGACAAGGAAGTTTTAATGTAGACATTTATCCCAGTTCAGTTTGCCTTGTGGCCATAAAAAATAAATATGCTTGTGCTGCTGTAATTGGGAGGAGAGGGTGGTATGGGAATAGAAGCAAAAGTGCAAAGAGGATAGATATTGTTATGGTTATCCATTCCATGGAACAGGCTAAACAGACTGAAATAAGCCCTAATGTTCACAAATAGGGTTCTTTAGTTAGTAATTTGTCTAGTTAATAACTTATTTTCATCTTCCGGAAAATAATAGTATGCCTTAGTATGTCTTGTGCACGTTTTGTAACACCTGACTTATTTTTCTTTTTTGTTTAATTTTTTTTTTAGACTATGGGCACTGCATCTTGAGCAAGGGTGGAAGACTGAAGCCCATTTTGGGGCAGAATGAGTTTAACAGATGCTGACAGTGCAGTTTGCCCCGCAAAAGCAGCCTATAATCTTCATATTTACCCCCAACTCTCGGCAGAAAGTGCTCCATGCTGCAAAGTGACAGCAACCAAGGACACCACGTCTTCAGATGTCATCAAGGATGTGATTAATATCTTAAACTTGGATGTCTCAAAACATTACGTGCTTGTGGAGGTGAAAGAATCCGGTGGTGAAGAATGGGTACTTGATATAAATGATTCCCCTGTTCATAGAGTTTTACTTTGGCCTCGCCGTGCTCAGGATGAGCATCCTCAAAAGGATGGGTACTACTTTCTTTTGCAAGAAAGGAACACTGATGGGACCATCAAATATGCCCAGATGCAACTGCTTTCCAAGGAGACAGATGCTCGACGATTGGTTGAAAGAGGTTTCCTTCCATGGCATCAGGAGGACTTTGATGACTTGTGCAATATTCCCAACTTAACAGAGAAAACACTCCTAGAAAATCTCAAGTGCCGCTTTCTAAAACACAAAATTTATACTTACGCAGGAAGTATTTTGATTGCAATTAACCCCTTCAAGTTCTTGCCCATTTATAATCCTAAATATGTCAAGCTGTATGAGAACCATCAGCTTGGGAAGCTGGAGCCTCATATCTTTGCCATTGCTGATGTGGCTTATCACACAATGCTTAAAAAACACATTAATCAGTGCATAGTTATATCAGGTGAAAGTGGCTCTGGAAAAACTCAAAGCACAAACTTCTTAATTCACTGCCTCACAGCACTGAGCCAGAAAGGGTACGCAAGTGGTGTGGAGAGAACTATTCTAGGAGCTGGACCAGTTCTGGAGGTAAATTTATGCTAAAACTGCCTTCTGTCAAAACTGTTTCTTGAAACCGTCAAATGGCGGCTGTTGAATGCTACTTTTGAGAGTCACCTACTTGGCTTAGGCTTTAAATATCTCTGGGTCACACTGGTGTTTGTCTGTGTTGCTAGACTGCTTCCAATTGATTTTCCTTAATTCGTCCTGCTGTGCAGTTGACTTCCTGTTGCTGTTAGTTGATATTTGACTTAACTTTCCACCAGTAAACACTAACGTTTTGGGACAGAGGTTATTTGTGTCTTCCATCTTAGTTTTGGTGGCAGTTGAATCGAACTGCTCAAGTTGGAAGTAAACGTTTCATGGAAAGGTTTTTCCACCGCTTAGTGTGATTGTGTCTTTGTGTTTAAGCATGTCCTGCAGCGTTTTATGAAGCTGCTTTTTGGGGGAGTTATTTCCTTTCTACAAAAGTTTGCTTTGAAAAGAGTAACATCGTTAGTTGTGGAGAAAGTGAGAGTCACGTTTGGCTTTTAATTACTACATCATTTCCAACAGAAACCAAAACTAAACGTGAGAAGGGGGTACAACAACCCTCTTGCATGAGGTAATGGTAGGACAAACTTAATCTGATCTTGTAGGCTTTAGCCTCCACCTTTTCTTCTCTTTTTTGAAAGAAAAAAACTCTGAAAGCTCTGAAAAGTCTGAAATGTTACGGTCACCATCAACAAAATCTTGAACAGCAAGGAGTTTGAACACAGCTAGTATATTTTTCAGGTTTAAATATTTTCAAATGTATCAATGATTTCTTAAAAGGATTTTTTCAAACTTTTGGATAAAAACATGAAAATGCAATGGAGTTACTTCTAAAATGTTACGTTTATAAATATTGTTTGAGAGCTTTTTGGTAAAGAATGAGGAATATGTCCAAGTTCTTTTTTGCCCTGCTTTCTGCTGCTTGAAAGCAGAAGTAAGATTGTTTGAGGTTTGCTGGCTTCTGGAGTTCAAGTTTGCAGTTCTAAATAGAAAACAGGAAGGGGTCACTGTGGAAAGCACTGTTCGATCAGCTGATCCGTCTGCTTTTGATACAATTAACCATTTCAGACCCTGGTATGGAGGACGTGGTGCAGCTGTCTCAGAGCAGGCAGAGGTGAAATTTTGTGTGGCATTTTGTCTGTCGAATGAGAAGCACATGTAGCCCTAGGTTCAAAATTAAAGCTAACAACTTTGCCAGAGACTCAGGTAAACGTAGCATATGTTGGGAATTTCCATGCAAAGATGTTTGTGACTTTCTATGGTAAGATTGGTTGTCAGAAGTACTGTGGCTTCTTCAGCCACCCACTGAGCACGTTGTCATGCATTTCACAAGAAAATTTCGCTAGAAATATGATGACCGATTGAATGGTTGGCTTCAAATTTGCCAGACGGATTCTAACATTGCTGTTGGAGTACGTGTTGTCTAAAATGTCAGGCCCTTCTCTGAAATTCTCAAAGTTCTCATTCTACATCTTTGAGGGTGTTTGTTAGTTATAAATCGATTCACCATAAATGTGTCCTGCCAAATATTGCAAAAAGTGAAGGGTCAAAATGCCAGGAATGTAGGAACATCTGAATCTTAAAGCACCTTTCAGAATTGAATATACGTTTTTGTATTAAAAGTATTGCTCGTTAACTTGAAATTAAGGAGAAAGAAGCATTTCTGAAACCTATAGATGTGAAGGTAAGACTTGTCCAGGCAAAAAAAGTCACTGGGATGCCTGTAATCGTGGTAGAACTCTGTTTGGGGCTGTTTTAATCTATTTCTCGGTTGACATAACTGCAGCGTGCATCAAAAAGCTGTAATAGGTTTAGGTCATAGAGATGTAAAATCAAACTGTCCTCATTTGGATGCTGCAGAGCAGACTTGCTGGGCAGTGAAGCTTCCAGTTTTCCCAATTATGGTTGTTCTTGTGCAATTCCATTTAGTAAGAGCAATTCAAGAAAAAAATAAGTCTAATCTCGATGTCAAGGAGGAATGCACCAAAGCTTATTTTGCTTTGTGGAAGCTAAACTGCTGAAAAACTCTTTATGTTCAGCTGGTCACTTTTAAATCCAAGTACGTGACTCATTTGGGTTTTTACTTAACGGAACTGAAGTGGTACAAGGGAATTTTTTTCTTAAATGGGTGTTTCAGGGGATTTTTTGCCTGAACAATTTTGTAGTGTGCCTGAAATATCTGAGAATGTTTTATTTTGAGTCCTCAAGAAAGGGTATCCACAGATGAATTGTCCTCTTGACTGAAATCTGTCTCCGTAACTTTAATGATGTAAAATTAGGCTGCATTTTGGGTCAGGGCTTCCTCTTTTCAGTCACCTCTAATTTTCCTGACACCTAAGTTTAAAAAAAAAAAAAAAAAAAAAAAAAGTCTGTTTTATAGGTTGACCTTTTATCAAAGTTCAAGGAGTTAAAGCCAAACTTCCTAGTGTAGAAGAGGTGAGCAATGTTAGTTTACTGTAAGGGTCAATTTATAATTTTATCGCATACACAAGGATCTTGGAAATGTTTCTTACCAAATCCCTCTTCTTTAGTGGCTCACCAGCCTCTGTCCAAAGCTGTAGTTAATTTAAACTACGGCAAATATTCTAGCCCCTTACTCACAACCTCTAGATTTTGAAGAATGGAGTTAGAGGTGTACCATGAAAGGAGATGCGACCTTGAAAGTTGAATGATATTACTTCTCAAACATCTGAGAGATGAAATACAGGAAACCAAGACAAGATAGGTCAAAAATTAAATGTGGTACTAGCAGGATTGTCGTTACGTGCCCTCGTGAAAGGAGGGCTGGGCGTGGATTAGCCTCTGATCCTCGGATGCTTCTTGCTCAGCCTTGGCACCAAAGTATGACCTGTTAAAACACTTCCAAATGAGGATCGAACAAGCAGTGGGAGCTTGCACTAGTTCTGGTTCTGGTTATGTCTGGTGCTGCTTGCAGCTTTCTAGACAAAAAAGAATATTGTAAATCTGCTTGCTTCCATGGGACACGGATGCTTCAGCACAGCCTGAAGCCACGTGTCTTGTTCTGTGCTGCTTTTCAGCAGCTTACCTTGTAAAAACAGTTCCTAAGACACAGTTGCCTTAGCTATACAAGAATTGTTCTTTTTTTTTAATGTTTCTCCAGGCTGACGTAGATCATCCTTACTGAAGAGTGGGTTCTTAAAAACTGGCAGGAAAGTAAAGCTAGATACTCCTTTTTCATCCTCCCCTAAATTTAGAGACTAAAGTATAGCTCCTTGACTTGGAGTTGTGCCTTCCAGAACTGTTACATTCAGTTTGCTTACGGTTGAAGTCCTAGGAAGGAATTTACATTTGGGAACTATTATTTGGGTCAAATTGGGAATAGTGAATCAAAGCATTGTTTAGTTTATAGAGTCTCAAGCAAGACGGTTAAACCTTTCCATGCACAGCTATAAAGTTTCCAAGAAATTTGTAATTTGTATTTTTCTTTCACTGGGGGAAAAATGTCATAAACCATTTGATACAAAATGCACAGTCTGAGACTGAACTATTTATGTTAACTGTACATCTCTGAAATAAGTACAAGCTTTTATAAACATGTTGATAAATTTTATTAAAATGTAAGGTAAGATTTCATTGCCCTGATAGCTGTATCTGACCATCCAGCTTGTACAAATACAAAACACACACACAAAAAGCTTTTTTTCTTTTTTTTTTCTTTTTTTTTTTTGGATAACTCAACTAAAAATCCAACTTAGCTCCTCACTGTGCAAGTGAGGTACAGTGTGAGGACAGTGACCTGACAGATGTGAGCTGCTGGTGAATGGTGGGAAGTCCGCTTTCCCTTTCTCAGTGCTTTGTTTGCACTGGGTCTGGCACTTAACAGATTCTTCAGGGCAATTAAATGAGTAAAATGGCAGAAAATTAAGCAAGGGGATGAGAGCATGTGGCAAGGGACGTAATAAGAGAGCCAGAGTTTCCTCTTTTGGCAGCAAAGCACTTGGCTGGCTGTGTGTTGTCAAATTGTAACCTTCAGTATCTTGGGTTTATTTCAAAGTTATTTTCTTAGTGCACTGAGACTTTTGTTTCCCTCTGAAATAGAAGGTGAGAAGAGGTGGATAGATGGAAACACTGTAGTTGTCCGAACTTCAGTGTATTATTTTGAAAAGCATTTACTTCCCTTTGGATTTGGTGTCCTTCAAGATTTCTTAATTGCACTGACCCATTCACAAAAAGAATTAAGACCTAAATAAAATGGAAAGTCCAAGAGCAAGTATTCATTAAGTGACTATGTCAAGAGTGCAGTTTTAAATATGAGTTAACTAATTGACAGCATGATTAGTGGGGGGCGGGGAGGAGGTTGTCTAGAACTCAGCCACTATACTTAAAAGCCTAAATTTCCTTGTAGAAAGCGAACTTTTATGTTTCTCCATTCTTTGGAGAACAGAATAAAGCAATTTGCTCTCAGCTCTGCTTGCTTTATCACAGTCCCATTGCACATGTGGCTCTGTATGGGACGGGCTTAAGCTTAGCGCTGCCTCAACTCTGGTTTGCGTTTGCATTCTCCATAAAAGTCTGCATGTATATTTAGTGGGCGTAGCCAGTTCTATTTAGGCTAAAGTGGTTGTTTTGAGGCTATTATCTGCATCTGTTTGTTTTAAGAATCATAATCAGAGAAGGAATGGAACTTCCTTCTTGCTAGCCTTTTTTTTTTTTCCTTTTTGGAGAAATGTGCTGTTATGTACTTTTCCCTGCTGCACGTGTCTCTTGGGAAAAATCACCTTGTCCTTTATGCAGTCTTATTATTAGGATTGTTCCTAATAATAAGGAACTCCTTCCCCAGGAGTTCATCCAGCACAGAGAGTTGCAAAACTACCATGAATGCTGCAACTTCCACCTTGGGGAATGGATATTTTGCAGCGTTTTTGTGAAGATCATTGCAAAAGTGAGTTCGACTCTGAAGTAGTCATTTCCCTTTCCAGGGCGTGCAATTTGATTCTTCAGCGTCATTTGGTGCCTTCAAACAGTGGTGGTTCTGCCCTGGACTAGAGTGGTTTACATAGAAACTCTGATAGCTTTTTCAGATTGTGGCAATTCTTATAAAGGAATTAAGTCAGGTTTCTAGTTCTGTTCCTGAGGTGGATCATGGATGTCGTTTGGGGGTTTCTTCTTACAGCAAATGAGAACTTGGCTTTTTTTTTTTTTTTCTGAATGTCCTTAACTCCTGCAACAACAGTGGCAGTTTTTTCACCAGCAGCCTCCAGTTCTCGCCTCTCGCGTTTCAAGGTAAAGGGATGGGTTGGATGACTTCCTGAGTCCCAGAATAGCCCATCCCAGTTCTGATTCCTGCTGGCCTTGGTCTGCTATTTTCAACTCACCCTCATTTTCTGTAGCTAGTATTTTGCTTTGGAGTGGTTCACTTTTAGTTTTTCATTTTTATCGGTCTCCTCACTGATTCACCAGGGAAAACAGTAAATAGCTTTGGTTATACAAATGATCACTTCTCTTTAGCTGAAAATCTATCTTGTCCTTTCACATCTTCGGAACTTATTTTGTAAAGACGTAGGTGGCTTTCTTTGAAGGCAACCCAGGGAGATATTTCAGTTGAATTTGAGCTCTGTATAGAGCACCTGGCTAGAATTATCCAGGAAAGATGCTTTCTCTACAGAGCGGTCGCTAGGTAGTACGGGAGCTTAAATCTTATCTGTAATCTGCTTTCTCTAGGATAAAGCTATGTTCAGTTAAAGGTATTGAACTACTAAATACTGAAATATTTATTGTTTTTGCAATTTTCTGATTTTAGGCAGTAATGTTGATTCTTCTGTAGCTAACTCAAAGTATATGGAAGAATATGGTAGCAGCGATGGGAGTTTAGGTCTAGAGTTAAATGTTACGGAAAAAAGGAAAAAGCAACCTTCCACCCAAAATGTTAAGTGACTTGGAATGTTCTTTAGAAAATTGGGGATGTTAAAGTCTTTTATGAGAAAACCATTCAGTACTTGAAAACTTTTCTAAAAACTGATAATATTAGATCAGCTGTTAAGAATTTGCTGTATGCTTTGACTAAATACCAGACACATGAGATCATGAGAGCCATTAGTTGTAAACTGTATTCATTGCTTACATGAGTAATCACTAAGAAAAGTTGTTCAGGAAGCCAGGGTTATGGGATTTCTTAACGCTATAACGCCAAAATATGGATTATAAAAAAAATAACTTGCCAATTGTCGCTGTTCTGTGTGTTGGTTTCTGTAATATTTCTAGGAAACTGATGGTTAACTGGGGGCTTGAGTTAGAAAACTTCTTGAAAAGAAGTTCTTACAGGAGGAATTTGCAAGTCCACTACTCTGCAGCTTGGCAAAGCTTTACTGCATGAGATTTATTTTTTTTTATAATACAATAAAAGAGAAGCTGGATGATGATCTTTGCTGAGCCAGCGTCAGTGGGAGAGGACTTACAGAGCTGAGAATTTGCTGTGCTTATGTTGCTGGCCTGCCACATTTGGTTTGATATTGTTCATTAACTATGAGAGTTGGCTGGGATTTTAGAAGTACATTCACATGCTGCTTATGCAACGTGGGCTCTGGAAAAGAAACAGAAAGAAGTATGCAAATCAGTTGTTGGATGGTAGGTACAAAAACACTGCTCAATGCTGCCTTTGACAGATCTGAGTGGGGATGCTGTTTGCAGCACAGCACGGGTAGCAGGGTCTCTAGAGACCAGGCTGACCTCTGCCTCCATCAGCACTGCTGGGCACAAATCCACTCTTCAGAAACCCACCGACTTTTCTAAGTTACATCAGGGTCTGTTTTCACCCTGCCCAGGAAGAGCTCCTGAAGCTTATTCCTTTAGATGGAGAGTGCTGTTTGTCCGAAGAATCGTGGTAATTCTCCCAGCTATAGGAAGTGTTTTATTTTTGCATGGTTCTGGTAGCCTCTGAACATAATGCAACTGGCAGTAGAAATCTGCTTGGAAGAGATCTTTGGGGACCTATTTTGGAAGTGTCATACTGCAATAAAGCTGCAACCTCTTAAGACTTCAAAAAAATATATAAAAGGAGGGAAGAGTTTGAATACACAAACAATATAACCTCGTGTAAACTGTACTCCCCTTGGCTATACGCCGTAACTGGGTAGTTTTCTATGTCAGCAGCTCAGTTCTCAGTTGTGTGCAGTGCTCACATGTCCGTCATTCTCCGGATGTGTGTGCGCAGAGGAAGAGCGGCATTTTTGTGAAATCATTCCACAAACGTTCTATATTAGGAGAGACGGATTTCCTAATGGAGGCCTTAATTACTTGGAGCCTGAAGAGGAAATATCTGTGGCAGGACTGCTGGAGATACTCCGTGCTGGGTGGTGTATTTTTCTAAGCAATAGCATTTTGGATTGAATTTACATTGACTTCTCCAGCTACTGGACTGCACTTTGCATATTAAGAGGATAACAAGCTTTTATTAACCTAAGGACACGCAGTTAAGTGTTAATAATGCAATTAAGTGTTGATAACATTAAGGATATTCTCAGTAACAAATCCTACTGGACATTTAGATGTAATAGGTTGTACTTAGAGTTTCTAGGAAAGGCTCATGCAGAAGACATTTTGTGTTGTAAGTGCAAACAAGTATCTGAGGGGCTAAAGTATTAAAGATGCATAGGCACAAATAATTAGAATTTGTGCCAGACCTTCCCCCCCCTTCCCTAACACCTCCTAAGGAAACTGCTCTTCAGCGTTGCAGAGGCCAGTGAATAGGATGTGCTTCTGTAAGCCAAAGTTTTTCTGTTTGTCTCTCTCTTTTCTGAATACACAACTCTGGAAATGCACGGGCTGGCTTTGTCAGTGGGATCGTATGTTCCGGTCTCACTTAAAGGACAATTATTTTCATTGTGCAAATTTTACAAGGGAGCAGTACATGAAGGAATAAGACACGGTTTGTGGCTCTTCTATCCAGGAGCCAATATCATGGTAATTTTGTTGCCTTCCTCCTCCCAAATATCCTCTCCAAGTACATAATTGTTAATGATTGAGGTTGATTTGAGCTCTCTTGCTGTGATTACCCTTCCTGTAATTACCTTAGATCCTTGTAAAAGTATTTAAGTTTATTATTTGCCTTCCTCATATTCCCAAATGTTATTGCATATGGCAAATAATAAATGAGTACACACCTGTGAGGAACAACAGAGGCTTCGTAAGCTCACTTTTTGGTGTCTGTATGCTGCCAGTTCTATAAAATTTTGTGTATATTGCCAGCTAATGGGAGGCTGAACAATGAACATGAGTTAGTAATGCCATGTCATTTAGTTTAATTGAAAACTACCTCATTTTGCTTTATTACAGGCATTTGGAAATGCAAAAACAGCACATAACAATAACTCCAGTCGTTTTGGAAAGTTCATTCAAGTCAACTATTTAGAGAACGGTATTGTCCGAGGGTAAGTACGGTCTGAGGTTCTGCTGGAGTTGCTCTGTGTGCTTTTAGGAATCTGTGAAGACTGGTGTGTACAAAATCCTGCCTTATCGAGGCTCTTCTCATGTGAGAATGGCTTGCCACTGTAGAATGTTTTCAAGACTCTATGACCAAACTTTGTGGAATAATCAGATGATGGATAATGTTCTTACCTTGCTGTACAACCATATCACATTCAGAATTTGACCGTTAATGCCTCTTCACCTTCATACTAAAAAAGGCGTTCTCCATAACACCCATTTTCCTTACCATTTTGTAATTAAAACCAGAAGATCTGAATTTTTCTTGAGAGGACTAAGGGAGAAGTGAAATAGATTTGAGGAAGCCATTTTAAAGAAACAGACACCAGTTACAAAGAAAATTTAAAAATACATGTTTTTACGTGGCTTACTTGAAATTGTGTACTTAGGTCTGAAGGACAAGCTTGAAATATTCTACATCTAATTTTATGTTTTTTAACATATGTTAGTCACAGCTAACTCTTAGAGTTTTATTTGCATTTTTCACCTTGTAGTAGAGGCGATAATGTCATATTATTGTAGTGCCTCAGTATTAGTAATTGAAGATTATTTTTTGCTTTTCCTTATTAGTAGACACTTTCAGTGAATAATTTTGTCCATTTTTTTTCTGTGATATTAGAAACTTGTGTGCAAATACTCATGTAGTTCCTTGTCTAACATCCCACCATAAAATCATTTCTTCCCTGCACCAAACCTGCCCTGCAGCCTGCTGCTCTGTGGAGCACCACTAGCTGTTACTGCCTTTTGTGCAGCAGCATAGCTTCCCTTTGGGTCATCTTTATGTTTGCACTTTACAAAACGGCAACAGAAATGACTGGAAACCCTGTACCACGTTTGCTTGGAGTATTGTTCTGAACAAAGTTGGCTTCTTTGCAGATAAGTCACGCTAGCTCAGGAGATTGGTACAATTTGGGTACATTTGTTTTGTCTTCAGCGTGAGAAAAAGCTGCTCAAACTTTGGCCTTGTTATCTTTGTAGTCCATGTCACGGAGTTCAGGTTATTATTTAGGAGCTTACTATGTGAAGCTAGTAAGTCTTCTGTCTTCCTTGCCTCTGCTTTAGGCTGACGTATATAACATCAAATTTGCTATCTTGAGAAACAACTATTCAGTATATTTTTGGGGTCTTGTAGTCTTTGCATTCTTTGTCAGCTAATAGTTGGAGTGGGTAACATTCTTAGCATTCTGCATCTTGTTTCTTCTGATAACTTTTCATCAGCACTTTTTCTCAGCTCCCACTGCCTTTCTCCAGTTGTCTTCTAGAACTGAACACTAAAGTTAAGTGCTTCTTGGATATTTCTTGGGACTTCTTGTGTGGGAGTGTAGTGATAGGACAGGGGGTAACAGTTTTACAAAGAGGGGAGATTTAGATATAAGGAAGAAATTATTATACTCTGGGGGTGATGAGGCACTGGAACAGGCCACCCAGAGAAGTGATGGATGCCCCCACTCTGGCAGCCCCCAAGGCTGGGCTGGATGGGGCTTTGGGTGACCTGGTCTGGTGTCGTGCCCATGGCTAAGCTATTTTCTTATGTATGCTAATGTAGATTTCATTATTTGAACTCTCTTGGAAGATGCTGTCTGATGTTTTGTGAAGATTTTTGTGTGTATGTGTGGCCTCATGCTGTTTTCCTTTTTTTGGGGGGGTCTCTTTAGGGCTGTTGTTGAAAAATACCTGCTTGAAAAATCTCGTCTGGTTTCTCATGAAAAAGGTGAAAGGTAAGAGATTCATACAGTCAGTATGACGATAATTGTTATGAGAGTTTAATATCATTTGAAGTATACAGAATAAAAGAATAATCAGCGTATTTTCATGAAAGAGAAATGTATGTGACCTTCTGTATTTGTAGGAATTATCATGTCTTTTATTATTTGCTACTTGGAGTCAATGAGGAAGAGCGTAAAGAATTTCACCTCAAGCAACCCGAAGATTATTTCTACCTCAACCAGGTAATCTGTGACAGGGATTTACAGATTACATTGATAATTGTTGTCTCTCTGATGTTGTGCTATAGATGAAAAAAAAAACAGAACAGATTATACATATTTTCTTGTAATGTTTGGGCTGCTTTCTTTGCGTTTAAGTAATGGGCTTTCTTCACAGCATAACTTGAAAATTGAAGATGGGGAAGATCTACGGCATGACTTCGAAAGATTAAAACAAGCGATGGAGATGGTTGGCTTTCTTTCATCAACAAAAAAACAGTAAGTGGAACTTTTCAGCCTTTGTTACTGACAGCTAGTTAATCTTCATGAATTGCAATAAATTGTATAAACATTGGGATCACGTTTATTCCAGTAGGAATCAAGGAGAGCTGAGTATTTGTGAATGCTTATGGACAAATTCTTGAAACAGAATTGGGTCTATTAGCCTGTTAAAATGAACTTCTAGTCATATGAAAAATTCTTAAAAAATTAATTTTTCTTCCTTAGGATTTTTTCAGTGCTTTCAGCTATTCTTTATTTGGGCAACGTTACCTACAAGAAGAAAGCTACAGGTCGTGAGGAAGGATTGGAAGTGGGACCTCCTGAAGTGCTGGACATTCTTTCTCAGCTTTTGAAAGTAGAGTATTTCTTTTTAGCTCTGTTGTTTGACATACCTTTTTGTCATGCTCAGCTTCAGCATTTTTCTTGATTATGTGGCAGCCCAGTATGTTATGTTTATATCTGGTTTATGGTACCTCAACAACATTCATCTTATGGTATGGAAAATGGATGAATGTGGTGAAGTTATTGAGGTTAGGGATGGAATCTAGCCCATAGCATGGAAGTAGAATTTGTTTACTTGCTAATACGAACTGAGCGGGAATAACTGTACTAGAGATCTGTGCTCTGCCATCATAGGGAATGATCTGTATGAATCTGAGCTGAGAATAATCTAAGGGAATTCAGAAAATTGTAAAGCTCCTGATGAATGATAAATGTAGCAGTTTTCAAAGTGCTTGGACTTCACTGTTGTCATCAGAGTACTCATTGTACTGAGTTCTGGGAATTTTAGGGTGACAATGACTCTTGGTTTTGCTTGTTTTGAAGGTCAAACGCGAGATTTTAGTGGAAGTCCTAACAAAAAGAAAAACTGTGACCGCTAATGATAAACTTATTTTGCCATATAGTCTCAATGAGGTGAGTAAAAAACACTAATAGAATTATTTTAAATCATTGAAACCTAGTTCTTTTTTTGGCTATGAAAAAGCTAATGTGGTATGCTTTCATGTTTGGTGAGGAATGTTTGGAATGTTAGAAATTAAAGGAAGATTCTGTTTTTGTTTCTGGTAGGATCGTAACCTCTGAGTGACACTGGTCTGAAATAGAAATGTGTTTTTTTTTTTTTTTTTTTAAAGAAATTATGAACTTTGTTTCATCTACAGGCAATAACAGCTCGTGATTCAATGGCAAAATCTTTGTACAGTGCTCTGTTTGATTGGATTGTTCTGCGAATTAATCATGCACTCCTTAATAAAAAGGACATGGAGGAATCTGTTACAGTAAGTTTTGCACAAAAGCAAGTCTTTTTGTACAATTCTATATTTAGAGCTATCAGAGAATGTTGTAGATGACATGTTCAGATATCTGGGATAAACCTACATTCTTCTCAAGTTCCTAGTAAATTTCTTCATAATATTTGATTATTTTTGTTTCCACAACAGACAACTGTTAAATATTCAACATCTGTTGATGTACACTCCAGTTATTTAAAATGAATCAATGTATGATATAACAGCTTTTGTGATTGTTAGCTGTTGTGAGTTAAGTCACTCGCTGTATGACAGATTACTTAAATAGATTTTCTCCTCTTCTTCATAGTGTTTGTCCATTGGTGTACTGGATATTTTTGGGTTTGAAGACTTTGAAACCAACAGTTTTGAGCAGTTCTGCATAAATTATGCAAACGAGCAGCTTCAGTATTATTTCAATCAGCATATTTTCAAATTGGAACAGGTAAGAAAGTAGATACTGAATCAAAAACGTTAGTGTGAGGGCTCATCTGTTATGCAAACTGTTCTGCAAAACCTCATGGCATAATTTTATAATTGGTTGAATATATTTCCAGAAGTGTTATCTTTTTATTTCTTGTTTTAATATTGCATATTATGATATGATTTATATGTTGCAGCTCTGCTGCATTTAGTGCTCTGCATTAGCTATTGATAGCTGGCTTTTTCTTAAGAGAACTAGCAGTGAGTTTTTGACTGCAGGAAACAACAACAAAAAAACAACAGTCAGGCAACCCCAGACATAAATCAGATAAACTGTAAACTTTGAAAGTCAGTAGGTGTGGTGTATGGTTCAGTTTTTTGGTTGGTTGCTTGTTTTTGATTAAAAAAATGTTTTGGTACAGTTTCTCTTATTTTTGTCAATTGGTAAATATTTAATAACTAGTCTTTGCTGCTACTTCCACCTAACTGCATATCAGGGATACAACTGTACGTTGATATTGGCAATAGTTCTGCAATCCTGATGCTACTGGCATATGTTGATATACTTGTTTGCAGAAGGTATTGTCTTCTTACAGAGTGCTCAGAGTGCTGCAAGAGCTAAGATTGCATTTCTAGATTGAGGTTTGGCGGCTTTCTTCTCTAGACTTGGACTTTTTACTGGGTTGTGCCAAAACATTATTCTCTGGTTGCTCTGCTGAAAGAATGAAGTCATTCTGTAATATGTGGTATTTTTCAACAATATGTAGATAACTTTAAACAAGCGTTTTAAAGGGAAGGAAATTGCCAAGCATACAAACTTCATACGTAAACATAGTATTGAGGTCTCTGTTTTGTAACTTATGACAGAAGTGGCTATCCAGGCTAACTAGAGTAAATAGCTAACATTGCTTTCTTTTTTCTAATGCCATTTCTCCAAATGAGCTTAATCCTTGAATGACCCATTTCCTGTATCTCTTGCAGCATGAGAGCCCTTGGGAAGGGGGTGGGTAGAGGGGTCTCTATATCTTTTAAAGAAAGGCTTTATTGTTTGTGGAGAGTGGTATTTCAGTTCTGTAATGTGGCATGCACACTGAGCTGTCTGTTATTAGATTTAATTTTACCTACTTAAAAAATTCTATTATCGTCATAGAACAGTGAGAGAGGTCTTTGTCTTTTGTTAAACGTAAAAATTATTTCACTTTATTTTCTGAGTTTTTTAACATTATTAGCCTATCTTTAACTCCTTTTGGTAGTCATTTACAACAGTGATATTTTGGTTCCATATTTTGATGAGAAGCTTGTTCTGTCAAGCATTTGATGCATTATCATTTCTGCAGAAGAGCTTCGTATTTTCTTGTCAAAGAGAGCTCCAAATTCTCTGAACCTGACCAATGTACATTGATTGCTTCCTTAGCAAAGTTCTGGTGTTGATATTGTATAGGGCTTAACGGCCTGTCTTGAAACTTCATCTGACAGTGCAATTTGGAAGTGCTGGAAATTCATATTAAATGTAATTTCCTATAAAAGAAGAGCTATGAAAGAGACACACTGGAAGAATGCAAGTCTGTCTATCTAGGATTTTAAATGTAATGGCGTAGATGTCATTTCTGACTCCAAGTTTGTAGATTACTGATTGCTGGAAAGACGTAATAGGGGAGGGAACATTCTTTCACTGTTTGGATTTTTAAATAGTTCTACCCTAAACATCCGCTGTTGAGTGATTTGCTTAGGTAGATCTTCGATCTGACCCAGTATGCCTGGTGTTCTGGGCTTGTTTATAAATTTTCCTAATTTTTGTTTTTGCTGTTTGAGCTAACAAAATCAACTTGCCATAGCTGTTTAAGGATGTCTTTTAAGCACTTAGACCATGGTATGTTAAAGGTCGGGGAGCTGTACTGATGAGGGAATTTTCTTGAGCTACACAGGAGGAATATAAGAGTGAAGGGATCACTTGGCACAATATTGACTATACTGATAATGTGGCCTGCATTCACTTAATCAGCAAGAAGCCCACTGGTCTCTTCTATCTTCTGGATGAAGAAAGCAAGTAAGCCACAAACATCTTCTGGGTTAAAATAAAATATGTATGTGGAAGGGAAGAAGGAAGAGCTGTGGAAGGGAACAGAAACACAGCACTTTTTTGTTATAAAGAAAGGAATTTTGGGGGAAGCAAAGGGTCATCTTATGGCTGGGATCTACACCCAGTTGTTTCTAAGAATTCCAATATGGTAGTGATACAAATTGATGCTAAAATTGAACCTTGGCTTAGGAAGATTTGGAAATGTAAGATTCAATCCAGATGTGTAAGTAGCAACTGAAATTTTAAAATCTTGATATAAATGCTTTCTGCATGGATCAATAGGTGTTCTTTAGTTTGTCATCTTGCACATCAGTAAATGTAACAGTATTTGGAGAAAAATAGCTGACTTTCTGTTTTGTTTTCCTAGTTTTCCACATGCCACCAACCAAACTCTACTTGCAAAATTCAAACAGCAGCATGAGGACAACAAGTTTTTTGTTGGAACCCCAGTAATGGAACCTGCTTTTATTATTCGACACTTTGCCGGGAAAGTTAAATACCAGATAAAAGTAGGTGATGGATCTGATGGCCACAAAAAAAGTATATATTCCTTGCCTTTATGACAGTTTTGTCAGGGCGTAGAAATTTTGTTGGGAATAGGCTGAATCAGATGTTTGATAAGGTATATTTTAGATACTTTCCCCTGCTCAGACTTGAGGATAATGCTCACTATGGTGAAAAATATTTAGAATAATTACTCTGAATTACGATAAATATCAGGTCAAAACACAGTTCTGGCTGGTGTCTGTGTAACTGCTTTCCTGAGAGCTTGTGGTTCAATCTTCCTGTTCTGCAGGATTTCAGAGAGAAAAATATGGATTATATGAGACCGGATATCGTTGCTTTACTACGAAGCAGTGACAGTGCTTATGTTCGGGAGCTGATAGGAATGGACCCTGTAGCTGTGTTCCGTTGGGCTGTTCTGCGGGCAGCTATTCGAGCAATGGCTGTCTTTGCAGAAGCTGGACGCCAGAGAGCTCAGAAGACTGCAGGTATGATGTGAATCATTCTGGAAATACTTCTCAAATACTTTCAAATTGATTTGTGCTTGTTGACGGAACTAGCTGACTGCAAAATGTTCCAGGTGCAATCTTCTT
Source organism: Aythya ferina (assembly GCF_964211825.1). Classification (NCBI taxonomy): domain Eukaryota; kingdom Metazoa; phylum Chordata; class Aves; order Anseriformes; family Anatidae; genus Aythya; species Aythya ferina. The sequence continues at coordinate 4,382,384 of NC_140324.1, forward strand.
TTGATACTAGAGACAAAACTAGTTTGTGAAAATGACTTAACCTGTACACAACAAAAAGGTTGTCACTTTTTATCTGAGATCATTCAGACTTCCTCTCCAATTAGTGCACCATTGCCAACAGGCTGTGCCAAGTTTGTAGTCCTACTTGTAAAAGTTTGGGAAGATATTACAGGTTCTACTGTACATGTTGGTCTTATCACTATTTTTGATCTTCATTGATCTTCTCAGACTTCCGTAAAGTTTCAAATGAGTATTCAAGATGAAATATTAACTCTGAAAAGCCTTTCTGAGCAGCTGCGGTTTACTTGATAGTGGTAGGGAGTTTGAGAAACCAAGTGGTCTGTCTAGCTTGGTAGCTAAAGTAATAGAGGAAAAGTCCAGACAGTTGGATAGATACTTAGCTTGTTATAATTGGTGGGTTATTTTTGTATATTATGCCTCTGTCCCTGTCAGTGTTCAATCTACTGATTATTTCATAACAGGAGTGGTGCGTCAAGGACCCCGTGTTCCCCTTGGAGAACTCCAGAGATCAAATACACCAGTAGAAAAAGTTTACCGGTGAGAAACGCGTACTTAACCTGTATCAGGGAAAAGACTTGAATTGCTGAGTCATGTTTTTGTATGTGAGACGTCAACTTGATCTGTCTGCAAGGATAGCAGGTCTTATTTCTTCTGTCTTGTTTTGTGTGACCTTTCTAATAGTATCAAAACAATACCCTGGCTTATTTTTTGTGAGACTCAGTACTACCAAACATTGGTGGCGCAGCCTCAGTCCCATTGACCACGGGTTTTTTGAGTTCTGTCTGTATTTTGTGTACGTTGCTTTTAGCGTTGTGCATTCCTCTGCAGCCACTCTGTCACTGAAGAATTCATAGGAGCACTCATGGTTTTTGCAGGCTTAGAATTTATTAGGAGGTAGGACAAATCCTACAGAAGTGGGCTCCGCACGTTGTTCTGTATAGGCATATATGCCCTTCTGTTGAATATTTAGGTTTTATACATGTTCCTTTTGCAGCTGCTCAATGCTTGATTTCTCATTTGATTGTTCTGAGGATTTCGATATAAATGCTTTTGAAGACATCATTTCTTTTTATGAAAACAAGAAGTAAGTAGAAATAGGCCTGGGCTTAAAGGCCAGGGAGGCACATTCCTGGACAGAGTAACCTTCTGAGCGTGCTCTGTGTAAAAGTGAAGACATGGAGCATAATACACATCAAGTAATGACTTCATACTGCTTTGTAATTACTTTGCCCTACACAGCCTCTGTCACTTGAGGCAGCCGAGAACTAAAGATGCAATTCAGGCTTGGTCACAGTTTAACGTATCTGTTTCTTTGCGATATCTTAAAACAAAATCTTGATATTCTAAAAATGTTCAGAGATATCAGGGGAAACAAGCAACCGTCTCTGAGACTGTTGTTGCTGCCTCTTTGAGCAGCTCAGAAAGGTGATAGCATCTAACAGTCAAAAGTGACTCTTATGCTTCTGTTATTTTTGGTTTGTGCCTCTCTGGAGAGTAAAGAAGGTAAGTTCTCTGCCAAGACTCAACACTCCACAAGCATGGTGCATGCTTAAAATAATGGAATCAGCCACAAATTAGGAACCATCCCAGGCTTACTTTGAAAAGCTAAACGTGTAAATAAGTTTGAAATGGATATTAAAGAAAAAAGTCAATATAATTAAATTTCAAATATTCTATAGTGGCTAGTTTCTAACTTACTTTTCTCATGGCACTCTGCTTATGCAGCCTCATTTTAGTAGTCAAATATGTACATAAATATTTAGTGTTTGCTTGTAGAGAAGCCTGTATCTGTCTACCTGAAAAGGCTTCTTAGCTTAGTAAAAAAGTCCGTTGCTCAATAAGTAAATTTACTTAGATTCTCCTCTGTGTATTCAGAATTGATGACTTAAGAATTTACATGTAAAGGTAGAATTAGAAAGTAACTTAGTATGTGACCCTTGTAACTGAATTTTAGGGCACTAACAAAGTAGAAAGTGCTGACTTGACATCATAATCATTCATGTTTAGGAAAAAGTAGTCTGGGATTGACCTGCTGCTGTTTGGAGCACACTTGGTGATGGGATCTCTTGTTTTTTAACTCCTGTTTTCTCCTTCATGGCCATATGTCTTTGTTTGCTATCTTTCTTTTGCTGTGAATCGTTTTAGAGACATGCATGAACAAATCATCGCAAGTATAAAAGGACTTCCATGGCAGGGAGATGATCCCTGTAAGCTGCTTCGGTCACTCAATCGACTTCAACACCGCTCCCACTTCATGTGAGTTCTGGTGCTCTAGGTGTTGCTTTGAAAGTGCAACCATAACCAAGCAGTTATTCCAGCCCATAAAATATATACTCATCCCAAGCTTGTCTTCTGCAAAAATCAAACAACAATTAAGAACAAAATAATTTCTTCTAAAAATATAAAGACTACAGAGTATGCTTTGTTGCTGCCTTTGCATATGCTGACAGTTAAGTCTGCTGACAGTTAGGTAGTGCAAGTTTGCTGTGAAACTTCTGACAATGAAACCTCTCAAGCTAAATCTAATAATATCCTGAATTTCAGGAAATTATTAGATTTGTCAGTGCTATGCATGTTCCTGAATTAAGACTCTTTACCTGTGCGCAGCTATGCATGTCTAAGAAAATCAGTCTGTGGTCTCTTGTATAATAAGTAAATGTAAACAAGTTTTCTACTTCTAAAAGGGTTTAAAGGAAGACCCAGGGAACTACAGGCCAGTCAGTCTCACCTCTGTGCCTGGCAAGATCATGGGGCAAATCCGCTTGAAAACTGTTTTAAGACACTTGTGAAATAAGGAGGTGATGGGTGACAGCCAACACGGCTTCGCTAAGTGCAAATTTTGTGCCAGACAAATCTGGTGGCCTTCTACCATGGGGTTACAGCATTCACGGGTAGGGGAAGAGCAACTGGCATTACCTACTGAGATTTGTGCAAAGTATTTGACGCTGCCCCCTATGATAGCTTTGTCTCTCAATTAGAAAGACATGGATTTGATGGATGGACCACTGTGGGCAAGGAATTGGCTGGATGGTTTCACTCAAAGAGATTGCAGTCAATGGCTCATTGTCCAAGTGAACCTCATGAGGTTCAACAAGGCTAAGTGCATGGTCCTGGCAATCCTAAGCACAAATATATGTGTGTGAAACAAAGAGCTACACAAAAGTACAGTGCCTAAAGTTTTATTAAAAATACCTAGTACAATACCTAAAGCTTTATTTAAAAAAAAAATTAAAAAATCTTGTTGCGAAGCAGTTTGCATTTCTTGCATTGATCATATGTAAGAGGCTCTGCATGAACATGCCCTGATGTTGTGCCCATTTTCTTCTATCCTTCATCTTGCCTCATAAATTGCACCAATTTATGGCTTGCTGGAATAACCAAAATCATGTGTATTTTTTCATAACGATCTTTAATATTTTAACAGGAAGAGTAGAGGTATCAAACAAAAGCAGATCATTCCCAAGGTAAGATTATTCCATAAACTGATTTCTCACTTGTTTTTTTTTTTTTTTATGTTGTGACTATTCATTTTGATTGACAGAACAGACTTCAGAAAATACTCTTTTGTGGTGTAGGGAAGTCTTATTTATCCTTTAAGACTTCAGTTTTCGCAGTCAGAAGGCTATGTAAATGTTCACCTTTATAAGAAGATCTGAACAGAAAAAAAATGTGAATTGTCATTTGTTTCATTAGACTAGGAATGTCATAAATACATAAAGCAATTTTTAATCAAGTCATGGAAGACAAACAGTAATTATGTAGCTCAGTGGATACTCTTGGGGCAATTTAAGATGAAACAGTCTTGAAGTGTAACATGTACAACATGGAGCTAGGCAGTTTCATTCAGCAGTAGGTTTTATCTTATTTTAATGCAGACAGAAATATTTCCACTTCAGTTAAGAGACTTACACTTTATGTTGATTATGAATTTATTTTTCTAGAACTTGTTGGATTCCAAATCTCTGAAGCTCATAGTAAGCATGACTCTACATGATCGAACTACAAAATCCCTCTTGCACTTGCACAAAAAGAAGAAACCCCCTAGCATAAGCGCGCAGTTCCAGGTAGGTGACTGAGGTGGTAAACACCTCTAGGTGCGCTCTGACCTCATGAGAACAGGCCTTCTTGTCAATCTAGGCTGATCTTGCTTGTAAAACCAAAATGTTTTTTACTCTTAGGATTTGTTTGAAATAGGCTTAGTTATTTTAATAAAGTTAGGCTGCAATTAAAGATTATCATTATGCTATGAAATGTGTTAGTTCTTTGTACAATTAGCACTAGATCTGCATATGAGGCTACTTTAACAGAATAGGCATTAATGCACTTTTCATTATCCTGGGAAAGGTAAAAACAAGTGCACAGATCCCCTGTGCAGTATGTAAGAACTTCCATATTGGATGAATTAGGATTTGTATAGCTATTGGACCTGAAAAAAACTTATTTCTGAGGAAGGAGCTGTATCGTTGTCAAGTGTAAATTGAAATGCTGACATACAGAGGAAAAATACTTTTGAATATTTCATTTCAGACTTCACTTAATAAATTACTGGAGACACTGGGGAAGGCTGAGCCGTTCTTCATCCGTTGTATCCGCTCCAATGCTGAGAAGGTAAGACTGCCCTAAGAATTGAGCTGATGTAAGTGCTGTGCACCCAGGTCTTCTAACCCTGTATATCTCTTCTGACTTGTTCACTGTTACTTTGTGTAAAGGTGAAAGGTAACCATTGTTTACTGTTTCTACTGAACAGAAGTAGGCATTTTTTAGCTGTTGACTTATGTTCTTTTTCAGAAAGAGATGCTTTTTGATGAAAGCTTGGTGCTTCAACAGTTAAGGTACACTGGCATGCTTGAAACCGTGCGAATCAGAAGATCTGGCTACAGTGCCAAGTATACGTTCCAGGTATGTGAGGAACTGGAAGTGGATTGTGCTTTCAGAAATATTGGCTGCTGTTGGAAAAACATGCATTGACTCAGTCTTTTGTGTCTGTTCATGAGAAGCTTGGGGTGAACTGTAAAAATTCATTATAGTTTTGACAGAGCTACATGATGACAAGATGTAGTCTAAACTATTGTGTGAGTCATCTGCCAGTATGTTGTTTTATTGGCTTCATGAAGGAAAGCATTCCCAGTCTTGTGTTGCATGTATAAGCAATCAGTGCTGCTCATTGTCTCCATACGTTAATTAGTTTTCTATAGAATACTTCGTGCTTGTAGCTTTATAGATCATGTATAGGTGATCTTTACCTTTAGTTGGAGACTGCACGAAGCCTGCATTTTACAAGATGAGGGGAAAAAAAGCTCAATTTGGAATGATAAATAATTATTTTCATATCCCTATAGCTCAGATGTCTTAGCTTAATTGTAGAAATCTAGTTGAAACTCTAAACTTGTGAATTGACTTCTAACTCTGATCCTTTGCTGTCTCTGTATTTCACAGGAATTCATAGATCAGTTTCAGGTGCTACTTCCCAAAAATGCCAGGGCCTCTAAGGAAGACATTTTTGCTTATTTGAATAAACTACAACTGGATAAAAACTACTGTCAAATAGGGAAGACCAAGGTCTGTGAAACTTCCCATAATCAAATAAGAAATGCTTATGTACACTGTATTCAGTGCAGTTCATTTACAAGTGTTCTTTTCTGTGGTTCATGTTTAAGTTATGTATTTGTAACTGTTGTAAATGTTGACACAGATGTTAGTAGTTATTTATTATATATTGTCCTTGGTTTTGATGCCAATCTGTCTTTCAAACAATATAGCACACAATTTTGTATTTTAAAGACATCAGTTTTAGAAAATTGTTGCTATTAGTATTTGTCAAAAAGGGTGATGTTTTCATTTTAGAAGGGTTCTCTGATTTGAATACTGCAAGTACATGTTTATATATTACAGTCCTAACACTGAGATTTCTTTAAAAAGAAAAAAACAGACTTTTGCAAGTGCTAATTGCTGTCAACTGCTAAGGTTTGCTTCAGTAGTTAAGTCATTCTCATTTTTTAACTTGCAGAAATACACCTTAGCTGTTTGTTGATGAGCTTTTCTTTAACTGAGCAGGTTTTTATGAAAGAGGCTGAACGGCAGATACTACAGGAAACACTACACAAAGAAGTGATCAGGAAAATCATTCTTCTTCAGAGCTGGCTCAGGATGGTTTTAGAAAGGAGACGCTTTCTCCGAACACGGCAAGCAGCAATTGTTTTACAGGTATCTTTGAGAATTGTCAATCTCTTTTTCCTAAAAAGAAACAAACTCCCCACCCCAAGTAACATTCCCCACCTTGGTGTGCTCCTCCTTCACTTCAGAAATATCCCTTCTTAGGCTTGCTGGCGTTCCCGCTGTGTTAGGAGGTCACTGCAAAGGAATAATGCTGCTGTTTATATTCAGTCAGTATGGCGAAGATACAGAGAGCACAAATATTACCTTCAGCAGAGGAAGAGAATTTGTCTCATGCAAGCCATGGTGAGAGGGCATCTTCAGCGTAAGAGGTAAAGAAAGAGGAGCAGAATGACATAAAAACATGTGTTTTAACCTCTTAATTATATGACTATGTCTCCAAGTGCAGTTGTGTGTGATACTTGACCTGGTAATAACTGTCTAGTTGTTTACCATGTGATCCTGCAGTCAGGATCAAATGGCTAGTGGTATGTGGAACCTGGTTAAGTCCGTAGTACATGAGAATTATTCAGCTGAGCTGCATTGATGCATGTGAGTGCTAATAACCAGTCCTCCATGCTGTCATACTGTGAAAATATATTTGTACTTGGAGTCTATATTGTTTTTTAGGCTCTGTTTAAACTGGTGGGTATTTTTCTTGACTTCTGTGCATTAAACTACATGTATTTTCATCTTAACAGATTTCAGAAAATGGCTATAGAAAAGCAAAAAGCTGAAGAAGAACAGAGAAAAATGCATGAAGCTCTAGACAGAGAGAATGATATGAGCAAGGACGAAGGCAATGAACCAGCAACAGATCAATTGCCTGTGAAACATGAGTCAGAGCCAGAAGAAGCTGTTGGGGGCAAAGACGAAGCTCCAAATGAGCAAGCTGAAAACCTGAGCTCATCTGAAAAAGCCACGTTACCTCAGAAGAACGTGACAGAGGGCTCTGAGAAAGTAACGAACAGCCGGGAGAAACGTGAATTCCGCCGGCAGAGGGGGCTGGAACATAATGAGTTACAAAATAAGCATGTCCTGCTTTCCTTTGAAGGAGCAGCTTTAACGTGCCATGACGAACAAACCTCTTCTGAAGAGGCCCTGGAAACTGTTCCAGAGCCAAAAATATCCACAGAACAAGATGCTGTCCTTCAAGGAAGTAGTGTGGAAGAAAAGAGTCCAAATGAAGAAAAAGCCATTTTGGACACATCACCCTCAAGCGAGATAAAAGAAAGTAGTTCTATTCCTGAGCAACCACTTGCATCAGAAGTAGGAAAAGTAGATAAGACAGTTGATAGAGTGGAAGCAGAAAGGAACCAAAATAACCTGTTAAAAGGCAGCCAAAGCTGTCCTGAAAGGCCAACAAATCTTGCACTGAACCTTGAAAACACATTTTCTGCTACTGGGAGCTCTCAAACTCCAACTGAAGGTTGGGCAGATAAAAATAAACGTCTTGCTCAGAAGGCAACCAAAGATCTGGATAGCCCTACTTCTTCCAATATCCAGAGATACGTGGATGACCCAGGCAAACTGAAGTACAAGAGAGAAAAGTGGAAAGGAAAGAGACAGTCTGATGCTGGGCAGAATGACATGCTGAGCCAGTCTTTGGATGGAAGAACACGTGCAGATCAGTCTCCTCAGGATCCGTTGGCGTAAGGGCAGCTTCCAAGTTATTTTGACTTTTTCAGGAAACAGCGATATTTCAGAATAGGTGGAGAACTGATGATCCAGTACATCTGGCTATGTTATGGGAGAAAACAGAGCAAGGAACAAGTGCTGCTTCATCCCCAGTCCCCAGTTCTGTAGTTGAGTCTGTGTGGGTAGAACGTTTTCAGAAGCTAACAAAAGATACAAAGCCTGCCTTGACAAATTGAGATAGAGAGTCAGAGCTTCAGTTGAATTAGTGTATGGAGTTTATTTGTATGTCTATTTTGTCCACTAGAAACAGTTTGTAAGCATGATCATTCTGTTATGACAGGAAATCTGACATACCCTTTTTCTTTATTTTTGCATTTAAAAGTGAGTTGCAAGCATTTGTAAGGATTCTTTCTCAGAGATAACGTTGTAGGGGTTATGTAAAATCTGATAAGTATTAGGCTACAGGCTTCAATAAAACACATGTTCTGAAGCTAATCTTGTAACATTGCAGAAAGAAGGGGACTTCATCTTCATTAAATGATCTCTCAACGTTGGCCCAGTCTGTTGCTATGAGTCAGGTACTGTTGCCATCATGCATACTTATGTTTAATTATCCTCATTTATGAAGTTTAAAGATTTGTCAATAATTTACTATAGTGTGTTCTATATGCCTCGATTCCTTTCAAGTTGATATTTAGCTTGATATCTATGTAAAAGAATCTCACTAGCAAATGGACAATTCAAAAACTTAATTTTTAACAAGTAGACTCTTAAAGCATAAAATATGCTTGGATCTTGTTTTAGTAAGCTAATATCTATTAACTGAAGCGTTTTATTTTGCAATGGCAAACTTTTTCTACCATTCTGTTTTTTAAAACCACTTATAGAATCTCTTTCAATCATTTTGTAGTTTAGACTTTCTTCTTCTCTCTACTGTAGCAATCACCAGATACGATAGAAGAAGAAAAAGGCAACAAGAAATCTCCTTTGCAAAAGAAGCCCAGTGACCTCTTACCTACCACAGATTCAGCTGTTCCCATGCAGCCAGCAAGTCAGCAAATAGATGCCAAGTATGTACTCTGGGTGTGACTATGGGCTATCCTTAAGAAAATGAAAAAAGGCAGCTTACCCCTGGCACTTGAATTGTGCATCTCAAGAGCATGCCTGTGGAGAGATGTATTTACATCAGCTACACGAGTGGCTGTGTTGCTGGCTGACTTGATCTTCATGTTGACATGTGATATCTGACACTGCTGAGGAACAGATTCTCTGCTTCTTGCATAACACTTGTCTTTGAACAAGTTCTTTTTAACTTAAGCAACATACAGACTCAGATCAAAGGTCCAGGTAGTGCACTGTCGTCTCAATTTAGGAATAAGACACCGGGGAAAAGCTTAAGAACACAGTAAACTCATTGTCTGTTTCCTTTGGCCTACTCTCCTAGCTTCTTGCATTCTGCAACTCAGGGAACTTCCTTGAGACAGAAATGGTGTCTTGGATTTATTGAGTCTATGTATATAGAAAGTAGTGTTCTAGTAAACATCATAATGTCCAGATGTGCTTTCAGACTGTCTTTTCTACTGCTCAGTTTTTCTGTAGGTTGGCCTTAGAGTAAATATCCACAAGAGAGGTTATTTCTATTGTGAAATAATTTCTGTTGTGACAAGGTTGCATTTGCTTTATGTTCAGGTCTGCTTTCAAAAGTCCATTGCGTAGACTTTTGGGGAAAAAGCCAGACAAGAAAATTCCAAAGGAGTATCCTGATGTGATTGATGAAGGTGACGGACTCTCTCTTACATCTTGTATCCTGTTTCCAGAAACAGGAGGATCACAGAAGGTTTCGGAAGGTGATTTTCTTTGATTTGATCCCCATCTTGCTAATATCTTTTCTGTAATGTTTTGCATGCGTACTGAGAGAACAAGTACCGTAGAATTCAGTTCTCTTGCCTTAGAATAAAAATTTCTTTCTCAGCTTCTTCTGGACAGCCGAGTCGTCTCCAGGCAGGGGAGCGCCATGTGAAGGAGAGCAGTAAAACAAAGAAGAACCGTACTATTAAGATCAGCAAGATCTCAAGTGTGTCTCAGAATTGGCGAGCTTCCATGGTCCGTGAGATTGCAAATGCCAATGAACTGAAACATCTTGATGAGTTCCTTCTAAACAAGGTAAAATGCACTCAACTGTGATAAAATTCAGGTCTGTGCTCATCGTTCGTGTGGAATTTTTTTACAATTACTTTTCTAGGTGCAAGATTCTGTTATGATTTAAAGCAAAGGGGAATTGATTTGGTAGCCTAAATGAATTGAGTCTGTTCAATTCATTCTTCCCATTCCTTCCTTTGAGCCTTTGCATTTTTTATATTACAATAAATCCAGGTGACATTTGTTAATCCTTTGTTTGTTTGCAAACTTCCTTGTAAGGAGGTAGAGAGTTCTTCAGAGCCTAACTCCTATTTTTGTATCATCACAGTGCATTAGGAAATGATGTTTTAGGTAACTGGAATAAATCATAAATGATTCAGCCTGGTAACTGTAAAACAAGAACAAAACAGTGTTAAGGTAATGAATCTTGATGCAGGTATATTTGTGTTTCAGATCAATGACTTGCGCTCCCAGAAGTCTGGTGTTGAATGTTTGTTTTTTGAAGCCACAGAGAAATTTAGAGGAAATATCAAGACCATGTACTCTGCTCCTGTAAGTAGTAAATCTCAGTAAAGTGAAAAATTGGTAGTTAATAAATTAATCGAGGATACTGTTTAAATGTTTTACCTACTACTCTGTAACAAAGCAATTCTTAGCACAGAATTCAAAGCTGAATGTTAAACTTGAGAAAAGAATATGACAGTTTTGATGTAGTCTTAAGCAGACTGTTTAGTTTTCCTCTTGTTCATTCAGGTGTAACTTATTTTTAGAATGCCTGGGTTTTGCTGTCCTCAGCCTCTTCACGTTGCTGTATTTAATCACCAAAGAGAGTTGCCAACACCTTTTCCAATATTCTTCCAACTCAGCCTTGTCTCAGCCAAGTAGTGCCCTTCTACAGTGTAGTAGGGAAGTATGCTAATTTGTTTCTGTCGTGGGCTGTTATACTTTACTTTAATCATAAGTAGACTTTCTCACCTCTGAACTTGAACACTTAAAAATCTGTAACTGTATCAACAGTATCTGTAAAGGCTATCTTCTGAGTAATATTTTTTTCATCTGTAGAATGGGCAAATCCATGTTGGCTACAAGGATCTGGTGGAAAATTACCAGCTTCTAGTTACAAATCTGGCCAAAAAAAGGGAAGAGAAAGAAGTCAAGCTGGTTTTGAATCTTTTCCAATCCCTTCTGGATGAATTCATCAGAGGATATGCGAAAAAAGAGGAATCTGAACAGCCCAAGGTATAAAACCCACTCTGCAACTGACTTGTGGGATGACTATAAACAATGTTACTGTCCTTGGGTAAGGAACCTGTGTTACCTCAGAAAGCTTTTCGATGACTTCATCCTTCATTATTTGGGAAATGTTTTCCATACACAAATCATATGCATTACAAATTTTGAATGCTGATACATTATTATGGAGCTGTTCGTTATTTGACTTGCTCTTAATATTTTCAAAATATTAAAATGTTCTTGCATTTTATTTGGTGAAAACTTAAGTGTTCTCTGAAGATTTTGGAGGTGAAATTGCCTTGTCATCAGGCTATGAGCTCAACTGACTTTTAGGAAGTTCACAGTCAGCATGAGCTCAGGCAAGCCTCATACAAGTTGAAGCTGCAGTGCGGTGTCTAATACCTGGAGGTGGAGTGGAATCTGGTAAACTGAATAGGGAAAAAAGGGAATGAAATTTCTGGATTTCAAAGGCTAACATCAGTTCTGTACTTCACTGCAGCAAACCAAAGCCCAGAAGAAGAAACGAAAACAAGATCGTTCAGTAAGTACTTCTCTTTTTCGATGTTCTGAGTCCTCAGCTGTACTGAAAGAACACAGTGGAAACACTCTTTAAAGAGCTTGACGTTTGTACAAAAGTTCTGTTTCTCTTTGCTGTATAAATCACTTAACTCGTATATGAAAGGATGACACAGTATAAAACTCTTAAAAATTCTGAAAGTGTTTCCAAAAATCAAAGATCTTGCTTATGCAGGGATCAGTGGTACTCTAGCATCTTGATTGTCCATAGCATCTTTCTCAGTCATGGAACTGTACGTGTATAAAGCTAGCTATAGTTTGTTATTAATATTTTAGCAGTTGGATAAAGTATTGTGCTGCTGAACTTTAACAAAGGCAGGAGGTCAGTTACAAAATGACCCAGCAAACCCAGCTTCCTTAGGCTAGGGTTAAATTTGGTTTCAAGGTCAAAGCCATCAGCTGTATTTGCAAAAAGAAAAGTAGAAAATCTAAGATAGGGTATGTAGGTTTGGGTTTTTTGTTTGTTTGTTTTGTTTTGTTTGCTTTGTTTAAATTAAAAAAAAAAAAAAAAAGCAGGGGGGAGGAAGCAGGGATGTTTTCATTAGTTTCCTTATCTCCCACCAGATTGAAGAACATAATGGCCATGTATTCACAAACTACCAAGTGAGCATTCGGCAGTCATGTGAACACTGCTCATCCTACATCTGGCCCATGGAAAAGGCCTGTCTCTGCAGTGGTAAGTGGAAAAGAACCTCATTCTTACCACGTGCTTTACAAAATCAGCAGTCTCAGGTTGCACCAGGGGAAGTTTAGATTGGATATTGGGAAGAATTTCTTCACAGAGGGTGGTCAAGCATTAGAACAGGCTGCCCTGAGAAGTGGTGGAGTCCCTGTCTCCAGAGGTATGTAAGAGAGGTGTGGGCATGGAACTAAGGGACGTGGTTTAGTTATTGGACTCAGCAGGTTGGGTTGATGGTTGGACTTGATGATGCTGAAGGTTTTTTGCAACCTAAATGATTCTATGAAAGCATAGTTTCCTTATAACTTTGGCCAATACAGATTGAGTCTTACTGAGCATTATGTGCAGGTTATATAATAAGAGAATAAAACAAGGTACTTAGCACTATAATATGATTTGGAATGTTTGTAACAATTGTTATTCTCTGCAGTTTGCAAGTTGATTTGTCACAAGAAGTGCATGTCCAAAATCCAGAGCAGCTGTACATCCTGTGGGAAAAAGGTAAGAACTACAGATCTGGAGTGCTATACCATGATACCGCAGGTGATGCATGCAAAATACTGTCTTTATTGCTCAGCAAATAAAAATCAGATGTCCAGAAACTGAATAAACTTTTTAATAAAAGTTAAGTTCCTTTCTATGTTTGCATATAGTCAAAGCCAGGCCCAGCAGTTGTAGAAATGGAACGTTCTTCTTAAAAGGTGATAATTGAGCTAATTTCTAAACAACTCCTTTAGAGTGTGTGCTGTGTTAGGCAAACTGTTTAAAATAAAAAATACATCAGTGTACCATACGGTTTCTTTACTGCTTGCCTTTGATCCTAAGGTATATTTCCTTACTAAAGCTTGTAGGAAGATAGAATAAAGCATTCAGCTTTTGCTTTCTGGACACGTAGGTTAATTATAACGTGAAATAATAGAGTTCTGTAGCTTTGGGAACAGGCATTCACAGTGCTCGATCTGCATCAATTCCAGAATGAACAGGATACAGAACCACGTCACTTTGGAGTATGTGTGAGTTCTCTGACCAGTGAGAGAAATTCAGTCCCCGTTGTCATGGAGAAGTTGCTGGAGTATGTGGAGATGCATGGCCTCTACACAGAAGGCATTTACAGGAAATCAGGATCGGCGAATCGCATGAAGGAGCTGAAGCAGTTGTTGCAAGCAGGTCTGGCAATGTTGTCCACGCTTGACTTCCTTGCATGCCAGTTTTCTCTTTAATTCTTTTCTATTCTGAAAGCATCTGCCACTTAAGTGTTTTAAAAACAGCTTTTTGGTGGGCATATTTTCAACATAGAATTTATATTCCTTTTTCTGTCTGGCAAAAGCTACTCTAACATATAAGTGCCTATCAGCAGGCTTTTTCTTTTTTTTTTCTGTCGGAGTTACCACTCAGTTGCCCATTGTATACATCAGAGAAACGAACTACATTAAATAAAGACATTTCTTTTCAGATCCAAACTCAGTGAAACTGGAGAATTACCCTATTCACACTATTACGGGCATCCTTAAGCAATGGCTTCGGGAATTACCGGATCCGCTAATGACCTCGGCACAGTACAATGATTTTCTTCGTGCTGTAGGTAGGTTATAGAAATGCCTGAAGCAATGTTCTTTTTTTCCTTTATCTCAGTATTTATTTCGTAAAATAATCTCTAAGATGCTCTTGTTGGCTGAACAGCTTTCTTCCAGTTGATTTACAGCAATGATTTTAAACGTTTCATGTTTGAAAAAAAAAAAAGGGGGGGGGATTTTTCAGGGCATTTGTCCTCTAGCTTACATGCCCTTGCTTCAGAATTCCCTTTTTTGTAGCTGAATGTCACTATACAATCTCTTTTTCAAAAAACAGCAAGATTCTTAGTTTTTTTTGTTCTCCTTGATGTTCTGGACTAGATCTAGATAGGCCTCCCTTAGATTCATTTACCTTCAGTGGCAGTAAGGCATCTTCAATATTGTTGGAGATCATGGTGCATCATCTCATGATTGCTAACAATAACAACAGCATCTGAAAAAGTAGGTAAATTGCAGTGCCATCATGGCTATTTTAACATTCAGTTACGCCAATTAGTAAGTGAAATGATATCTAAGAAATTTAACTCTTATCTATTGCAGAATGTTTGAGACGGTATCAGAAGGCGCTTGGCTCTTTTCCACTAGTGTTGCACAGCAATTAAAATTTTGTGCTTTCTCCCCTTGTGCAGAACTACCAGAAAAACAGGAGCAACTCTGTGCCATTTACAGCGTCCTTGAACAGCTTCCACAAGCAAATCACAACACCTTGGAACGACTCATCTTCCATCTAGTCAAGTAATGAGTTTAATTATTTCAGTTGGAAAACTCCATGTGACTCGTTTGAGTTCTTAGCCTTCTAAAAGCCTAGCCCCCTTGAGTGTGTTGGTGTAGAGGTTGTATTGCTGGTTTAAAAATGAAAGAATTGAAGTTGATAGTTCTGCTTAAAAACAGACACATGCTTAACCTTAGTGGCTTTCTGTTCCTTTTTCTTATGCATGAGACCTTCTCTATTTAGTAGGTGTGACATCAATTTAAAAACACTTATTTGTACTGTTGTATGTACTCAGTACCCGAGGAGCCGCCTTATATCTGTATTAGGGAACTAGCAAACTCTGGCAAAGTTTGACCAGATGGCTGATATTCTAGCAAGTTTTGCTTAATTTTTTTTCTAAACATTGCATTTCAGAGTGGCTCTGATAGAAGATGTCAACCGTATGTCACCCAATGCCTTGGCCATTGTTTTTGCTCCGTGCCTCTTGCGTTGTCCTGATACCTCAGACCCTTTAACCAGCATGAAAGATGTTTCAAAAACAACCATGTAAGTTTTAGCAGTCTGCTGCAAAGTAGGCCTTCAAAATATGGTGAAAGGCTACTACTGACACCTGAGTTTGTTACAACTTTATTCATATCAAGCTGAGAAACTGAGGATTCTAAGTTACTGTATACTGGCTCTGCTAGTGCTGACGATTTGTATGTCTTTGTCTGAGTCCTTCCAACTGTCTCAAATTTACAAAGAATAAAATAGGATGTTTGGTAATAGGATTAGTTATTTGCCTAGTATTATGAAAGAGACAAAACTTCAGTGTAGCATAACTCTTCTAACTGACAAAAACATGAGGAACTGTGGTTCAGTCTTAACTTTCATAATCTGTGTTTATATCAGATACTCATGTTAGAAAATGTTCCAACTAATTTTTTCCAGGACTTTAAATTCACTGATGTATAAGTCTTATAAATTAGGTTTCTATCTTACGTCAGCATAATATTTTGTCAGGGACTGTACGCTAAGCATATACATCTTGCTGAGATACCCTACTGTTTGTTATGACTTGTATAAACTGACTCCTGCATACTTGGAAACCCCCTTCTAAGTTTTCATTGAATTGAAGAAGGTTCTGGCCTTGATCCTTTTTGTTCTCCTCACCCTCTAGCAGCTCTGGCTCTCTGAAGACTCACTGCATATCTGGCCTCCAATGAAAACAGTGTGGAAAATTACAGCTTTTT
Source organism: Aythya ferina (assembly GCF_964211825.1). NCBI lineage: Eukaryota > Metazoa > Chordata > Aves > Anseriformes > Anatidae > Aythya > Aythya ferina. Next base: position 4,398,338 of record NC_140324.1, read on the forward strand.
GTAACTTACCTATAGGGGCTTAGAGGTGGAAAAAGGCAGCTGCAGGATCATTTTGTATCTTAGAATCTGTACCAGCACAGGGAAATCATGCAGAGAAAATTGAAGCAGTTTACAGACATCACTATGGCTGCTTACTTGCCACTGTTGTGTGGAGTCAGCATTCTAGTTATTCCAGGAAGAGCATGTGCTGTTACGTGCAACGCTCTGTGTCCTGTTTTGCTTGCTGTGGTGGGTGGACTCTTCATCCTGCTATCATGCGGTGCTGCCCCTTGTAAAGCACCACTGGGAGAGCCTGATTGCAGACTGTGTGTGAGAAACATCCCCAAGACAGGAGAGGCATCTCATCCCACCATGGTTGTCCCCAGAGCTTTTATAGCATGAGACTGCTCAATAAACTCTTTCCCTTTTGTCCAGGTGTGTAGAGATGCTGATAAAGGAACAGATAAGGAAGTACAAGATAAAAATGGATGAAATAAATCAGCTGGAAGCAGCTGAAAGCATTGCTTTTCGACGACTCTCATTGCTTCGGCAGAATACGGTAAGTTTTTGAAATAAACCACAGAACCACACCATCCAGCAGAAAGCATCCCACTAGTTCTTTGGGAGGGGATGTGCTGCTTATTTTTCCTGTCCACCCTCTTTGGTAAGTCAAAGACTAATTGTGAGAAGAGAAGAAAAGGGATTTGCATTTGCCCAAAACTGTAGGTGGCTGCTAAATACACAGCTGTACTGGAGTCTGATAATTAAAGGATGTGGGAGTGGGGGTCTGTTCTTAGAGTGGTCTAAATCTATTTCCATATAATTAAATCAATAGAATTAAGATTGCAGAGTCTGTTGCATGGCAGAGGAGTTCCTTCACTCCAGAGATGGAGTGGACAAAAAGTATGCTGCATTCTATTAGGGCAAATATGCTTTATTTTTATTGTACTGTTTCAAAAAAGCAAATACCACCACCACCTCTGACTGCTCAGAAGTCACATTATAGTGAATTTGGTCTTTATCTCTCTCTAGCTCTGGCCTGTAAAACTTGGGTTTTCTTCCCCTTATGAGGGGATGCTGGTATGTACATTGCCTATGTTCAGAGTGCATGTTTTTTTTTTTTCTTATGGTACTATTGCATGACTAAACTTTCTACATGTGTTGTAACTTGGTTTTAAAAAACTCTTGAACAATGGAGATTGCATGTGTTGGTCCAACTTTCTCCCATGACTGCATGCAGTGCTGCTGACCCATTCTGCCTTGGCTCTGGTATTTTATAGGCATTCTGAATGTAACTTGTATTGGATGTAATAATTTGGCTTATGATTAACTGCTAAAAGCAAGGTTAGTTTGGCAAATCAAACTACTATGCTTCAAAAAAGGTAACACACAGAAATCAGGTGAATAGAAAAACTATTACCTTTTGAAACACTTGTATGAGTAACTAACAGCTCTTCAATTCCATGAGCCTTTCATTTGTCCTACTCATTTGTCTTCCACCTTGGAACTAGCAGACAGTCAGGACTTGGGTAGCTTCTTATGACCAATTCATAAAACTGCCTTGCAGAGTAAAAGCCCACAGGTCAAAGGAAATGACAGTAGCAACTCAGAACTGGACTCACTGAATGAAGAAGAGGAGGTTTCTGAAGCTGATAACCGAGAAAAGGAGATTCTCATTGATCGCTTACAGTCAATAAAAGAAGAAAAGTAAGTAACAGCTTTGAAAACCCTCCATCTCTGTAGGTCATGCCCTTTTGCAGTTGGAGTTAATACAGACAGCAAAGCAGTATACTATTCTCATAGAATCATTAAGGTTGGAAGAGACCTTCAAGATCTTCTGGTCCAACCATCTTCTGCCACCAACGTCACCCATTAAACCATGTCTCTGAATGATCTAGTTAATTATGTTATATAGGCCTTTATGAAGGTGAAAAGGAAAATGTAAAGGACTAGACAAGAAAATTATTATTTAACGACTCTATTCAGGATGGTTTACCTCTGAAATACGTACTGCTTAAATTTTAAAAAAAAAATTTAACTATCAGAGACATTATTTCTAGAGTGCTATGGTCTCTCTTTTGATGTAGGGAAGATATAACTTACCGGTTACCTGAGCTTGATCAGCGAGGCTCTGATGAGGAAAATGTAGACTCTGAGACCTCAGCAAGCACAGAGAGCCTGCTAGACGAGAGAACAGGACGGATGGATACCGAAGGTCAGTATTAAGGTAGTGTGTGCTTTTTTTTATTCTTCATATTTCACTGCATACAGCCAGCCAGGTGACCAGATGTTGTCTGGTCACAGCTGCTTATATCGAATTACATTTTTATGCTTTCAGTGTATTTTTTCTTTAAAGGAATTACACTTTCTGGATTACATTGCCGTGCTCAGAGCTCCACTATGCCTGCCAAAGACATTTGCAAAGTGCCTTCTCTTTTGCAAACCTATTCAAGCTCTTCCTCTGCATCCCTGGCTTCAAGACGCAGATTATCTTTAACGCTGTCCAAGATTAAAGTGCCCCGTCGAACTCCAGTGATGCCAACAGCAAATATAAAGCTTCCTCCTGGGATTTTCAAATGTACAGAATCTCAGGGACGGATTTCAGCTAATGAAGAGTCTCAAATAGTGGTGAAACGAAGGGAGCAGCCAGCAAGGCGAACTGATAAAATCCACTCTGTATACATTGCACAAGGGTCTGCCGTGGCCCATGCTCAGGAACTTTTGAACGAATATGAACCAACAGCAAAAGTAAAACGGAGGTTTTCGGACCCTTACTCCCACATTCCCTGTACAGATGAATGAAATACTTAAGCTGTCTGGATTTTCAAAAGTTGACTGCAGCTTTGTTTTTAACCCTTTGGAGTCTGTGGACTTTTCGTGTTCTTTTAAGTGGCTGCTGGGGAGACAGCCTGGAAACATGCAGTACTGTAAGGGTTAAGCAAGGTTGTTTAAAATAAATATGCTTCACTTTAAATTAAAACCCTGCAAGGAAGTAGAACGTAAAACTTATGTTGAGTCAGATACATGGATTGAGTGTACAGGAAAAAAAATAATGTCCCCTGATTCTGCTGCCGTGCCTTTTTCCATTTGCCTTACAATGGACTCTAATGGGACCAACAGTGACTTTGCGTCAATGTGTGTTGCCTTAAATTTTTTATGTTTTTATGACAACTTTGTGTGGTTTACAAAACGGTTAATGTTGTAATAGCCTTAACGGAGACCAAAATGTATAAAAATGTTTATTAATACATTGCACTTTTTAAAAATACGTGTTAGTTTATCATTGTTCTTTTGCTGGTACCTGCCTTGCTTAGTGAACAAATTCTTAGATGGGAAGCCACTGCTTTGAATTGCTTTTTCTTAGCACTTCAAATCATATTGGGGAAAGCTCTCCACACAGGGGAAGTACAAATGGCAAAACTGGTGTCATCATGAAGTGTTTTGGTGCCCTTTGAGCCAAATTCACAGTCCAGCATAGAGCTTATGCTGTGCAGATAACTCAGCCCCTCACAATTCGTATCTGTGTGGTGAAATCCCTCAGGGCAAAGCGCAGTAACGCATAAAAGGCTTTAAAGCAGAGCGCCATACACAGAGTTGTGGAATTGGTCTGAAGTCCGTGATGCTGGGTGCTGCTTCTCAAAGGTCAGAGTAGTGAGGGAAAAGCACTACCGTGGACGCTGTCTCGATGCCACCCTACTAGGTCCGGGCAGCAGGGGCTTGTGTGGTTGCGTGGGGAACATTTTTTGGTTTAGATGTGGGATTTTTTATTAATAAAAACATGCAGAGATCTCTCCAACTTGCCGCCCCGCCCCGCGCCCCGCCTTAAAATGGCGCCTCCTCCCGCCCCGCCCTAAGATGGCGCCCGCCTTCCGGGGAGCGGCGCTGAGGCGCTTTCCGGTGGCCCCGGTCCGCCATGGCGGCGACGCGGCTGGAGCTGAACCTGATGCGGCTCTTGAGCCGCTGCGAGGCGCTGGCGGCGGAGCGGCGAGACCCCGAGGAGTGGCGGCTGGAGAAGGTGAGGCGCAGCCCGGCCGTCCAGGGGCAGCGAGCCGCGGGACGAGGCCGGCCGGGAAAAGTGGGCGGCCCGGGAGCCCCTCGTCCCGCAGTAATACTCGAAATAAGCTGAGGTAGCGGGTGTTTTATAGCATTAAAACTTAAGCCTTCCTCTTAGCCGTGTTGCAGCCTCTGCCAGGCAGAATGTATCTCATTATTGCTGACGATTAAAAAACTTTTTCTCCGCAGTACGTGGCTGCTCTTGAAGACATGCTCCGAGAGCTGAAGAAGCAGTCCAGGTGAGATGCACTTTGAAGACCTGAGTGACCGGTATTGCCAGCAGTCTGTTACCTATAAGCCAAACATAGCCCCCAAGCACCAGGAATATGTACACTTCCCTGTGGAGATACCTCTCTGTTAAGGGGAAACTGTGTGTGGACAGCAGGCACAACCCAGCACCACAAGGAGCTGTGCAGCTCTGTCGTGGTTGCAGACATTTCCTTTGTAGAATCATAGAAGGATTGGAACATACCTCAAAGATTATCAGGTCTCAGTCTCACACTGTGTCCATGCACCTCTGGGTGTGCTGTGGGCTTGAGCCAGCAGCATCCACAGTGCCTTGGAAAAGGTGACTCGTAGGGGGTTGTAGGAGTGTTCCCAGCTTGGGGCTATTTATTCTTTGAAGAACCACGTGCTGTTTTGTTTAATTTGAAAAGTTATCCTAAGTAATAGAAAACACTGAGGCTTACTGATTATCATTGGTTCATTGTTGTTTGTTTTTTTTTAATTCCAATAGTAAGCCTGCCCCAGAACTGCTGAATGAATACTCTCGCAAAGTGGACTTTCTAAAGGGACTTTTAGAAGCTGAAAAATTGGTAAGATATATTAGTTCAGCTTGAAAAGACTTTAGAAGTATTATCCACCTATTTGTTCCTTGTTGCCTTGTTTCTATGTTTCTTTTCATCTTATGTCTCAAAATAACACTTGTTTAAGATCTGATCAGGTAGTCCCTGATAAAATATGAATTAATATATTGTATTTTGTTAAAAGGTGGTATTGTATGAATCCTGAAACTTCTTTCTGACTTTTCAAAAAACATAGAATGCATCTTGCCAATATTTTCCCTGCTTCTCTGATGTGAAATCTAGGGGCAGGTACTGTTTGTTAGGCCTCATTCCTCTTGTACAGTACTGTGTGGATCTGGAGAGCTACGAAATGCCAATAAGCTGATACTGTCAGTGCTGTTGTTCACATTGACTTCACTGTTTTGTGTGAAGCAGCTGTGGAAATGCTTCCTCAGTATGTTGGTCGCATATCCAGGTGGCCTCACACTGCAGGATGTGATGTTTGTGACTTTTTTTCGTTGTTTCTTCTTAATTATAGAGTTCATCAACTGAAAAGGCACTGGCAAATCAGTTCTTGGCCCCTGGGCGTACACCTACAACGACCAAAGAGAGAACCCCAGCTACCAAAACGGTTCATCTGCAGACAAAAGCTCGTTGCACAGGCAAGATGAGGAGTGAGCTGCTTGGTACAGTATGTTTTGGTGCTGCTGCTTCTTTCCTGCCAGTTCATAGATTTTCTTGTTGCATTCAGCTGCCTTTGGTGGCTGTGCCTCCAGTGTGTCCTAGGCTGGGTGGGGAGTCACTATTTTTTTTTTTAGGTTCGGGCACAGGCACTGTGCTGCCCCTGGAGGTCTTTGAATACATTACAAGCATTTTCACTTGCCCACTGTAATCTGTGTTTTGTTTCTCTTTCTGCTTTCTAGGATCCCTTGGCTATCAGTGGTAAGTTTAATCTCTTGTTCTCTCTAACTTTAGTTGACCTGAGTCTTACAGGGAGAGAATTGTAGCATTAGAAAGAACAGTTTATGTTTACTGTTGCCCCTGTTCTCTTCTGGTCTACATAAATCACATGACCATAGCAGCTCAGAGTAGGTGGTGTTTAATTCCTCTGAAACATACAGCCATGTTATTCATCTAGGGAACCGGTAGGAATTAATTTGTGGTTTCCATAGCTACTGTTACAGTGGCTGGAACTAGGCCAATCTAACGTGTCCTGAAAGAGAACACCAAGAAAAAGAACACACAGGCTTAAACCATGCCCTCAGGGATATGATTCATCTGTGTTTTTTTTCCTCTCTCAACCAAACGTGTGATCTTATGAGTTCTCTTTTCCCTGTGGAAAGCAGGTAGGCATTTGAAATCCATATTCCCTGGCATAGAGGGTCAAGTGGGATTAAATCTTTGAACATCTGAAAATCCCTCACAGATAACTTGTTTCTTCACCCGATGATTACATGGGATTTTATAGTATGCCAAAACACAAATTTTACTTGTTTTCCAGATTCTGAAGAGTTTAACGTAAGGAAGCGGAAGTAAGTCAAAATTTCTCATTCTGATACTTGGTGCTTTGGGAACTGCTTTGCCAATGACTTTTAAATCACAGACACACTGCTGTTTGGGTGAAGTGCCTGTTGGTAGAAACCTAAATATAATGACCATCTGATTTACGTGTTCTTGTTGTCTTGTCAGAGTTGCGGAGTCTGGGGAAACACTGGGAGAACAACCCACAAGAAAGTACAAATTCCAATCTGTTTTTCCTTGTGCTCTTGCAGAGGCCTTGTGTCTGATGAGAAGCAGTCAGCAATTGAGCTGGATGCTGTGTTACAGCACCACCAGGACATGCAGGAGAAGTTAGCTGAAGAAATGCTAAGTTTGGCTCGCAGTCTCAAGAACAACACTCTGGCTGCACAGAATGTGATAAAACAAGATAACCAGGTAGCGCACATTATGGTGCTAAACTCATTTTTGCAACCTAGAAGGTTAAACTGCAGCTATAGTAAAAACAATAGCTGTAACTTGCTTCCAGATTAGATTAGAGTGGGGAGATTCGCAGGCAGTATGTCTGCTTCTGTAGTGTAACTGAACCTTTTCTGTGTTGTAAGAAGCAGTGGTGAGAACTTTCAAATTGGAATGCCTGAAACTGAAAGGGTTTTGACTGCAGGAGCTGGTAAGCTTCCGTAAATGATATCATATTTGGAACTGCTGGTACTTGACTTTGAAAACCGGAACAATTTAAAGTAAATTAAATCCATTTGTTAAGGACCTTGTTTTTACAACTCAGTCACAGGTAGTACAGTCATCCCCACATGATAAGAGTTCTCACCATTCAGGTTTGCCAGCAGCATTTCATCTAAATCCTGGGCAAGCTTAGTGCATTTTATTGCCTGTGTACGTCAGCTGATACACCATTTGTTCTCTTTGCCTCCCAGACACTATCGCATTCTCTCAGGATGGCAGACCAGAACTTTGAGAAGCTCAAGGATGAATCCGACCGCCTCGAACAGCATGCAAAGAAATCAGTCAACTGGCTATTATGGATAATGTTAATTGTAGTTTGTTTTATATTCATCAGTATGATTCTCTTTATCAGAATTTTCCCAAAACTAAAATGATTTTGTAAAAAACTGCCACAAGCATAGTTGAAAGGCTCGAATGGTGTGGTAACTGTCAGTAATCAATTCTTACCACCTGTCACATCCTGAAGGAGGCTGTCCAAGGCCTACCCTTGCACCTTTCTTGTGCAGTCAGTGCATTCAGTGAAACCACGGGGAGCATTTTCTGTGTTTGGATACTTGGTTCCTTTTTCTAATTAGTTGATAGTGCCTACTGAGGAAAGAACAGAGATAAAGATAGCAGTTTACACTGAGCTCTGAACAAGTTTCAGATAGATAGTCTTCTCTTTTTAATGTGGTTGTGGCAATCGTTATGATTCCTGTAAAAGGCATTTACTCAATAGGAATATAAATAACGCTTAGTTGAAGTCTTAAATTTTTTTTTTACAGCTTTACTGTACTGAACTAGGATCTTGCTGCCAACAGGATATTTAATTACGAGGTTGTGTACATATACAGCTGTAGGGTGTAGGAAAAGAACGCTGCTATTGAGTTGCTAGCCTGGCTTGGATTCAGAGAGTGTCGACAGGTAAAATTATTCTCAGGCTCACCTTCTTCCCAGATCAATGTTTGTTTTTGCAGTCGTCTTCAGTTTAGAAGAAGGGTTGAATTTGCATGCAGTCGCAATGTTTGCTCCCCTTTTTGTATGCACAAATGTTCTCGCTCAGTGGCAGTTATGTTGATGCTCTTGCATCAAGAAAACATTGTGACCCTGGCACCGTAGAACAGTACACACAGTACTCTCCGTATGGTATAGGCCTCACCTGTACAAATATTTTTTCACTGTAAGAGGAAGGCAAGGGAGGCTGGTATCTTCAAGACAGAAATAAAAGAAAAAAGGAACAGCCACTACCATTTGAGACAAATTCTTCTGGTCGAGAGTTTTTTTCTCAGTTGTAGTATTTTTTAAGAGCTTACTACAAGGAAATAAAGATTGAAATAAACTAGAGACAGTATTTTGAAAACTTAATACTGGAAAAAATTAGAGCCTGCAGGAAAGGTTTCCTGTATCAGTTTAAGAGCAATTTTCAGGAGCTTGTGATAAGTTAGAAGCAAACCTGGAGCATCAATCTGTAAAATGTTGGTGTTTTCGTTTTTACAGTGTTTCATATTGAGAAAGCAAGCCTGTTACTCCAAAATCTTCCTTTGCCATTTCGATTGCTGTCTATAACCACTAGATGGGGTATTTTATGCTTTTCTGTTTGGTCATCACAGCAGCCCTAGGCAAAAGGAAGGTGAAGGAAAAGCTGTGTTTGTCACAGCTGAGTTCTTAGGAAAGTTCAGCTGCTTCTTTGAATGTATCCCAGTATAGGGGACACACTGTTTCAGAATTGCTCTTTGCTTCTTTCAAAAACATTGAGTTAATGAAGACAATTAACAATTTTAGGGAAAGTATTTTTGTTCATTTAACAGCATGCTTCAAATTTATTATGCCAGATATTTATAATTACCAAATGAGTGATTATACAGCAAAGTACAGCTTTTCACTTTAGCTGCTCATCTATGTGGTAATGCTGATTCCATTCCAGAAGCCTATTACTTACCTTGAACTTAATAGAAATTTATAGTTGTAGCAATCCATTTATGGACATTTGTACTTTATAGTTCATAAAAAACTTCTGGGAAATGTTTGACTTTTCACTGTGCTTCGTTAGTGAGTGCTGGGTCACCAAACTATTTTTGAATTCTAATTGTTTACTACTTTGCCTGCAGGCATTTCAGTGCTGAGCTGTTCTTTTACAGCAGAGGTTGAATGCACAACTGGAATTTTTTTGTGTGAGATAGTGGAATGATACACCATTAATCCTTCATCATTGTCTATAACATTTCCCCTTTAATACTTGAAATAAACCGTTTTTTTCCAGCTTGCGAAAGATGTGGTGCTTCATTACAGACAAGTTTAAAGCTGAATTTTGCTACTGACCACGTAACTTTTTAGCACTTCTAAATTAGCAGTTCATTTGAAAAGAGCTGAGCTGAAAGGGAATTACCAGTGATAGCCCCCAGGAAACATTTAGCCTTCCAAGTCAGCAGCAATTCCTGTACAAAGAAGCATGTTAGAAAATCAGAAAGAGATATATTTAACTTTAGACCACTGACATTTCATAGGTGTTTGTTATTTTGATGGATAAACTGGGGGAATGGAGATTGAATTCCATAGCTACTGACACCTTTTGTGCTATCTCGCATGACCATTGAGCGCAGGGCCTCCAGCACTGCACTGAGCTGCTGGTTACCTCTGACCCAGTGGAAGAATGTTACCTTCTGCACTGGCAAACCAAACGGATTAATTGCCTCAGTGGCCAGCAATCTGCCTGCACACAATGACTGCTTTGTCAATTGGCAGTTGCAGCCTTTGCTTTTCTGAAGTTCATTTAGTAATTATAGTAATTCAAAAACACTTTGAAGATCTGTGCCAGCAGTATTTAGAACAAACAATCACTCATGGCTTTGCGACGTTTTGTAGATGGAGTGATAGTTTTTTATTTTTGACTAACGTATGGGTGGTGGTTGTATGATCTGTGACTTCAGACCTCAGCTCAGTTTCATAGCATGGGGCTCAGATGTGCTTCTCACAGGATAATGTTATATATAGAAATGGCTTGCAGAGGGTTGCAAACATTGTGAAGTGAGAATTGCCTAACTTTCCCAAAAGCTTGGGAAATCCAAATGGAGAGATGTTTATCGGGCATAGGGCTGGGCCTTGGTTGGCTTCTTGGCAGACTAGCTACTTTCAGGCAGCAAGTAAAAAAATAATAATAATGTTTTAGAGACTTGGGTCACGTCAGGCTGGTGAATGCAGTGCCTCTGAGACTGGCAGCAACGGTAACTATGGGTCACTCCAAGCTTTTCTGGCAAACATTCATGGTGACAGACTCTTAGATATAATACATATGATTAAGCTGTCTTCAGACACAGCTGGATTTGATAATTTGGAAGGATTTTCACAGTAGATAAGCTGTCAGAAAGGATGCACGAATGGTAGGAGCAGAATACTGTATACAATGGTTGCTATGGCTGGGTAATCGCTAAGCTTGTTTTGCACATACGCTTCCTTGAATTTATTTTACAAAGCTTCTGTGCATCAGACTTGATAGGTTGTGAGCAGCTTTCTAAAACTGTCAGCTACTCTGCTAATGGGGCATTTAGTAAAAGAGGAGAGTGTGGGCAGGTGAAGGTCTGTTTGTGACTGCTCATTGTGTGATACTGGACCAGTCACCTCCATTCTTGTTCTCTCTGCAAAGAACCTGAAACAAAACCTCAAAATCCAAGTCTTATGATCGATAGTTACAAGCATGAAAAAAATTTCAACCATAATAACATAGCAGATAGGAGCACAAAATAATAATCAGATCTCTCGGACTACAGCAGGGTGCTGATGCCATTCCAGAGTCCTACGGCCCAGTGCAGGACTGGCTGATAGCTCTTGTCCAGATCTGCCACATTGCTGCGGCTTGGTGTGCGCTCACTGTGTGTTCCCACTGAACAGGAGTGACATTAAAAACCAATGAAGCTAAATCAATACCACCTGTCACATGAGACCACTGTGACATTTCTGGCACGAGCGCTACCTCCTAATAGGAGATGGAAGTGGGAAGCAGCAGCAGCTAGTGAATAATGGATTAGATATGCTTGATTTGTAACATTTACAAAGAAAGGGTGTGTCTCCTAGCTACAGAACAAACTGGTTATCAAAACGGGAACTCGAAGTTCTGTGTCTAAAATGCAAAACGTTTGATAAAGCAGAGTGAAGCATAGAGTTACGGTGTGCTGAACTCTGCTGTGCTGCCCAGAGGGCTGTCCCTCCAATTTTGACGTGTGGATTAGCCAAAAAAAAAAAAAAAAAGTGCATTAATAAAAAAAAAAGTGAAGTCTAGATTAGAACTGGTGTAGCCAGTTGGTCGCCTGGGGCACGGCGTGCCCATACTATGTATTAGAGAGTGACGCTGCTGCAGCCACTATTTTGCACGTGGCTGCTGATAGAGAACAGCATGCCTGGCAGCAGTGGTGTAAGTTGTGCAAACTGGATGCGGGGTTGGCTTAGGTGTGCTGTGAGGAGTTGTAGGAAAGAATGGTGGCGAGGCCAGAGGGAGGTGAAGGCCAGCTGGGCAGCCAGCTGCTAGGCAGCTGGGCTCGTTACACGCAGGTTACCAGCACTGACTTGTGGTTGTACTAGTAAAGAAAAATCTAGTCGAATACTTTGATGCTGAATCAAAATGAAAACTTTCTGACAAGGAATGGAAAGCAAGTTGAATATCGCATCTGCTTCTGTGACATCCAAAATTCAGACTGGATGAAAACTGAGGATAAAACAGGGCAGCGTTGCAGAAGGCCATGGAGTGCTGCGATTTCCTTTGCCTCTTTCATCTCCAGTTCCTTTGAACTGATGTGGCAGAGATGCCCTCTGCCACTTTCACCTTAAGCAAAGGTTGTATTTGCTAATATAACAATAGAATTGTCCAGAAGGATCTGACAGAGTTTCCTGTTTCAGCGTTAAAAAAAAAAAGGGACTTCTGTCCTTAGCACGTAAAGTGACCGGACCTTCATCCTCTGAGCTTTCTCCCATCGAGAAGAGAGCGTTCACTTATCGGATTTGGTGTGGACGGAAGGAAGGGTAAGAAAGGAACTTTGTCAATCCATGACGTGAAATATTTTATATTAGGAGATTTGGCAAATAGTTCTGTGTGACTCTAAACAGGATGAGATAAATTTTCCAAGGTCAGCTCTCCTGTATTCTCAGCTTTTGGGCTAGTCACTTAGAAGTCAATTCTGTAACCTTTACAGCGACATCCTGCCAGTGATGCAGAGACTTAGCTATTGTTGGCTTCAACAGCAGCTCCTCTGCATCTTCAAAGGACAGGAGGCTGAATAATGTGTACACTGCATGGTGAGAAACTTGTGAGCAGGGAAGTAAGCCTGGCAAATCAATTTTACTCGATAAAAATCCGGCAACCTTAGCTGGATTCTAAGTGGACCCCTTTTCTTCCCTAACTTCTGTGGGTAACTATTCACCTAGGTAATTGGAACCTGTTTGTAAGAAACACTGAATGGTGAATGAAGCAGAAAGTGATAATCCTGACTCTCAGTTCTGCCTTCTGGCTTGCTGCTAGGCTTTGGGTCACTGAACTAGTTTTCAGCTCTTTTGTTCTTGAAACAGCATTACTACCAAGGTACCTTCTTGTAAGTCCTTTTGGGTGGAAGGCTTTGTGTTCCTTGAATATTCATAAACTGACTAATTAGCATGGAACTTTAAGTACTCTTGTTTGGCTAAAACAAAAACAAAAAGCCAGTTCGCCCAAACACAGACGTCTGCAGTGTTTGGTTCCGGTGTGAGTTTCATGCGAAAAAGACGTTTCGTTTTCAGGCCATCGAGCTTTCGGCTAGCTCAGTATCTCGGCGATCTGGAAGCCAAGCTGTGTTATCTCTCCACATGTAGTTGCCAATACAAGGATGTGACAGAGCTCCGAGGGCAGCGTGCAAAGGCTGTTGCATTGGGTACGTCCGCGCTGCTGCAGACAGCAGGCCCTGGAGATAACGCTTTGAAGAACTGGGCTGTTGGTGCCTAAACAGCTCGTCCTCAGCTTTGTTAACGTGAACAGGGGAAAGCTACGTGGGGATGGGGATAAGGCAAGCAGTCTCGGCCCTCTCAGAAGGTTGGGAGTGAGGTTGAGCCAGTTTATCTTCCATACTCAATGCAAGCCAGCTCACTCGTGCAAAAGTGGTTCCTTTTCTAGGGATGTTACTGCCTGGGGCGAGCTTCCAAGGACTTCAAGTCCTAGCAGCATTGATCCGGAGGGGCTGGGATCTGGTTAGAATGTCAGCACAGTTGGGCTGGTTTGACAGGGAGGCATTCGGAGGGCAGAGTGGCATGACTTCCAACTCTGCAGTCTCAGAAAAGGAAGCTTGGGACACGGCTGCGGAAAGATTGTTTTCAGCCTCTGTGGGCTGCCGTAAACCATGCACGTAGAATGCAAAAACAAAAACTAGTTCAAGGTTTGGCACGATTTTTGGGGGGAGGGAGAGGAGAAGACGCATCCGTGGGGGATGAGGGACAACAATATACGTCAAAGTACTTCTGTACTTGAGGCTGTACCAGATGTGTCATGTTAAAATAACAATCTGAAACAAGTGTTGTGCATGATAACCGCATGCCCATAGCCCTTGACTATTGTATTCCTGTTAATTTGTTAATAAGCAAAGGATAAGGGCCTGCATTTTTTTTTTTAAGCGTTGAAGGCCGTGGTTTGGAGGTCGCTGACCCTGCAGACATTGCGCACCTTTATGAAAGGCGATGCTAGGCATACAGCTGTATTTTGCTATTTATCTGCTTTGTTTGTATCTTAAGTCTGTCCTGTGATTCGTGGCAGCTGTGAAGTAACTGTAGAGCAAAGATGAATAATGGGACAGTTTTTTGGGGGGATTTCAAAAGAAACAAGGCTTTCGATGGGGCCTGTAAATTTACAGCATTATCTCGTGATGTACTGCTTTCACACTGTACAGTATTTCAAGATGTTTATTATATATTATCTCAGCTGAAATTCCAAAGAAGGCAAAAAAAAAAAAAAAAAAAAAAAAAAAAGTATGTTTTTCAGGAAAACACTACAACGGGGGACATTTTGGGTTCCATCTCTGAAAGTACCATACAAATTTTGTTACACTGATTTTCTAAATAGCGTAAAAGGGAAAAGACCGCCTTCCAAATGCACTGGGGATTCCCATAGACACAAATAGTAACCTGGCTAATACTCTGTACATTTTTGTAAATTTTGTCCTCCAAAAAATATTTTTTTACCTCATGCAAGTGCACACTGTTCCAGTATTGTAATTGTAGATCTCTCCCTGTATCAAAAAATGTTGAAGGTCAGAAAAGACAATATTATTTCCAAGTTCCATACCCATGTTCTTTGGCTTCTCTAGCCAGAGATTTAGATTTATTTAAGTAAGGAACTGACAAAAATAGTCTTAGTGGGGTCTAGTAGAGAGATAGTGTGGTTCTGTGAAGACTTTATGTAGTTATTTTCTTAGGCTGATTCAGAAATGAATCCCCAAAAGTTTGTCACAGTTCTTAGGCATTTCTCACTGCTTATTTATAAGTTATTTTAACTAAAACATATATGTGGTGGGGAGAAAGAACTCTTAATGTTGTTTAAGAAAGGAGTTGTATTTAATATATCAAACTTGTGATTTTTAGTAGAGTTTCTGAAATTGGAAGTTAGAGAAGATCACGAACTGTAGCTATTAGAAAAAAAATACCAAACAGGTGCTGGCTTAGTTTCCTAGAGCCCACATTGCTACTGTTGGTTTATCTGATTGCAAAACTAGTGTACTGTAGCATGATGAATATGTAGCAGTGACTGTATGGGAAAGATGCTGGAAAGATTGCACGCTGATGTTCTTAATCAGTAATTAGAAACTAAAAATAGTATTTTAGCAAAAGATAATAAATCTGTAGCCTTTAATCCTCCTGTGCCAATCTGTAAGCTGATATCATTATTACATGAAAGGCAATGAGAACATAAGTGAGTAAGCAAAAGTAGGTTGCTATTACAGTCACATTATAAATTCCACATAGCCCAAACTGTCTCGTTGATGTTTGGCTCTCTCTGCTTTATGCAAAGTCTATAGTCATAAGGCAGGTTAATTTGCAAGCACAGAACGTATAGTTTTGGTGTCTGTTTCCATTCCTTTGCTGTCCTTACTTCCTGGAGCACTCTTTAGAGAAGTGAGTTAAGTTCTGAGTCTCCTCTGCACCTGTGAGTTGTAAGTAGAAGGGAACATCTGAGAAAATGGCAACAGGAAAATGTGTTCCCATGATGGCAGTTGCCACACACCAATAGGCTCGATCAACAGCTAACGTGCTGTGCAGATACACATCGTCTCTTGCTATAACAATCACAAGAGAAGGCATCCCCACTTAAACCGGGCCCTTTCATCTAAGCATTTAAATACTTTGCAAAGGGTAGGATGCAGTTATTGCTACGCAGGTACCATCACAGTTGATATTGTTTACGCTGAAGTGATTCAGTAGAATCAGGCCCCTGACCTTATCCCATCCAACTGGGAAACCTCAAAGAATGTCAGCGTGAGCTCGGCTAAAATAGCTGTGATTTCATAGCCCATACCTCCTCCCATTCACAACTATGCAATATCCCTGTGGCAACTGCAGCAATCCTTTAAATGGCAAAGGAACACAAATATTTAAAACGATGCAAACTCTTTTAAAGCAGTTTGGTGTCCAGAAAATGGAGCCAAGGCAGAGTTCTGGTGCTCCGCTCACCCGTGGCCTGCCTCATGGTCCATTAATGAGCAAGAAATGCAATACAGAAGTGGGGTTTGTTGAAAGCTGATGGTGTGGCAAAGATTGGGAAGACAACTGTATTTACTCGGTGTTTTCAAATTAAAAAAGCTTTATTCCTGCAGTTTATGTAGCTCTATCTCCCAGAAATGGGTGAAAGCAAGCGCCAGGTGAAATTACTGGAAGTTGCCAGGAACCGTAGTGTAATGGCTTAGTGCAACTACAAAGCGCAGAGGATTTAAAAAAATAATAATAAAAAAATAAAAAAAGAGGAAAATGCATCAGATGCTGCATCCCCCTGGAGAAAGGGGCTGACATAGCTCCTCAGCGCTGGCCCTCCTGCCCTCACACAACACCACCCGGCCCAAACACAGCCTGATCTTTACCCCTAACCCCCCCAAAATCGGCCTCTTTTCCCCTTGAAAAAGGACCGTCCCCGGTCCCCGTTCCCTCAGCGCCGCGGCCCGGCAGGTGGAAGCCGCCGCCGCCGCCTCCTCCGCTCCTCCCCCGGCCCCGGCCCCGGCTCCGCGCCGCCCTTTGCCGCCGCCCCGCTCCTCTCCTCTCCCAGCTGACGGGGGCAGCCCCTTGTTTACCGGCCAGGGCAAGCAAGCAGCCGCCAGCCCGGCCTGCGCTGCGAGGCGGCGGCGGCCTCACGCCTCACCGGGGGCCGGCGGGGAGGAGCACGGGGCCGCCCCGTTTCCCTCAGCCGGCGGCTATTAAAGAAGGAGAAGGAAAAGAAGAGGGAGGAGGGTGGGTGGAAGAGGGGTGGGGGGGGTGAGGCCCTCAGCGGGTCCCTCACCGACGATGCGAAGCCCGGCCCGGCCCCCGCGCCCGCCCCGCGGCCTCTGATTCGCCCCAGCCGGGACGCGCCGAGCCGCGGCGGCCGCAGGGACGCGGGCATGGCACCGAGACGAGCGGCGGCGGCGGCGCTGGCCGGGGCCGTGGTGCTGCTGCTGGCGGCCTGCTGCGGCCGAGGCCGCGGGGAGAGTGAGTAGGGGAGCCGGGGTGTGTGTGTGGGGGGGCGAGGCCTAAACGGGCGGTAGGGTTTGGGGGGGGGGGGCACCGGCGCCGTGAGGGGGCGGGCGGGTCCCCGCCGCCTGCACCCTTTGGACCTGGCGAGCGCCGCCGAGCCCAGGCCGCGGCGGTGGGGACGGCGGCCCCGGGGAAGGCTCGGTTGGGGCCTGCGGGTCCCCGTGGTGCCGGAGGGGCCCGGAGCTCTCCTCACCCCGGGAGCGGCTCGGGTGACCTTCAGGGCTCGCTGTGGGGTGTGTGTGGGGAGGTTCGGTCCCAAATTGCCGAGGGGCCGTGAGTGGGGTAGGGGGCGGCTCGGAGGAGGTCGAGATTGGAGCGGGGAGGGCAGGACGGAGGCTGGAAGGGCTTGGGGCCCCCGCTGGGTGCCCGGGTTGCCGCGGTGTTTACTCACGGGCACGCCGCTCGGCTGCTTCTCCACACGCCCAGGGGGTCAGGGTGCTGCCCCTGCCCGGGCTGCCCTCCTCTATCAGGGCCTCCCCGGTTTCTGTTGGGGTACAAGAGGCTGTTTGGGGCTCCCCGACGCTTCTGTTTTAAGGCTGGTTTGAAAACGAGCTCCAGTTTCAAGAGGTTCGTAGCGTGGCGAGGCTTCGAGTCGGGAGGGTTTGTCATTAACCGCAGGAATACTTGTAGGTAATCTTCCAAAGCCGCGGGTATTAAAGGGGGATAAAGCTCGAAGGTAGGGATCTGTGCTTAAACAGCGACTTGTAGAATGTGAGGTAGGGATCTAAAGGTGGTGAATTGGAGGTGGCGAGCTCGTGAAATTAATGGCTGATGTGAGTTTAAGCTTTAGGAGCTGCTTTTGATGGGTAATATTGAATAAACTTTCTTAAGAAACTGCTCTAGTCGAAGGTTTTAATGTCAATGATTACAGTTGCATATTTTTTTTAATGTAAGGAACATATTTATTTGAAGAGAACTAACTAGCTGCTCCAATTGTCTATCCTGTAGCGCATCCCGTAGTCTACCTGTTAGCTTCCCCATCAGAAAAGGCCACAGCAAGAGAATTGCATCAAGTGCAGACGAGGCAATCCTGGGCATTTTTAAAACGGGGGTGATATTGAGGGAATAAAGCAGGGCGTACCTTTGAGACAGCCTCGTTTTTTGCAGCAATCTGACAAGTCACGTATTTCAAAAACACCTAATTCCGACCTCATACAACGCTGTTACATTAGAAGCCTTTAAAAGAGACTGCGGATATGTTTTTAACTAGGGAGGGTAAGTTATAGCTGGCAAGCATGTACAAACCCGCCCATCACCGACAGAGGAATGGAGAAGGTAGTTGACATATAGCACTAATAATAAATCCATACACAACTTTAGTCCAGCAGTTCCTAATTTGAAAACATTATTATTACCACCACGCTGAAGCTTTTTATTTATTTATTTACTTACATGCTTAAAAGCGTATTCTGCCTCTTTGGTTGCAAGAGTGAATACGATCATAGCTGCTTCATCTGTGCGGTAGGAAAATACGCTCTACAATTTATGGATGGAGAGACAGGAGCGATGTACAGGACATAAAAGCAGCATCTGGGGTGGAATATTTGTGTATCATTCATACAACGCAGACACTTTTCAAAGTATCTTAGAGGCTGTTTGGACAGTAAGTTCCTGAATTCAAAAGGTTTTCAGCTACTTTGATGTTTGACTCCATTTTCTGAGAATGATTAGATCACACAGCACCACAGCGTGGATTGAAAACAACACGCTAACGTGGAGGCCTGCATCAGAGTGGCTGGAAGGGTAAATGCATGCACAATAGTTGCATAAGCAAACAAGTTGTTCCCTGAGCAACGGGACTAATGAAGTCTGCTTTCTTGGAGATTTGCATCCTGCATTCAGTACTAGCATGCCCCATGATAACGCTGCTCTCCAGTGACAATATTCCCTGAGCTCTGAGCCGAACCATGATATTTCTTGTGCCACGTGTCTTCTTCTTCCCTTTACTTGTTGCAGACAATGCTAGCATTCGTCTCACATCTGCTAAGAGCCGGGGCAAAAGCAGCGTATGGTGTGTTGAGCAGGCAAGCTGGATGGAGGGTTTATTCACTCTTGAAGCTGTCTTTTGATGGAGATGCTGAAGGTTTTCCTCCTTAACCCATCCCCAGTTTTCATGTGTTTGGGAATCCTGTGTGTGTGCGCTCTCTTCCTCTTTTACATTTGGTTTAGTTGGGTTCAGATGTGGTTGAGAGGAGGAGAAGCAAGGGTTAAGGAAAGGAGACCAGACCTGCTCACAGCGTGAAGATGCACACATTTTTAGTTAAGAAAAGCAGGTTTGGCTTTTTATTTTTTCTTTATCGCTGTGTAAACATAATGCAGCTTCTCGAAATAAATCTCATGCGTGACTCACACGGCAGTTCATTAGTTGTGGTATTCAGGGTGGGATTCACCTCACCTGGTCTCAGGCATCTATCAAAGGAGCAATATGCGTTGGGCACCTTTTGAAATTAGTAGAAAGCTAATCAATACAGTCAGTAGAGGTTAGAGTACGCTTCTTCCTCTTCTAAGCTCTTCACCTGAAGCTGGTCGCTGTACTTGCACGCTGTTGCTGGTGGTGGGAGTTAGGAATCTGTCTGAGCTCTCTGTGCTGATGTTAGGTGGGACTAATTCCTTTTTTTTTTTTTTTTTTTCCTTTAGTAATAGCCTTTTAATGTTATTTTACTCGGTGTTGTTAATTCTGATTCATTTGGGGTTCTTTTTTCTGCTCCTAAACTCATTAAGAAGCTGGTCTCTTACGTTTTAACGTTGAGAGACTCGGTCTAGAGTGAAATGTCGCTCCAGGGGGTTTAAAGTAGGAAGAGTGACTGCAGCAGGGCAGTGTCAGAAGCAGGCAGTGACCGTGTCCACCAACCATCCCAGCGTGTGCCCTTGCTATTTTAGAGAGGCAGTGCATTCATTCTGAATAGCCTACAAAAAACCCACAGGCTTTCTGATCGATTTTGGGGTGGCCGTTTTGTGGAACATAACTTATCTTAATGTTGACAACCGAATCCCCAAATCTGCTGGCAGTGACCTCTGCTCGTCGCTCTGATGGATCTCCCGTGGTCCTGGGATGCTGTCGCTCCAGCACCACCCCTTCCAGTATCTTTGCTTGGAAAAACACAGCAGCACGAGCCTTGTTTTCCCCTAATGTTTTGATTTGAATGTGGAGAGCGTGATGTTGTAGTAAACCAGGCGTTAGAGGCAGACCGGGAGGTTATGTATGCTTTTGGCATTAAAGAAAGCAAGCTCCGTGACAGGCTGGCCCTTAGTTCAGGAACACTGGCTTGCGTAGTGAAAGATAACAGCCACCCGAGATGTTATCCGAGCAGGCTGCAGGTTCATAAACAGCCTCACTTTTGAGTGCATTTCTGAATTTGCTTCGTTGCTCAGATCCAAGTGACTGAGGTGCAAAACCAAAGCTCAATAACAAACGTTTTGCTAATAGATAGCTCCTGTTAAACTATTACTGCACTAGGCTAGAAGCTGGCTTGTGGTCGTTTCTTCTGTCCCGTCCCTTAACAGGATTCTTTCATGTCTCAATTATCCTAAGAAACACCTAAAAACCCATTTCCCAGTTTCCTAATGCCTTCTGTGTACAAGTTAGCATTATATAGAATCACCAAGTTTTTGATTTAATCGGCGAGTGCAATTTTTCCTAAATGATTCCTTTATTCACGTCGGTAGTGAACGCTCTAAAACGCGCAATTAACTAATGGTTATCTTAAATGGTTTATGTTCCTTCTGTGTAATCCTACATCATCCTGGCCTCGATTGTTCAAGAGCCAGAGCTCTAAAGCAGTGAATCATTAAGGTCTGGTATCCAGCTAGTTTACTATAAACAAGGCTTAAGTTCCAGCTATTCCCTCGGTTAGACTGTATCTCCAGAAGTAACCTCTGACATCAGATCTCCTTTCTTCATTCAGCGCTTGAAGGTTGCTACCAAACTAGTTTGTTCGAGAGGCTTGGTTGGCATCCCAGGATTTTTTATTTTTATTAAAAAAAAAAAAACAAAAAAAAAAACCAAACAAAAAAAAAAAAAAAACACCTTGCAACTTTTTTCTTGGGGATCTGATGAAATGTGCCTATAATGATTTTTTTTTTTTTATTGTTATTATTGTTTTTTAAGTTCCTTTGAATAGCTTAGTAGCTAGGGATGGAGGAGTTTTTCTTCTCTGGCAGTGTCGTGCTGTGCTGCTGGATGCGGAGCCCGTTTCTGCTGAAACGCAGGAATCTGTGTTAGCAGGGCTTTTGCCAGTAGCTTGAACAGGAATAGCATTGGGCCTACTATTAGGGAATCAGACTGAGATAGTTATTTTGCTGATTTCTGTATTTTTTGGACCCAGGTTGTCTGTCTTACAATTGACTCCTCAACTTTGCTCTCCCGGGATCGCACCTGACTAGCCTTTGTACTGAATCACTGAGTAATCCCCCTGCCCCTGCAGAAGAAACACTATTGAGAGAGGCTGTGGAAAGCCACTTACTACTTTGCTTAAAACTGCTTCTCGTTGTCTTGGTAACGATAAATTTATGGGCGACTTCAGCAGCTGCTGCATGAGCAGAAGATGCAAACTGCTGAACAGAATTCAAGAGCAGGAAAAGATCGAGGACCCCGCAGCAGAAAAGCAGGTCTTGTTTCAGATAGGTGTAACTCCTTCTCCTCGATGCCCGAGGAATTAAAAATGAGGTTCAGCTTTTGTGGTGATACTTATCACTTAAAAACCAAACTGAAGTAGATAACGAAAAATAATTCTTAAATGTAATTTTCTCTGAATGTGGAAAAAGCTGGATAAAGCCCCTTAATCTTTGTACATTTCCAATCATAGTAGCCTTTTATTCAATTGTTTGTTTCGGAAACGAGCATGTGATTTGATTGAAATTCCTTTTAAGTTTCTCTGCCAGGCTAATGTTGCAGTGTTTGACATCTCCTTCCATGAAAAGGGCTTGGGCAGAAGCTCCCGGTGCTGGAACCCCTTAAGACAAGCAGACAACGTGCCGGTTTATGACATGCTATTGCTCAGGTTTGAAAGCAGCAGAGTTTGAAGAACTCGGGTCACATCCTGGTTTGCTAGGGCGTGTGGAATCTCCTGTCTGGTCTGTGCTGGCAGCACTGCTCACAAATAATGCTCTCTGTGTGAGAGTTGAGAATTGGCCCAAAATACAAAAATAGTTCTAAAAAGCCAAGTGAGCTGATGGACTGTGGATGTGTACTTCCAGCTCTGGTAGATCTATACAATTAATTAACTCTTCAAAATGCTTTGCTGTTTACCCACAAGCATCACCTGCCTCTTTTTAGGTTTAGCTTCATCTAACTTTTTTGCTTTCACACACTTCGTGAAAATATTTGTCTGTCTCAGCCTTTGGCTGCCTTCTCTGCGAGCTGCAGTGGGGGGAACGCTGCAGGTGAGGGTGGTTTGTACCCTGCACGGGTGTCTAAATCGTGTTTTTGGAGGAGAGGGGAAAGCCTTTGAGCTGTTTCTTTTCTTTCCTTCTCCATGCTGGGGGCTGAGTGCCTGGGGCAGGGCCGGTTTCTGGTGACTTACCCAATTCCCCTCAGAATGATGATGAAAGACTCGGGTGACTACATGTAGTGTGTAGGTGCTTTTTGTGGCCTTAAGCCATGATAAAAGCCTGGAGCTTTTACTCTCAAAAGTAATTCTTCGGCTGCAGGGTTGAGCTGTATCTTTTTGGCCTGTCCATGTCTGCGAGGTCTGTGATGGAGCAATTGCTCGTGAGTACCACCTTGGTCAGCTTGCTGTTATTCTACCTCTGTGCTTTGCAAGCAGTAATTAAGAAACAAGGAGGTGGATTTTGCATTACCAGATAGTTGTAGCTCCATTGGTGACTTGTACATTGAATTTCAATGTTTTTGACTGTTATTGGTCCTTTCCTGAAGAAGCTACTGGCATAGACGCAGGATTTTTTTGGTAATGATTTAAAATATGTATGCGTTCTTGATTAAAATTTTTGACCTTAATAGAATATATTCTCCTGGGCAATGAAACACGCAAGCCTTTCAGTAAGAAACAACCCAGGGAGAAGTCCCCAAACCTTCTCTCCTTCCCAGTCTGTGTGTGGCTGGGAATTATTCTGTCCTTCTGCACAGCTTTAGATTTGTTGAAGCTTTTCCATTTGGCACCAGTTGATCAGCAGTGATTATGCTCCCACCAATTGCTCCTTCTTGATTGAATGTCAGGAGCTTGTTAGAAGCTGCAAAGCAGCTAATTGCTTCCCAGCATAGGCAGCTTAAGTTTGGAATAACATACGAATGTGCTGATTTTACTTGTTACTAAAAAAAAAAAAAAAATCCTCCTTATGCTGATGGCATTTCTTCGAGGTTTTTCCTTCCCCCATCAGGGCTGAAAATTTACTTGCTTCTTGATCTGAGCCTCAGACGTGTAACTTGGAGGTTTGCAGCTCTTGCAGAAAGGCCCAGGTGATGGGGCCGTGTCGCACGCCCCCTCCCTTGGAGATACTCGTAAAAATTGATTAAATTAAATAACAAGAAACCTTCCTGAAACCAAAGCTATTGCTCCCCCAGTTCTTTGATCCCCTGCCTGGGATGGACAACGAGCTTTCTGGTTTGCTTCCCATTTTTCTGCGGTGTTTCTTGCTCCTATGTGGTCTTCAGATTTCCTTCCCCACCTTAGGAACACCCGCGATCCCTGGTGCAGTGTGCATTAGCTATTTCTTCCAGAAAGAAATTTATGAAACGACTTGGATACGGTGCCAAAAATCCTATTGGGCAATAACATTGCTCCGGATCCTATATTAGTGCTGCCAGTTTTATTTTTTATTGCAGTGGAGCAGATTTCTGAATAATCATTAAGACGTTTGCATAGAATTTATTTTTAACCCGCACAGCAGTGGTCTTTGTACAGCCGGGAGGAGTCAGGCGATTGTAACCATCAAACATCTGGGCATATGTTAATTCTGGAAGCCCTGATTATTGCTGAGTGTGTTCTTGAAGTTTAATTTTATACACAGTGACAAAGAAAAGTAAATGTGCTGGGCTTTTAACTCTCAAGGGGAGCGTGTGTGTGCGCGGGGGCAAGTCTCTGCTGTAGTCAAAAGAGGACTCCTGAAGTAGATGCAGTCTTAAAATTAAATGTTTCCACCTGGGCAGGTGGAAGTGGTTGTCTTGCATGCTTGTATCACCAGACAGGCTTCCCTTTCCTCTGATGTTCTCCCAGAGTGTTAAGGGCTGGCTGTATCTTTCATGAAATTTGTTTTTCTAAAGGGTTATTGCTGGGGTTTTCATTGTGTTGTGTGGACATGGTGCTCTAGATTTCCTTACTTGTAATTAGAATTCAAATTTTACCCATTCAGACTTGTTTCCTTCTGTCCCTACTTTTGCTGCTGCCTGGGTTCATTTTATTCTGTTTCCCTTCTAACCCAGGCTTTGTATCCTTGTTTGCTCTGCCGGTTCTTTGGGTTACTGGTTCTGCTCAACAAACTGTCCAGGTAGCCAAGGCAGGGAGATTTGCAACCTTTAGAAAATAATAACAAAAAAAAAAACCTAACCCAACAACAAAACGCCTAACCTGAAAAGAATGCTCGGGGCACAAATTTCTGGTGTAGTAAATTACTCATCAGCAAAGTCTGGGCGAGAGCCGAGGCTGCATCTTCCATGTGGATTTCCAGTTTTTTCCCTTCCCGAGCACTGCCATTTCCTCCCCATTCTTCTTTTCCTATCTCTTCCCTCCCTGCAACCATTCTAAATTACTCCCTCTAATCCAGTGGCATTAATTGCACAATCTGGGATGAGGTAGGTGTGTCGCTGGCAACTATCTAAAGAAAACAGACTCTGTTGCATGGACACCTCTTACTTTGTAAACGCTGAATGACGTCTGCGGGCTGCTGTTGCCGCTCCGGTCGTGATAGGGGTAATATCCAGCAGCTCAAGATGGCAGAAAAAAATTATGAAATACTCTTTCAGTTCATATTTTGTAACCCTATACCAGGGAGCGTTCCCAACAGTGTATTTCTTAACGCTCGAAGCGTGCTTTTATTGAAAAGGCCCTGGCTGTGTGTTCTGAACGTAGCGATATATTATGGCACGGTTGGAAAAATGTGTGTGTTTGGAAAACTGTTTTTTTAAAAAATAAGTAAATAGCATTGTTCTTTGCCTTCCAGTTTGCAGAAGCATGGACATTCGCAACAATCTGACCCGGCTGAACATGCTTGAGAACTGCACTGTGATCGAGGGCCACTTGCAAATATTGCTGATGTTTAAAACCAAGCCTGAAGATTTCCGCGAGCTCAGCTTTCCCAAACTGACTATGATTACAGACTACTTGCTGCTTTTTCGCGTCTACGGCCTGGAGAGCTTAAAGGGACTCTTCCCCAACCTCACTGTGATTCGAGGAACCCATCTGTTCTTTAACTACGCGCTCGTCATTTTTGAGATGGTTCACCTGAAGGAGATCGGCCTCTACAACCTGATGAACATCACTCGAGGCGCCGTGCGGATCGAGAAGAACAACGAATTGTGCTACTTGTCCACCATCGACTGGTCGAGGATTTTGGATTCTGTAGAAGACAACTACATCGTCGCCAACAAGGATGACAAAGAAGAGTGTGGAGATGTGTGTCCGGGCACTGTGAAAGGGAAAAGCAACTGCCCGCCCACTGTGATCAACGGCATCTTCATCGAGCGCTGCTGGACCCACGACCGCTGCCAGAGAGGTGGGTCTGCGGGGCGGTGAGTGGTTGCTCTCAGCATGGGTTTTAACCTCTCAGATCTGTCTGGGAGCTGAGACGTCAGCTGTTAATCACCTGTGTGAATAGTGTGTCCAAAAATGCTGTGTTTCGTTTCTCTAGAAAGTCAGGGACTGCCTAGAGCTCCCCGGTTTAGTGTGCTGTGAGTATAGCTGTTATCTTGTGTACTGGTTAGTGGTATTAGTGCTTCTGGGGCTTGGCTATGGGATTAAAAGTCCAGGTTGATTGAAAGACGGAAACAAAGCAGCAGGAAAGGTCTTTCAGGAATAAACCTGACTCCGGAAGAGTGCAATTATATTTTTACTGAAACCATCCGGTCATAAAATGTGCAAGATAGGTGGATGGGTGAGCAGTGTTTGCACACAGTGAGACGCTGGAAGCCGAATCGGACTGGAAGAAAAGGAAAAGGAGGAAAAAGAGAGGTCCTGGGCAGTGCCTGCCCATTGCAGGAGCCCTGGGGAGGGAGAAGGAATCGCGCTTTCAGGCTCGGGTTTTGGTTCAGAGAGAGAGGTGTGTTCAGAAAGGCAGCTGCTGTCCTAACCCCTGAACCCCAGGTCTGAAACTGTGTCAGGGTTGCTTTTAATTTCATACAGATTTGTTTTTTCCAAGCTTGGAGCCGACCTTAAGTTTAGTTTTAATTATATATTTGCTTTGATTTATGTTATGACTGACGGGGAGCAAAGTGAATTGAGGTAAAACTGACACATTCAGAGCTGTCTGTCTTGGAGGTAGTGCATCCAAATGAAGCAGTGTGTCCTAAGACGAAATTAGGAAACTTGCGGGCTGGAGAGCATTTCTTGCCAAGCTTTAAAGGGCAACTCTGAGTGCTAAGTGCCAAATTTGAGAAGGAATTCCTAGCAGTATGCATACGCTAATGAAATTAATGTGGTTTCCCCTCTGCTACTCCTCACCCCAAATTGTCTAGCTTCCTTTTAAAGAAAGTGGTTATTTTTTATTGCCGGAATAACAGGGTATGAGCAAGAACATGCAGGAGTGTATGTGTGTTTCTTTTTTTAAATGAAAACTCAGGTTATAAAGCACTTTAGTTTCTAAACTCTTTTGGTGTGCAGTTATTATCAGCACTGAAACCTGGTTTCTTACACGTTCCTGTTTTGCATTTTCTACTATTTCATGGGGTTAAAGACCTAACTGAAACATTTTCTGTGGCTGGACCATTCATAATGTCCCTCATTCCTGTGAATCTTCTGGGGCTGTGCTACAGCAGGCTGGAATGTATGGTTTCTCTCCTTTATGTGACTGCCTATTTCCACGAAACCTGTAGGAATGTAATATTTTTACCTTAGGGGCAGAAATCTCAGCTCCTCAGCCTCTCACACAAATTCAGCTAAATTCATCGGAGGATACTGTGCGTGATCATGCACTTAGGTACCTAAAGAAGCCAGCCTAATAAATCTGTTTGACTTGAATTTGAAATTTGAATTCGGAAACGATTTCAGAAGAAATTCTATGCAAATTCTCCATCTGGTTTTCTGTGTTCCTTTTGAGAAAATGTAGAGAAGCCGGGCTCCTGCATACTTTGGCTGTAACTGATGTGCATTTTCAAAAGCACTTACTCCTACTTAGCTTTGTTTTGAATGCTAAGCTTCGTGCTTTCATTGGTAGCTGGTGTTCTCAACGAGATGGTATCTGCATTACATTGTGCCTGGTGACACCTGCCTCTATACCTCAGAAGCTATTTTAACTGTTCTTCGGTACTCTTTTACATGTGTTAGCCTTTTTTTTTTGACTGTTTTAGACTTCCAGTACACGCACTCTAGTAGCTATAGGAGAGATTGGGGCATTTATTTAGTGTATCTGTTAGTGGAATCGCTGCCTTCTCTGTTCTTTTGCCAGCCCTAACGTATCCTTAGCATGTGTAATTGTTTTGTCAAGATTATTATAAGCTTGTGTGAATTGTACTTTGGCTTTCCTTTGCCTGAAGAGCTCAGAGTAACACCCAGCACTGAGGGTATTAATGTCAGGAAGTCTTTCCCTCTGCGTTTACGCAGCTTATCCGGGAATCTTCTGCAGCTAATGCTGTCTCGTTGAGCGTGCTGAAGTCTCACATCATTTGGGTTTTTAAGTATTTTCCCCTCTTCTTTTTTAGTTGCTTTTTTTTTTTTTTTCTTTTTGCAGTGGTGGGATGAAATGCAGAAGTTTCAGTATAGTTTTCTGGGGGGAAGTTGGGTTTTGTTTGTTTTAGCGCAGGTTTTTGATGTTTGTGTTCATGCACTGTTCACAGAACTTAGCATAAAACCTCAGTTTTGTAGTTTTCTATTTTTCTTCTTCAGATGGGAAGTTGTTGAGGTCTAAACACCAAAGGCTGATAGCCCTGCTAGATAGTTCTGCCCTGGGACTGTGGACTGTGATATTTTGCTGTTCTGTCTGCCAGAAAAACATACTTCAGGAATACTCAACTACCGCTTGTTTTGATGCTACAGAATGTGTGTCAGTTCAACGGGGAAAGGTCCCAAGCTGGCAAGCTTTGCCAGCCCGCTGAATCTACTTTGCCAGCCTTTGAATCTTGCTGGAGAAACGAGGGAGATGAGCAGGAACCTCGCGAGGATGTGTGTGAAGGTTGGAGGACGGCACCGTGCAGAAGCTGAACGTGATGGGAGGGAGGTGGAAATGGTCAGGACCAAAGGGGATCCCCTGGAGTCCCCCATGCCTTCCACACCAGTCCCTGGCCCTTTTGTGCCTGCTTCCCATGGCCACTTGGGTGCCATCCCCACCACATCTCACGCTGAGCATGCGTCTTTGGTATTTCTGTCTTTTAATCAGCACAGATATCCCAGTTGACTCCAAAACTAACTTTCAGTTACAGCGTGTAATTATCTTGGAGGCACACTTCCAAGTCTCTGAATCATACTTACAGCTCTAACTCCAGCCCAGAATTTTTTTTCAGTTGGTGATAACGCGTTGAAGACAACAAAGTGAAGATCTTCTTACAGACCTTAGAGCTAAGGTTGTGCATGAAGCCAGTCGGGAGGAACTGAAATGATTTGTGGGCAGCCGTGTGCTCTGAAACAGCAAACTCGTGATGCTGAAGAATCTCTGTCTGAGTATGAAGACGTGTAGGTGGATATACCAAAAATCGAGATTGGTCAGGATGTGTTTCCTGCAAGCTTTCCTTTCCTTTTTTCGAAATCACTTGTCTTGGTGTGAGAAGCAAGTCAGTTCAGCTAAGGCCAACTCACGTTGTATTTTGGGTAGGAAGGGAGAGAAATATGTAGTCTGTTTGGAATTTGGGTCTAGCCTTGTGCTGTTTATGGCAGCCAAGAGCTGTGCCTATTCTGGAGGTTTTGTACCTTTTCAGCCCACGTTCTTGTAAGGCCTTTTTATATGTACATACTCTTATTTTCATTGCCATAAAAATGTAGTTCTCAGTTCAGCGCAGCATGTTCATGCAGAGAGCGCCGTTGCTGAAGAATTCAGACAACAAAAATGCTGGAAATGCCACGTCCTAGACCTCAGTTCATATTTGCCAAACATGATTTTCATATTTTGCATTTTTTTCCATGTGTTTTTTTTTTTTTTTAAATGTAATAAAAATGCTATATGTCTGTCACTCCACTTGCGGAAGGAACAATTCCCTGTGAAATAGGATTTCCTGCCAATTCTCTCTGCAGTCAGTCTTCCCTGTCCATACGTAATTTGAAGCAGTCTGATGTTTTCGACAGTCTCATTGTAAAAGCAATTCAGCCTTTAACTTGTGTGTCGGGTCATCTAGAGGTAGAGTAAGGTAGTAGGAAGGAAAAATGGAATGGCCAAATAAAAATTAACAGGAAAGCAATCTGTAATATCAGCCAGTCCCTTGGTGACTACCGAAGGGCCGCATTCCTGGGATATAAGGACAAATATCTGAAATACGAGTGGTGAAATTCAAGTTCTCCTGTTCATTCCGAATGAAACCTTTGCAGGATTCTTTTATCTTTGTGGTCTCGGGACTTCATGCTACGTAGGAATTTGAGTTACTAAGAGTGTAGGGGGGCCATTTCAGGTTTGTACGTAGACTCTTTCTTCAAACTATTGCTTTATGTGATTAAAAACAAAAGGTATCTCTCTCAATCAGTGTAATCACAAATTTGCAAAATATTAACCTCATTAAAAGGAAGGGGAAGGTAAATAAAACCATTTGTGCCAGTTGAAGAGGATAAAATAGAGCAGGTAGTAGTGATAACAGTCTGGAGTAATTGGCACGTAAAGGAGCTGCTAAAGAAAGGCACTGTATGAAAATAATGATGCTTGTCTGGATTTTTTTATGGTGTGTAAGCAGGTCTGGAGACTGGGGTTACAGCCGAATCTCTTTCCTTTTCCTGTGACCTGTCCAGGCAAAATAATGGGACAGGTAGGGGACAGGTAAGGATCTGAAGAGTTGCTTTAGTAGCCTGCTTTGTTTCCTAGTACAAACAACACAACAAAGCACTCAGAAAAACGTTGCTCAGCCTGAAGTGTTTTTCAACTGCTGTGAAACAGCTTTTAAAGAGACTGGTGCCAGAAGAAATCCTGCAACGACGAACATCTTCAAGGCAGATTTGAATAATAAAGTTCAGAGGTGTGTGTGGGAAACATTTTGTGATGTTTACTTAGGTAGAAATACTACTTAGCAACAGCTTCCTGTAATTTTTATGTGCTGGGAATTTCGGTAACCATAAGCTGAGCTTTATTACCTTTGTATGGGAAAGGGGTCTCGAAGCACTGCACAGACTTAGCCAACCTCAAGGGCAAGATATTTTTAAAGCTTCAAACACAAAGAAATTTTTCCAGTTGCTACCACATGAAGTGGAAGTGCTCTTTTTATTTGGAGATCTGATAAGACCTGCCTCTTTTTTTCCTTCCCAGCTCTGACAAATGCCAGATGGAAGTTGACACCCGATAATCTCACTGGGGCGTCTGTTCCAAACCTTGCCAAGCGACAGCTTTATTGAGCGCGTGTAGCGCTTGTGGTCGGGGCTATTGTGATGCTTGCAAACGGCTGGACATCCTAAACTAACTCACTTCAGCTTATAAAGAGTAGTTGAGACATTTATGGTGCTTGGTGGTGCGATGCAGCCTGTGGAATTGGGAAGAAGGGGTGAAAGAGTCCACACCAATGGCTATTTAAGAGTATACTACCTACTTAAAATAATGAGCAGAACTTGGTGTTGTGAAGAAGACCCTAGTTTGGCTTTTTGCTTTAACAGCACGCTGACCTGGGCTGACGCAAGGCTGTAGGGTTTCAATACTTAGTGTTTCAGCATGCTATTAAGTCCCCATGTATGCAGCTCCCGTGGTCCCCCCACGTTGGTGTTTCTTGGGCTTCTTCACTGCTGCACTTACACTTAAACACAGGGGTTGATGGTTTCCTTATCCACAACCAGCACTTCAAACAGAAGCCACAGTTTGATCCCTTCTGTCTTCAGAGCACTTGGATGGGGACTAATTCCCAACTCGCCCAACAGTTAATGGCAATAAATAGAGATAAATTGCTCCAAAGTTAGTGATTTCTGTATAGACACCTTGTCCAGGTGAACGTGTTTGATCAGCTGAAAAGGAGAATGAGGTATTGTACCCATAAAATGGAAGAAACATTAATCTTGTTTGGTTTGAGCTGCGATTTTAATTCTTTTTTCCTTCACCCCTTCCCCAAAGCTCTTGCTGTAAGCTGCTGTCCGGGCTGCAGAGGAGTTTAACATGCAGGGGCTTGGAAGATGCTCTGAGTTGGGATCGCTGCTCAGGCTTCAGTGGCAACCCAATGTCAACTACTTGCCATTTCCAGGGCTGGCATGCCACGGTACTTCAGCTAGAATACTTATTTTTCCCACTTCAAGGACAGATCCAAGTTACTGTGTTTCCCTTAAACAAGGGAACCTGCATTAGCCCTTGTTAGACAAAATAGAGCGGGCTGACTACGCTTGGCAGACGCGTTCGTCGGAAAATGCTGTTGTCTGGGCATGGATGTAGAGGCAGGAAGTCAGGGAATGATTAAAAAAACAAACCTGAGCAACGGGGTTAACTGGTGTTAGTAATGCATGAATGGGAGCGCTGCAAATGGTTCACCCAGCCTGATGTGTTTGCCTGGGGAGGAGGAGATTGTTTCATTCAGAGCAAATCCTACTGACTGCTGGGGTGCTCTGGTGTGGTAAGTCGAGATAAGGAACTGGCTGGTTTATATATCCTGTACGTTTCCCTCTGCTCACCCCTCTTAATGAAGGCAGAGCAATGGCTCTTTATTTAAAATCTTAAAAATTTTAATGAAGAGTAAAAGTATTCTAAATGAAAATACAATTCTGGTGCCTCTTCCCAGATTTTGGCAAATAGAGCAGAGTAAATTCAAGATACGTGTGATTTCACAGCGTTCTTACATTGTATGATGAAAGGCCTTCTTGTAGAAGGCCTCGAAAGGATTGTGAACCGCTCGAGTCCCTACAAAGACGTATATTCAGTGTGTGCAAGGAGACCAACTGAAACATGCCACTTGGCAAAGCTCTCTGCAGCATCTTTCTCTATCAGGAGTTGCATCTGACAGGGATGGCCACTGTAAATACACCTTGTGTTTAACCCCTCCACTGCACATACACCTGGGGTTATTTTATTTTGGCGGGTGTGACCACTGCAAAGATTATTTCTAGCTGAAAGGTCGGTGACTTTGGGACCTCTGATTAATGACAGATGCTGTGAATAACTGTCTGTGTCCTGAGGAAGCGGCTCTCACCCTTCTCTGTCTCTAACAATAGCTGGTGAAAAGTTCAACGATCACGCTTCCCAATTATATCCTATAATTGTCTGCGAGTTCCTATTGGAGGGACGTGAATGAACTTGCTGGGATGTTTATGCTCCTTAATTAGGGCTGCTGGTTAGCTGGGAAGGGGAAAAAAAAAAAAAATAGGTTGGGTAGCGGGAAGCTGGGGGGGGCACGGGCTGTGCTCGACCTGGCAGCGGGGCTGAGCTGCTCGCGGCGTGCCTGCAGTTATTTCGGTCTCTGCTTTGATCCAAAGTTTGCGGCTGGCCTTGCGTAAGCGCACGAAGCAGCGCTCCGGGGCTCGGTCACTGAAATAAATGCTGGGGATTGCAGCTGCGTGCGTTCATAACCTTTATCTGGCCGTGGTTAGGTGAGGGGACCGGGGGGGCGCTGCGCCGGCTGGGCTGGCGTTGTCGGAGAGTCGGCGGCGTTGCTTTTATTTTGGCTTGGGAAATTTCAAACAAACAGAGAATTAACTTTGGCTTTGCGGAGCGCTCGAATGTTGGCTGAGCGAGCGTAATGTTTTCGTTTGAGTCTGGCTTCCCCGTGAATCTGTATTTAAATGAGCTGAAAACAGCAGTGCAGCGCGCTTGGCACCTGTTCGTGTCCAGAAAATTTTCTGACGTGGAATTTCCCTCTCTCTTCTCCAAAATACGGCCAGAATCACTGCAGAGGAGAAGGACTGGGGCTGGGCAAGCTGATGCTCTTGTATGAACAAGGAGCCTCTGGCTCAGCACTCTGGGTGAATTCCTTTGCTGGCGATCGTGCTCAGGTATGGCCCTGACCAGAGGCTGCCTCTGGAGCACGTCGGGGTCAGAGGCTCTGAGGATGAGGGTGTTTTGCAGGAACTCCCAGAAAAGAGATGGAAAGAAAGTCTGGTTAGAATAGAACAGTGTTCGGCAGAACGCTAGGATTCATTTTCTTGTTGCATTTCTTTTTAAAGGGCTCAGGGTGTACCTGGTTTCTCTGGCATCACTTCAGAGCTCTCAAGAAAAAATAAACGTGGTTTTGATCTTGTGGATCAGGTTAGAAGTGCCCTTTTTCAGGATGTCAAGAAATACTGCTCCATTGGAATGGTAAATCGGGCATTTTCAGCCTTCCCAGACATCAGCTACCACGCTGTAAGTGCTGAAGCACTGGCAGGTGCCGGGCAGTTGAGCTCCTGACTTTTATAAGCCTTGGTCATATGCAAACGTAATGAGGGTGACAGGTATTTAACAAGGTCAGTCTGATTAATCTATGTGGTGGAGATCATAAGGTTTCTAAGATCTTCTTAGTCAAGGAAGGGAAATTACATTGATCTGGTCATAGGACAGCTCCAATTATTTGTTTCCTGTGTAATTTGAAGGCTTCTGGAGATGTGCAAAGCTTATTGCTGGTCACCTGGGACTCCCACCGAGTTGCTGTTGCTGCTGGGATGTGGCCACGCTGCAATTTCGGGGCCCTGACACGATGAGCTGCGCCTGAGCTCAGGTTACAGGAACACACCGATGGCTTTTAAGTCAATGCACAGAATTAAGGGAATGCAGGTAGCAAGCTCCTCATTCTCATTTAGTGCTTTTTGCAAAGCAGATTGTCTGGGGCAGGGAGGGAGGAGGTCGCTCCATTTGTGAATCTAGAACTGCCTCCTAATGCCAGCTTTCTGCAATCAAGAATGTATGTAAGGAATGCTTGCACTCAGAGGTGGGCCTGGACCCTGTTGCACCATTAAAGACACAGCTGGAAAATCTTACAATCACGTAGGAAGCTCTAGCAGGGTGTTGGGTTTCCTAAGAATAAGGCACATGCAAGTCAGCAGACCTCACAGGATAACAAGGACAACAGAGATGTGGTAACCAAGCATTCTTCTGTTAGCTTTGTAGATTTTGTTAGGCATCCATGTTGTGTCACAGCAGTGCAAGGATTTTAATATTTCATAAGCAATAAAGCTATTCATTAAAATTTGAGTATCAGACAAATGCTTCCTATCTGTTCCACAAAAACAATCAGTCGTAGTCCATGGGTAATGAAAACATAAAGGCAGTGACTTAATAAAAACAAATGGGGCTGCTTTTTCCTGGTCTTCAATTTTTTCTGAACGTCATCTTTCTGAAATAAGGCTGATTGCGCTGGATGTGTTTACACAGCTTCGGCTCGGGATGAATGAGTCCAAGAGTTCCCTTGTAAGTACCCCTCAAAAGCTCCCGAAAGCCAGGGAGGAAATGGAGCTCCTCACTGTGATGTCTGACCGTCTCACCCGGTGGAGCCTTAATGTGGCTTGAAGGAATAAGGCTTTTGTTTTAAAGCGGTGTTAAAAATTTAAAGCTCAGCAAACTGTTTCTCTGTTCGTTCAGTTCTGTGGATTTTAGACTTGGCGGATCTGTGCGTGGCGTGCGTTTCTGGCAGAACTGAAAACCTAATGTGCAGGAGCTGTCGTGCTGGAAGACTTAATGAAAAAGCAGTTATGTGGAAACCAGTGATTTATCTGAAACAACTTCTTCACCTCATTGGCAGGTTTCTACAGCTATTAAATTAGCAAAAGCCCGTGAGAGAAGAGAAATGTCATGTATGGATCACCATTTCCTTAGGCTTCTCTTCCACACTACAATAACGTTATCTCTGTTGCTGTTTAAATAATTTGTACAGTGTTTGGCTGCTCTCTCAGCACTTAGAGATCACATTTCTGTGGCTAGATACAAAACTACTTGATAAAGGTATCTCGTTCTAATAGGTTTATCAAGCAGCAGGTTTTGTTTTGAGGAATATGAAACGCTCCCCTGCGAGCCTGTGGATTTGGTGGGGGCGATAAGAAAAATGTCCCCGGGTCTGAGTGGCTCTGCAGGAGGAGGAGCTGCATCTCTGTTCTTGTTGAGCAGCGTGGGGAAAAGCATGTTGTTTTTCCACATGCTCAATTCTGTGATAACAAAAAACTCCAGATTGTGTTTTTAAACAAGCTTCAGGTCTCCCCATGCTCAGATTCGCCGGTGACTATCCATTACAGCAACACGTTCACCCACCCAAAGCCTAATTTGAAGTGGCACGGTTTCAAACACGAGCCTTGCTTTGATACCGCAGGGGAGCAAACGGGACTGAGCAATAAACCAAGTGCTCGCTCTGCACCAAGTGTTTTGCAGAGGATCGTGTGCTGGAGGTGGACTTTGACACCGCCGGTCTCCTCTCGGCGCTGTTGTTGGCCGTTTGGGTGGTTCTGTGCAATTTGCTTCCCCTGTCCGGGCCTCAATGTTTGTCTGTAAAATGGAGCCGGTCGCACGGACCTGCTGACGAGTGAGGCTTCAATAAAGCTCAAAAAATAAATATGGAAAAAAAATAAATAAATACGGTGAATGCAGGAAGTGCCTCGAGGCGAAAATTTATCTGGAGATCTTTAAGAACATTTTAGACAAACAGCTGTCAGAAATGTCGTAGGTAAAGTATTTGATCTGTCCCCGGACAGGTGGATGGGCTGGGTGGCATCTCGAAAAGTTCTTCGGCTCCGTTCCAGTTGAAGATTGCTTGCAAGGATGGCTGCTCCGTGCTGCGATTCGAAACCCTCCCTGCTTAGCTTGAGAAAAAGACTCTTTGTCTCTGGAGAAACCGATAGGGCTTCAGGTTTTGTGCAGGAGAGTCCCATGTTGTCATCCCGAGAGAGCAAACTCGTTAGTATAGTGCCTTTTCAGAGGATTATATCCTTTGTAGGATTATTTCCATATGTTTTTTTTTTTTTCCCCCTGCAGTAATTACCCCATTTAGGGATCGGCAGGCGTCAAGGCTCAACGCTGAGGGTATCAAGCAGATCAGCTCTGAATGGTCTTAATTACTCGGAAATGGACAGTGCTGATGGTAACGGGTGGTCAGACTGTATGGCCACTGCCCTGCTGGTAAACATCCCCGAGGCTGCAGCTTCTTGGCAGGGGTGGCACGGGGTGGACAGGAGCCTGCACGGCTCATGTTGTGCGGGCAGATCTTGTTTCTCCCTGTGCTCAGCGCAGTTGAGCTGGCTGATAATGAGACTTGTGCTACTACCGTGCTTCCTCGTTACTGAACAGAGTGAGTGCGGTGATGGTCAGCCTTGTTTTAAGAATTTACAGTGTCAGAGGCATGGAATAAACCAGAATTTTCAAGGTTCTGACCGTTGGAGCCAGTTACAATTATGAAAGAACGATTGAGAATCCGATCCAACTGCAGCTGATGTAGTTCCCCCACTGTTCTCCTGTCTTTATTGGGGGTGGCACAACTAGTTTGGGATTAAATTCCTTCAGATTACAATTTTCCCTTGCATAATTTATAAGTAGAAATAGAGTAAAGGCCTCTAAGGTAGGCTTGTGCAATATGGTTTGTTTCTTTTTACCAATCTCTAGTCTTTTGTTCTTCCCTAAGCTTGTATTTGTCTGATGTTTTGTCACTTTTATTGTGTTTCTTTCTGGGACTTTGATTAGAGAAGCAGGGTGATGTGGCAGGGCGTGTATCCTGGAGATCAAAAACTGCAGGGAACGCTTGCAATGAGAAACCATCGGGTGGATGTGTGTCTGGATGGAGCTGAGCTGGATAGCGGGTGTAGGGCTGCATATTATTTTACACTGAATTATTTGGAAGTAGGCATTACTGGTACACCGAAGATGACAAGGGCAAGTAGTAAATAAAAATATTTCAGAGAGAGGTCTCAACTGCTTGGCTCTGGGGCTGCAAGCAACCAGTATCGCTTTCAGTGCTAAGTAAATTCTTATACCTAGAAATAAACTGCGGAGAGCATACTTAGAGCTTTGGGCAGAGGGAGAGGGGTGTGTAGACTAGTGTACAGGAGTTGGTGTGGCCAAAAGGACTACAGTAGGTGAAAGAATGTTACATGGGCACATATAATCTGTGTGTTTGATACCAATATAGCCAGGAATGAGAAGCTGCAAACGTTTTTCCTTTTCCACAGTTCGTGTGATTTTGAAAAAAATAAAAAAATAAAAAAAAAAATAGCCGTAGGTCCAGTGAAAACCATGAAACCTATCAATGGAAAAATGCTTTACAATACTTAGTTTTGGATGTATGGATGTGGGGAATAAATCTGATAACAGGGCCTTCAGCTTGGGAGTTGAAGTGGAGAAAACCAGGCTAGGAACAAAGCTCGCTTTCAGTGCTGCTCGTTCTCTAAAACAGTTAAAGCTTGTGGTCAGCTTCTTGTCACTAAAATCGTTTAAATCAGGACCAGATAACTTTCTAAAATTGATCAGCCAAGTGGAAGTTGAATCTGTTGGCAATAAACAGGAGTCCAGAGCAAGTGACCAGAGAGGTCCTCTGTTTGGAAATGTGGCTGCTGCGCCTGGGTAGCGAGCGCAGGCATCTGTGGGTCTGTCTGATGGGTCTGAGCGCTCACCAAGAAGCAGCAATTGGGAATTGTCTGCCCCAGAAGGATCTGTGTTAGCCCTTTGGCAACCCCTCCTGCGTGCTGGCTGCTCCCTGGGGGTGTAACTGCTGTGCTTCCATCCCCGGCAGGGCAGGGCGCTGGCTGCTCCAGGCGCCGAGCCTGTCCCTGCTGCTGCCTCCAGCAGTCCTGGCGAGGAGCAAAGCCCTTTCCCCTCGGAGTGCATGCAGTGGGACAGAGCCTGGCATTGTAATCAGCTCCCTGCTGCAGCCGTTCCCTGCCCAGCGTGTGTTTGGGCAGCGTGCTGAGCCACCGAACACTAGGATGGGTTATGCCTCCTGGTGAGTTAAGGGAAAAAAAGTCTGGGCAGCAGTGCTCATTAGCTGTGCTCCGTGGCAGCATTTAGCTTCCAAATGCTTCTCTGTACAACTAGCCTCAGGTGGTGCTTCACCATTCCCTCCTCATCCAGCTCCCTGGCTTTCTGGGTGGTGGAAGGGAGGCATCTGGATCACATTTTGTTCCTCTCTCTGGCTCCCTTGCAGTACCTTCATCCCCAAACACAAATTCAGCTTCAGTACTGATGTTTACAATTGGTGAGTATGCCATGGAATCTGTCCAGATTAAAATCTTAACCTCTGTCTGACATTTCTGTGTAGATCATTAGTTATCAGCTTAATCTCCTTGTGGTTAATCTTATACTTCCGCCCGTTCCATTACCTTTCTCAGTCATGGACAGCTCCGCTTCCCTGTTTGCTGTAAACTCCACGTCCTTTTCAGTATGGATTTGCTCTTATTTTGTGTCTGGGTTACACTTTATACATCTTTCCACATAACATACCTCAGACGCAATCTTCCTTATCCCCAAAGAGCCGAATGTGTCAGCTTAGCTTTCATTCTTTCCTGCCTTGTTTACTACAACATCCTTCTCTGTGGCCTTGAGAAAAGCAATTTTATTCCTCTCTTATCTTTTCAGAAAGCAAAGGTTATACTTTTTGCCTCGTGCTTTGATCGTATCACTCCTTATTTTCAGGAAAAGGTTTGTAGGTAGAAGTAACAGCTCGTGTTAGACCTACACTTGGAAAAACAAGATGTCCTTAGACCATCACTAGACATGGAAGCACTTCTGTGAGTCTTCATTTGTCTCTGTTTCTCAGAATGTAAGA
Organism: Aythya ferina; assembly: GCF_964211825.1. Lineage (NCBI taxonomy): Eukaryota > Metazoa > Chordata > Aves > Anseriformes > Anatidae > Aythya > Aythya ferina. The sequence goes on from NC_140324.1 coordinate 4,437,008, forward strand.
TACAAACCCCTGTGCTAGTCCTTTGTGGTTTGTCCTCATTCAGCATCTTCTCATCCAGCACTAGGGTGCTGACATCTCAGCCTGGTCAGCCCACGGTGCCAATCAGGAAATAAATCGACCTGATGAGAAGCTTGCCCCCAGCACCACACTGATGAACAGGGAGGTGGTGCACATCCTGCTGGGGCAGGGAGTTCAAAATAAAGTACAGGTAGAGAATTTATGCTCAGTGAGACTCAATTACACTCGTGTTTAGGACATCTGTGGCTGCCTGGATCGCTTTGCTGTGATTCTCTGGGGTCTTCTGGGATCGCAGTGTGAGGGAGCAGGTTTGTCAGGGGAGTAGGTTAGAGTGAACAGGGATGTTTGTAAGATGCTGGATGTCGGAAAGAGTAATACATGGTTAAATATTAACAGGGAGCTCTCATGAGGCTCCCAGGTGGCGTGTCAACCATTGACCGATAAAAGCTAATCCTTAGGCTGTAAATATGGATTGCAATTTCAAGAATGACAACAACAACAACAAAGCCACCCTGATAGCTGCGAGTAAAACGGTGAGCAAAGCTGTACAAAACACTTCCCCCAATTCCCCTTACAGATTCTGGGTTTGGGCTGAATTGCAAACCCTCTGATCTGACGTGTAGATCAAGTACAGTGTGAGGTGGCTGATGTCCAGACCACCACAGAATTAGCTGTTCCTTCCAAATCTCTGTGTTCCCCAGACGCTAGGTACACTGAGCTTCTCTGCCTTCTTTCAGGGAGACAATGAATTCAGCAATTCTATTGCAGATTACTCTCAGGAGGACTGGAGCTTGGAAGCTTGTGGACCCCAGCCCTCGGGTACCTAAGGGACAGGAGAGGGTGAGGTGGTTTTATTCATGCTCTTCAGTTATCAGCCATCACTGGGGCTGGGGACACCAAACCCTGGAGTTCGTGTTGATTTGTGTGGGACCATTATGTTCAGTGACAGCTGGCTGAGGACTCCAGGTTTTCTGAAGATGCAGCGTCAGTTTTGGGGCTTGAGTATTCAGGAAAAACAAAGAAAAACAAGCAGAAGTTGCTGCACGAAGAACCCAGCTCACTTTGAACACAAAGTACAAGGAGCAGCCTTGCTTTGCTCGCCAGAGCACGGCACAACAGCAGTGGTGTGGACACAGGGTGAGGTATTTACAACTTCTCGTTGTTATCCTTGTGTGCACTTTGTGCCACTTGTTCCGCCTCTAACAGCGCTGCTGTGTTTTCAAATCAAATGCCGTGTTTTGATGTTTTGAGCTTGATTGCCAACAGTTTAGCCAGGTTTGGAAGAGTTACCTTTAGCTGCTTGGGGAATCGGCTTGTTTGAAAGGTGCTGGGGGAATGAGGACAGAGCTGGTCCTGAGTTGTGTTTTCATTTCTTTCGGCTTTGTCCCCTAACTCTCTTTGTCCCTAACACATTGTAAACACCATGTGGACTCCTTAAAATGGATGAAAGGAGAATATTGCTTTGATTTCTATTCTGCTGGGGCTGTACAGGGCAATATGGGGCATCCACTTCTCCAAGTAAATAGCTGGGGTGATGGCGGAGAGCAGGAGAGAAAACCTTCAAGGGAGGAAAGCAGAAGATGCGGAGGATCTGTGAAACGACAGAGCCCATCCCGTCGGTCTGCTGGGAAGAGGTGAGGCAGTTTCATAGCTGACGTTCGTATCCCGAGAGGATCCCATCCCTGAAAATAAGAGCTGACAGTCATGCTGCCTGAGTAATTCCAGCTACGGAGGTGACAGCCACTGACTCTGCGGTTCCATGGGGCTTTGGACAGCGGGGCAGAGATGTTGGCCTGTACCCGTGGTGAGGTACCTGCAGGAGCATGTTTGCAAAGGCCGTGACTTGCGATAACGAGTGAGTTGTAAGGGCGTTGTGGATCCATTGTGGTTTATGACTTCCTCCAGGCTTCAGCACATAAAGATGATTTATGTAAATATGTTTGCTATATATGTGTGTGGATAGATAGGCAGCTGTAGAGATGTTTGAGTTCCTCACAGCAAATTTTCTGTATTCTTTGGGATAATTTGTGCAGTAAATTTCTCTGTTTCCTGAACAATTGATTACTTCACAGCCTGAACAGCAGAAGGGTAGCAGGGAAGAGACTGCTTTTCTGAAGGGATCTCCCTTCATCCGCTCTTTTCCTGTATCAACACCAGAGCTCAACCTTTTTCCCTATCTCCATTCAACAACTTCTCTCGGAGGCCCCCTCATCCTCTATTATCACCGCTGGACAAGGGGGCTCACGGCTCCAGACCCTTTTATCTTTCCTAACCTGAGGTACGTTGGCATTCAGGATGTCCCACTATGTTTGCTGATCCTAACAGATCCATGCACCAGAATCTCTGGGGGTTTTAACGGGGGTGGCAGTTCTGGGCTGGGAGGATGGCACCGGTCCCATTTTGGGGTATTTGAGACACTTGCTGGAGCTTCAAATAAGCACGTAACTTGTGAAAGGGTTTGGAGGCGACACGAGTTTTTTCTTATCCTTGCTGATCCGTGAGATAAGAATTGTAATATTGTCCCCGAGAAATGTCAATGGGAAGAGTTTCCTTTCTGTTTGAGTAACAACGTGTTGTTTTTGGAAGTCACTGTCTATGGGAAGGGAGGCACCTGCAGTTAATTTTATCCGTTCCTGTGTAAGTACGGACCTCCTGACGTTCCCAACCCGCAGTTCAGTGGGGTCGTGGCATTATGTACTGGAATCTCCAATTTTATAAATAACGCTGATTTTAGTGCTGATTGGAAAACCTCGAATTCATTTGGCGCTCGCTCGCTCCCAGGTTGGTGCAAAAGTACTGAAGCCTTGCGTGTGAGTAAAAGCACTTGGGCTGCTGCTTTTCGGGTGAGTTGTTCCCGTGGTGTTGGAGCACAGGGAAGGACTGATGCTGTCAGAGCATTCGAGTGCTGTGAGTATCTGACAAAGTCTGCCCGAGTGGCTCGTGGTGTTCCCTCAATTTCACTCGCTAACTCCAGCCAGCGCCAGGCGTTGCCGGCAGCCCTTTTTGCAGAAGCACGTCAACCTCGTGTTTTCTGTGCACTTCTGGTTTTCACCACTTATTTTGTGGAGCCTGGGAGAGCTGTCGCTTTTGGTCCATAAAGCAACCAAAAGCCTTGGTGCTCCTTACAGCCTCCTGGACCACTGCGGCCACACTCGCCCTGGGCATGTTTGTGCTGCGGTGACACCCCTGGGAGCTGCTCGCTGCCGTGCTCGGGGCTTGGGTTTCTCCTCCCTGGTCTCGGTGACATGAAGAAATAATTGAAGGACACAAGCCACAGCGCAGAGGGGTTGGCAGCATGCTGTCCTTTTTGCAGCAGCCCTCTACAAACCACGCTGCTATGGAGTTGTAGATGTATACCTAGTCTCCTCTGGACAGGGTTTTGGTTATTTAATAGCTTCTCTCATTCTTATGATATGTGATTGTGCTCAGGGTAGGTGTCACCTTGGCAAGTTCTGATTAAATGCTCACAAGAAAGGTGGTCAGAAGTTAAAATTATATATATTTTATGGATAAAACTTACAGAACAGTAGCAAGCAAAATTAAGTGACTTGCTGAATTTGAAGCTGCCTTGGCAGGTGAATTAATTTAATCTTGGAAGTGATCAAGTAAAAAAAATATATATATATTGTGTAGAACATGCCTTAATAGATAATTTTATAAGGAGACAAGCTTCATAAGGATTTCAATGCTGCTTAGTGCTTGTAGAAATTCAGGAAACCAGGCTCTGGTGCTAAATTAAGGTCCCGTGCTTGCAGCACTCGGAGGAGCGTGCCGTGGGCGCTCGTCCCGGCCTTGCCTTTCCTTTCCCTTCGCTTTTTGTTTACAATTTGAGCCGCAGGCACCCGATTCTGCGGGGCTCGCCGTCCTGCGAAATGAAATCACAGCTCCCACCGCGACCGCGGCTTCAGCCTGTGAGTGCGTGGGGAGGGGATTACTTGGCTAAATTTACGACGGATACTACGGCCGCTTACAGTAAGAGAAAACAGGGCGAGGGAGAGCTCCGCTACCCCGCGTCACACACGCCTGCGTGTAGCATTACACCGGCCTCAGCGCTGGCATCCAGCTATGCTCCTCGCGGCCAAACCAAGCCGTTTTAAGCGGCGTCAGCGCCGGCTTCGCGCCGCCTTGGGGTTCCCAACGCTGTGGGCTCGGGGGGCAAGCGGCTGGAGCCTGGATGCCTCCTGCCCAGAGCCTGGATGCCTCCTATCCGGGCAGTGAACGCATTGGCTGCGGCCGCGGGCGGTGCTGCTGCTGCCGGGCTGGCTTCCTGACCTGGACTCGTGCGGATCAGGAGCTGCTCGGTGGCGGTGGAAGGAGCTGGGGCAGCAGAAAGGGATTTTGGGGGGCGGTGAGGAGGGGTCTGCGCCCTGCTGCTGCTGGCCAAGGGGAGCAGCTTGCAGGGAAAAGTCACGTCCGTTCGGGACCAGCCGGCACCGCAAGCATCCAGGAGCATCTGCCCAGCGTTACACGATGTTTGTCCAGGGGACTTAGGACTTATTCATGACGCATACCTCTTATTACACCCAAGCCCCCTCTGTTTGAATAACCCCCCCTCATCACGCCCAACCCACCCTCTCACTGAGTACTCAGCTCGCCCAGAACACAGCACCATAAACCCCTCGAGCGGCAGGGGGCCCAAAGGGAGAGCAAAACTTCCCCAGGGTGATTTTTATTTTCTTTTCCTGACAACTCGCTTGCTATTGTTTTGTTAGCAGGAAGCAAAAACGAGAGCTGAGACAAACGTTTTCAATCACACTTTGATATTCAAATTGTGCTCATTAGCTGGGCGCCTTAGTGCTTAATTGACTTTCCTGTTAAATGGGGATCTTCTGGGTACTGGTGTCAGCTGGGGAATGTGTTTGCAGTTTCCGTGCATTTTTGTTTCCACCTGCAGCCCCGGGAAGCGGTGAAAGGCAGGAGGGACCCACGGAGGTAGGAATTCCTTTGCGCTGACTCTGCTGCCTTTTGTCCCCCCCAGCTGGGCCTCAGCTGCACGAAGAAATGTCAGTTTGAATCTCTAATCAGAAAGGTTTGTAAAATGCATTGTTTCCCAAGTCTCTGGAGCCACCCTAGCTAGCTAGTTAAATATTTATTCACCCCTGGACCAACAGGTTTAAACCTCTGTGTCAGCTCTGTTTCTCCCCCCATCCAGGGCAGATTCGTTACATGTCGTACAGTTTATCATCTTTGGATGGGGAATTTAAAAGCCCCATTCTTAAATCTACTGATGAAGAGGTCTGTGTGATTGTGCTGAGCAGCTTTGCTCTGGCATCGGTGCAGAAATACTTCTTCCTGAATGAAGAGAATTGACTCTTTTCCCTATCGAGAGAGGAAGGCATAATGTTCCCCAAAACATCAATTCCTGCAGCGTGGACCAGGGGCTGTGCAGGAGCTACGTATGAGCTCAGGTGGTGCCTCCTGGGACCTCCTGAACCCCACCATCGTCCCCAAAGCATGGTCTCGTTGTAAAGCAGGGCCTTTTTGCAGGCCATGTCAGCTGCTGGAGTCTACAAACCTCGATGACAGAGGGGTAATGAGACGGACCTGGTCTGCACCCCCCTGTTTGGTGCTCTCCTGCTCTGTAAGGGTAACCCTGGAGGAAAAAAGCCCCTGCCTGACCCGTTGGGAGTCACATAGCCTGGGTGCTCTGGTAGCACTTCCAAGTGGCAGTAAAGGTATGCTGGAGAGCTTTCTGCCTGATTTTCAGGTGCTCAGAAAATGAAGCACCTTCTAGCACGCATACTTTGATAAAGTCAGAATGGCATCTGTTCAGGATCCTCCATATCGAGGGTTTGCACAAAATGGTGATTGACAGCTTATTGTCCTGAGGCTTAGTGCAGGGGGGGGAAAAAAAAAGCATTGCCTTGGCTGCTCTGCTTTCTTCGAGTTGTCTTTTAGACATCAAAAGCTCTTAGAGCGGGAGAGAGAAACGTTAAGAACAATTTAAAAATAGCTTAATTGTATCCTCCCAAAACCTTTAGAGTTGAGAATTCAAACAGTTTCTGCCCTGTGAATATTTGCAGCTGAGATTAAGATGTGTAAACAAGCACGGGACTTTGAAGATTAGTTTCCATTACCAGTAAAAGCTCTTGCGTGGCGTAACGTAAAGGAGGTGCCATGTGTCACTGGGGGTTTGGCACGAGGGCCAGCTTCTCCAAGCTACCTGTTTGCTCCCCTGACTCCTTATTAAACAAATTTCTTCATATTTTAAGCTCTGAAGTCCCTAAGCCTGGAGCAGCCCCTGGGGCTAGCCTTTTGCCTCCTGGACCGCAGTGAGCGCTGCTGAAAACCTTGACATTTTAGGCTGGAATCAGTAAGTTTGATAGTGCTTTGGACTCAATTCTGGAATTTTCTGTCTGCGTCCTTCTGTTGCCAATGTTTCTAATAAACTGCAGCCACGACATCTGTTGCTAGACTGCGCTCCATCTGTGGCCTGGTGCAGGACGTGTACCCGGGTTTTTTCAAACAAGCACCGCGCTTTGTATTTCGTCTAATACGAGGTGTCATCTGCAAGGTGCTTCCATTTACTTTCTGCAATTTCGGTCAGTTGTTTCAGAGCGTTTCAAAGCAATGGGTTCACAACGTGAGACCCAGAAAAGGGCAAAAACTTTGTCAGGGGAAACGAAAATGGCTTTGAAACGCTCGCCGGTGTTTCGTATTGATGGGCAAATCCTGGGGGACGCCCGGAGAAGATACCTGACGTGGGAGCAGTCAGATATTTACGAGGTCAAATTAACCTTAGGAGAGTTTCAACTTCAGCTATTTCATATTTTTCAAAGGATTTGTCAGGCTGGAACAAACCAGAGGTTGCTCATCTTCGCTATCCCGCCTACCGCAGCGCCTGCTGCTGCTTCCAAGAAGGGCATTAACTCCTTTAGCACACTTCTGCAATCCCTTAGCAGGGGCTGAGCACAGCAGAGGGGTTTTTTTCTTCCTAACCACAGCTGGTGATTTGATGGTAAAAACACTGGTAGCACGCTGTACCATGGATCCTGCATGCTGCTCCTTTGGTTGACTAAAACTAAACCACATTCTGCTGCTGGGCTGCTCGCGCGTTAGCCAGAAGTTAAAAATAACATTTTAGCCTCTGTACATCAGTCTGCCTGGAACATCCCCAAGAAAAGCCCCTCCTGCTCCAACGCTGAATATCAAGAAAAATGAACTCCTTAGGCCAACCGTCGTGGCTTTTTTTTGTTTTGTTCTGTAGGAGAGAGGGGCAGTTTCTGTACTTTTATCTGCCTTATTTTTGCGGATTGTTTTTCTGAGGAGTTTTTTTTGTATCATGCAGTTCACCTAACATTGCCTAAGGTGAAAATCTTGGGTTTGTCCATCGCTAGTGCAGTTAGCAGGCGTGTTTTGGGGCTGTCAGTACCCTGGACTGGAGGCATCAGGCAGCAGGGTTTGGCTGTGTGAGCGGCAGAGTCAGCGTGCCTGATCTTATCCTTCCTTCTGCTGTCACCTTCCGTAGGGTTTGGGTTTTTGCCTTGACCCATTCATTTTAGAAACCGTCCCTCCTGGAAGCTGTGGGGCAAGCGACAAGCTGGCGTTGCCCAGGGTTGGACAGCGTTGCTGTGCTGAAATGCAGTCATAGCCTCTTCCAGAAAAAAAAACAAAACACATACAAATCCTAATTTGGGTGGTATTTTATATTGTTTCCTCTCTGCTCTTTTCTGGTACTGAGCACTTGTGAGAATTGCTGTGAACCTGGCATCATTTCAATGGAGGTAAGAGGATAAAGAGGCATGCACTTTTCTGACCCAGGGGCTCTTGGTTTCACTGCTTTTAGCATCCTGACTGGGGAGAAGACTGGGGTGGCAAAGCCTCCATCGGGAGGCTGGAGGGGTGGGCAGCAGCTCGTGGCAATGCCTCCTCCCTCCTGCTGCAGGTGAATTTCTTTTCGGACTGCTTATTCTCTATGGACAGAAAGCTCGGGGGAATTTGAGGTCAGAGGCTCTGTGCTGCCATGCAGTTAAATCCAGGCCCATGTCCCCATTCCCTTGCTCTCAAATTCTCTCTCCTGTGGTTTAAACGGCAGCATCAAAGCTGCACTTGGCTTTCGTGCTTGCTCTGGATTAAGCTCTTGGGTGCAGTTGGTTCAGCCTCGTGTGAGCAGTGAGACCGAGGGTGAAGGTGCTGAGCAGTCAGTGAGGTGCCAGGACCACGTTTCCCTCGGTTTGCTCCACGTCCCCTCCAGCTCCTGGGTCAGCGTTAGTCACGGTGTTTTGCCCTGAGCTCTGCTGCCGCTTGCTTTCCATTTCAAAGCCCCAAACCGCTCATTAAGAGTGTTGCGAGGCACTAAGTAATGGATAATTAAAAAGCAAGCCAGAAAAACCTCAAGCACTTGTGGGTGCCCTTCTTCTCGGGCTGGCTGGGAGAATCGCCGACGAGCTTGTGCTGGCTCCAGGGCAGCAGCTTCCTCCTGGGGAACTGGTGATACGCAGATAGGAAGCTGAAGGGTTATGTAAAGGTATTGTTGAGCATGCATTATTCACAGCATTTTCATAGGAAATCCAGTTTCTTAAACTAAGGAAGTATCTGTCCCAGCCTGGAAAGCTTGCACTGCGTGGATCTCCTCGCCTCTGGGCTTCAGGAGTAGGGTTGGCGTCACCAAAGCACTCCTGGGAGCCTCCCAGTGCTGGGCAGAGAGAAGAGGAAAACTTGGTTTTCTGTTTTTGAAGATGAGCTTTAATGAGCTGTGAATGGCAACACGCTTCAAAAATATTCTGAAAATTTGGAGTTTGTAATTGGAAAGAGGAGTTGAGGCAGACTTCTGCGCTTGATGGGTGCCTGTTTGAAAAGAAGGTCGCCAAGCCAGGCAGGACAAAGTGTGGTTGCTGCTAAGGCTTTTGTGGTCGTGCTTTGCTGGGCTGTCCTGTGACACTCAGTTTCTTTTTATCTTTTCTCTTCACAGTCTGTCCAGCTGCCTGCAAGTCGCAAGGCTGCACCTCCGATGGCCAGTGCTGTCACAGCGAATGCCTGGGGGACTGCACGGAGCCCAACAACCCTGAGAAATGCGTGGCGTGCCGCAACTTCTACCTTGATGGCACTTGCGTGGATGCCTGCCCGCCCGGTTACTATCACTTTGAGGGCTGGCGCTGCGTGACCTTCAGCTTCTGCCAGGAGCTGCACAACAAATGCAAAAACGCCAGGGAGTCGGGGTGTCACGTTATCCACAACAACGAATGTGTTCACGAATGCCCGTCGGGGTACATCATGAATTCCAGCAAGTAAGTGCAGGCGTCCCCAAGTAAAGGAACCAAGCTGTATTTCGGGTGTTTTTCTGTTGTTTTGTGTCCTTTTCTTCCTCTTGGATAGAGGGTTTTTGTATTCTGTTTCAAGGCCAGGAAAAGTTCCTGGTGCTTGAGTGCCTGTGATAATTACCTGGTCTACTTTAATATGATTTGCAAACTAATACCTTGCTAATTCAAGCCATTAAAAGCAGACAGGTTTACCCGTGGTGTGCCAGTAGTTTATTCTGCTTCTCTTACTCTCAAGTCTGGAAAAACTGGGAGAGGGGGGTTGAAGGCGAGGACAAGGAAAAGGAGTGTCCTCAGGTTGTGGTCTTGGTCTAATTGAGTGAGACAAGGGAGAATGAGAAGCATCAGTAGCACTGCTTACCTTCCCCTCCAAAGCCGACCTCAGACTAGAAAGCTTTGTTTTTAAGCAGAATAGGGAAAAATTGTGTCTAATCAAGAGAGCATAGCGGATTTGATCAGATCATTCTTAGAATATCTGTCCCTCGTCCCTGTAATTACTTTCGTTGAGCAGGTTCAAGCTGTGCCAGACATAAATGGACAATGTAACAAACAACTGTAGCATGAGTCAAAGCAGGGAACAGCCATTCCGACTATTCCCAGGCTTTTTCAACAAAGAAGTTAAATAATTTATGTTGCTGAGCTGTTTATCGCTGAAAACTTCGTTGTTTGTCCCGCAATAACATTATATATTGTGATGAGTCAGATTTCCTATGAATATTGGTAGCTTTGTGCCCGCATGTGTTTGCTCCTGACATAACAAATTCAGGGAATTCGCTCTAACAGGACTTTCTATTCCATTTCCTGTTTTGCTGTTCGAAAGAATGAACCAGCAGCCCCCAGAGCTGATGTGCTGCTGGGGTAACAGCAGCCCTCTCCTCTCTCCTCTACTTGTTCCAGGCTGCTGTCAGTAGGACCTCGCAGCACTGTGCTTCTCCTAGGGCATTTATTTCTCAGAACTAGTTGGAAACACATTCTTGTGGTGTTATGACCAGGGCAAGCAATCATCTTGCTGCCATTTAAGCAGCATTTCCCCAGAGCACAAAGCACATGCTTGCTTGCCTTTTTTTCAATGCAACTTTACATGAAGTCCTTAATCACTGGATTCCCAGATGAATGGCCAGTAATCCCCTCATCAATTACATTTTTGGTTAATGCTCTTGGGGTGGAGAATGGGCATGGGTTTTTTGATCTTGAAGCCCTGGGTGTGCGTAGCACTGTACAGCATCGTGGTGACTGGGCAACTCAAAATAGTCAGAATTGCTTCATTCTGGTTTTTGTTGTATAGAAAGGACAGAGTGACTAGAGTGTGAAATATGGAAATGACAATTTTAAGAATAACCAGTGGTTATTTGGAGTTCTTCAGAGCCTTGTGCTGCACACTGCGAGTGACTCCCACGGTGTATTGTCAGGATGCTTTTGCTTTGTGTCGATTGCTCTGCTTTTGAGAACTGCTGGAGATGCCCCCAGAGTATGTTCTGCAGAAGCATCTCATCTGTGTTCTCGACTCTCTTGTCTTTCAGCCTGCACTGTACTCCCTGCGCAGGGCCTTGTCCAAAGGTTTGCGACTTTGGGAAGGAGAAGACTATCGATTCCGTGACATCAGCACAAGAGCTCCGTGGCTGCACGGTTGTTAATGGAAGCTTAGTTATAAATATCCGGGGAGGAAGTAAGTTCTGCATGAGTAAGGGGGTAGGGAGCCCTGGGTGTCAGATCAGTGAATATGACACCATCCAGGAGCTGGGGCTTTTCTTTTTAGCTTTGACCGCTCTCTGAATCCGAGAGCGATTCAGAAAAATAACTGCAAAGGAAAGGCTCTTCTCATAGTCATTGGGGTGTTGTGTTTTGTTTTTTTTTTTTGCTAACTGATTTTTGTAAGATCTTTTGGATTGATGCAGAGCAGTACCCTGTAATCTGCTTGGGCTCTGATATCAGTGTTTCTCTCCGTGCTATCAGAAAACTAAAACCGATGTTTTTCTCTCCATAGATAACATAGCAGCTGAGCTAGAAGCGAATCTTGGCTTGATAGAAGAAATCTCAGGTTACCTAAAAATTCGCCGGTCTTATGCCTTGGTTTCTCTTTCTTTTTTTCGTAAACTACATCTGATCAGAGGAGAAACATTAGAAGCTGGGTGAGTTCTTTCAAAAGATATTTTAATGCTTTGAAGTGTAAGGAGTACCGGTGCTATCAGGGTGATTTGTATTGATAAACAATCCCTATGTTATTTTTAAACATTCCTCTGCCCATGGCTTGTGGCCTGCCAGGGAAGATAGTTTGCATTTGTTTTCTCTTTGGTGTCTAGATTAGTGCATAAGGGCGGGTGAGGGGGGGAAGGACTTTCAGTGGATCTCCTCCCAACCCACATTTTCATTCTCTACTTTCAGGAATTATTCATTTTATGCCTTGGACAACCAGAACCTTCGTCAGCTCTGGGACTGGAGTAAACACAACCTCACTATTGCACGAGGCAAACTCTTCTTCCATTATAATCCCAAACTGTGTTTGTCAGAAATCCACAAGATGGAGGAGATCTCTGGGACTAAGGGGCGTCAGGAAAGGAACGACATAGCCCTGAAGACAAACGGCGATCAAGCCTCATGTAAGAAAGTTCTAGAATGCACTGAGACTTGCATCATTTTCCTTTCCCTTTGTCTTTGCTAACTTCATGCTCTTAATGTCTCTCAGCCTAGCCTATGATTTTTTTTTTTGTCCAGGGACTGTCCTTGTCCTTTTGGTAAAGCACCAGGCATGTGACTTGCTGCTTGCTTGTACACAGTAGTGATACTGTCAATATGCCATGAGTAAAAGTACTCCTGGGTGCTGCATCTGGCCAGGAGCCTACCTTGGCAGCTTTGGTTTTCAGCAGTTTTCTCTTTGTGTGCTCAGCTGTGAGACTTTTCAGGGTTGAAGGCATTGTTGAGTCTTTCTGAAGAGTGTAGCACAATGTAACCTCAGTCCAGACTGGGACTTGGTGTTACTGCTGAGTACCTGCTTAATTGTCATAATCTTCTTTCCCCATGTCTTGAGGTGACAATATGCTCACACAATAAACACAGTGGTGGAGGAACAGGATTTTCACCCATCTCTGGAGCCATCTGAGGGAGTTGCTGTGGCAACTGTCAGAGAGATTTTTCCAACAATTTTTGCTACGCCTTTTAAAGGTTTTTAAGCTAGTAGCTTCCTTTGACAACAACAATAACACAATGCCTGTATCAGCATGGCTAAGGAGCAAACATGCTGTGCTGCTTTATGCTCTAACTAAAATCATGCCACTGAAGGTGTAGTTTTGTAGACAGGTATTTTGGCAGCAATAATGCCATAATTACATCCCAAACCTGCTGTTTGTTCCCATTCTGTGCCACACACAATCCCAGTTCCCTGTTTATGCCAGGAAAATTTACAAGGCTACATAGTGAACCAGACTGAAGAAGTACTCTGGGGTAAAAAACAGCAAGCCATTTCTGCTTGCTGTTCTTAGCTTGTGTTGTGTCTCAGCTCTGCTCGGATTTATTTTGTAGCCCCACAAAGTTTTAAATCACACAGGATCAAGAGCAAGATGGCACATAAGGTTTAAGCAGGTATTGCCACTGAAGCCCCCAGTGTTCGCTGAATTATGATTTCAGTTCCTTGCTCTTTTATTAGCTTGCAATACTGCTTAGCACATCCTGTGGCAGCACTGTTTCTCTGCAATTGGTGGCAATGCTGCTTAAACGTCCCCTTCCCCAATTCTGCCCTTCGTTATGCGATGTAGCTATTTGTGAACAGACCTTAAAACTGAAGATCCTTCAGCTGAATCAGTTTCCTGGTCTGGTTTGCCACATATCAACACAGAGAGCCTTGCCAGCACAGTGGGGAGTGGGGAACGTAATGACTACCTATCTAAAAACTGGCAGTACCAGTGAAAAAACATACATGGAGCCGCACCCTCTGGGATATCGCAGCCCCAGCTTGGGCAGAGTGAAGGCAGCACAAGGCGTTAGCTGTCTGTAAAGGTCATCTCTTCCCCTGAGACACTGGCAGGATCTTCCCACATTTGGGGATGAGACTGGATTTGGGGTCCAAATGCAGCTCTTGTGGCTGTGTGCAGCTCCCAGGCTGGCTGATGGCTTTGTGTTAAAGGCAGCTGGAGGAGACGGTCGCGTTTCTTTTTGCCAGCTTTCACCCCCCCCCCCTGCTCTGCTGTTCTCCATGCCACCCCCTACCTGAAACCACACGTTGCCAGCATGTTTGGCTTTTTGTTTGATTTTATGTTTCAACGCTAGTTTTCACATTGGCAGCATCCTGTTTACGAAAAAATAAAAAAAGGGCACAACACCTTGTTTGTTCTGGATGCGGGGCAGCGAAATGAATGTTCTTCCTCCCTTGTGCAGCTACTGCAGGAATGGCAAATCCCATCAGAGCTACACAGTTTGTACTTCTTGGGCTGTTTGGACATACCATATCGTAATGCTTCCCTTGAGAATCAAAACTCCACCCTCCTGCAACTGTTTGTTGTCCTTCGCTCCTGTTTGCGAAGGGACTGTGCTACTCCCGGGCAAGGCTGAGAATTCACTCATTCTGAAGGCAGTGCCTACAAAAACTGTGCAAACCGAGTTGCTGGGTTCAGCTGTATATATTGTCATTAATTTAAAAATGTATTTCCTTTAGATTTCCTGCTTACTAGCTTTTAGTTAAACTTGGGTTTATTTTCTTAAAGTCATAAAAAAAAATTGAAGCTGGCAGAAACCTTGGGAGGTCATCTATTCCAACCCCTGGCTTAAGGCAGGAATAACGTGGAAGTAAGATAAGTTTTTAATGAGTAGTTCTCAATGCCAAGGTTCTCATATTTATCTGTGGAGAACAGAAACTTCTAAAATAATGAAAAACAGAAAACTCTTTTTTAGCATTAAACAAACGATTGTCCTTTCTCTTTTGTTATAGGTGAAAATGAATTGCTGAAATTTTCTTCTATTAGAACATCTCATGACAAGATCCTGTTGAAGTGGGAGCCGTACTGGCCGCCTGATTTCCGTGATCTTCTGGGATTTATGCTTTTTTACAAAGAAGCGTAAGTGGCAGCTTAAGGAGAGGGTAGCTCCAGTAACCCATGGTTGGGCTACAAAACGATAGCCATGCTGGGCTTCCACAAACAACAGCTGACACTGAAGAGTAGATATTAAGACTGCTGTGGTCATAGCTAATTAGGAGCCAGACAGTCACAGACACTACACTTAAGTTTCTGATGTTACCCTTTTATATAAATGATCATTAAGTTCCCTGACTTAACTTAGTTGTATACAGTGAAAATTGCTCATTTAAGAGCAACCCAAACATCAGTTGTTCCAACTGTTCTAGACTTGCATGCTCTATCCATCTCCATAGGATAAGGAGGCATTTATTCCCGTTTAGGTAGGAAACAGTCTTTTAAAAATCAAGGTTACCAAACTGGTTTCCATTAGGCTGAAAATAATTAGCTGAGATTTAGTTGTATGGATTGGCTGTGGGGTGGTACCTGATCTGTGGTCCTATTAGGAGGCTGGGTTACAAAGGCCCCTGTGCTTCATTTTCAGAATACATAGGAGAGATGATCAGACTTTCTGCAAGGTGTAAGGGATTGTATCTTTCGTGGATGTCTTTAGAAATGATGTTCCCAGAAGCTTGAAATTGGGATTTTGTTAATTTGAGCCTTTTTTTTTTTTTTTTTTTTTTTTTAAGTCCTTACCAAAATGTGACGGAGTTTGATGGACAAGATGCTTGTGGGTCAAATAGCTGGACAGTTGTGGATGTTGACCCACCGCCACGGTCAAACGAGCCCAAAGCCCAGGCCCAGCCAGGCTGGCTTCTTAGGGGCTTAAAGCCATGGACACAATATGCTGTGTTTGTTAAAACCCTGGTCACCTTCTCAGATGAACGAAGGACATACGGTGCCAAGAGTGAAATCATCTATGTCCAGACCAATGCTACTGGTCAGTATTATTTTAAATTAATGTTACATTGCAAATATAAAAGCAAAACAGACCTGTCTTCTGGCTGGTAGTCACGAGAGTCCCATATCTATGAATCTTTCCCCTAACACTGCTGCTCTACATTTGTAGGAAGGTATTCCTAAAGAAATGGAAGACTGTATGCTTCCCTGGATGGGGAGGGGGTGCCAGTGTGCACTTTTTCCACGTGCTGTGTGTAGGGCTTGTGTACACTGGTGTGTCTTGCTACAGGACTGTTGGGTGTCAGTGGGCCTACTACGGAGAGCACTGCTTGTTCCCAGGGAAATGGAAATGTTCCCTGTGTTTGTTGAGGTCTCTTTCAGAGCAGTGGAAGTGACCTCTTGTCTCTTTTCCACCCACCCAGTTCCGTCAGTTCCGTTAGATCCGATATCTGTTTCCAACTCTTCATCCCAAATTATTCTGAAGTGGAAGCCACCGTCAGAGCCCAACGGGAACATCACACACTACCTGGTGTTCTGGCAGCAGCAGGCCGAAGACAGTGAGCTGTATGAACTCGATTACTGCCTAAAGGGTGAGTTCCACTTCTTGCTCTGTGCCCTTCTTTCAGGCCTTCCAGATGGTGGAGCTATCTCAGCATTGTATGGAGATTTTGCACACACCCTGGAGGTGCTCAGGATGCCTAATTTTGCTGTTCTGAAGTCTGTTGTACAATAAACAGGCTGCCATGTAGCTGCATTCTCCCACTGTTCAGTCACATTATACATCAGTCACTGTTGCCAAGTCACATGCAAACAATCTCCAAAACCATTTTTTCATGAAGTAATCTAACATATATTTTTTATTTGTGCATCTCCCTTCTGCGCTTGTTCTTTTTAAACTGAGTAACCAGTTTAATAGCAGCTATGGAGACAGTAAAGTAAAACACTGCAGTGTTTCTGGAGATCAGTGACCAAGTTCATTTTTGAAGGCACCTTGTGCTTCAGGTTTTGGATTTATTTCAGGATTCAGAGTTTCACTGAGGACTCTCAGTCTTTCTGCAGCTCTGTGTTACCCAAACTGAGGTGAACAGGGGTAGGACTCTGGTGACAGCAGCATTTGAGCTTCATTTCAGAGCTAGCATAGTTTTGAATCAAGGCCCTGTTGTAAGAGAGGGAACGCTGCTCAACCCTAGATATGAGACCGTGGGAGGCCTAAATGTGCTATGAATCCTGTGTACTCTAGTTTTGGATCTTGCTAAGATCAAACATCTGCTTCTGGCATGCCAAGCATGAGTGATAATAGAATTGTTTTGTCCGTAGGATTAAAGCTGCCCTCAAGGACGTGGTCTCCTCCTTTTGAATCTGAAGACCCTCAGAAGTACAATCAAAGTGAAAATGAAGATGTCAGCGGAGAGTGTTGTTCCTGTCCTAAAACAGACTCTCAAATACAAAAGGAGCTGGAAGAGTCTGCTTTCCGCAAGACGTTTGAGAACTACCTTCACAACGAGGTTTTCGTCCCCAGGTATGAATAGCAAAACTTGCTGCCCACATAGTCTGGGGTAGGGAAGTGTAATTGGTTACTAAACAAAAGTGTGGGGCTGGACACGGCCGTGTTGCTTGTCTGTCTGGGATTCCATGGGACCGTCAAGTCCAGCTGAATGTGTGTCAGAGGCTGGTGAGAGCTGAGTGCCTACAATTAACGGTATTACAGATCTGGAAGATTCCTCTCTATTTCCTGTCTCTGAATTCTCCTCAGCCTGAGAATAAAGGGCAAATCCTCAACAAATAGCTAAAACCCTGTATCTCACTTAAACTTGTGCGAGGCCAAAAATAGCCATTTTTTTCTGCCTTAAAATTTTGTGATCTAGCTTTTCATCCAGTTGAAGAGAAAGGGAAGTTTTACCATGCCACAGCCTTGTCCTTTAGCGCGGTATTTGCGGTCTTCCTTGCACTTAGTCTGGGAAATACTTCCAATACCATGAGGAATGCAAGTGCTGTGGGTGGTGAATGTCCTGTTTTGAATGGCACACACAGTGTCACATTAAGTGGTGTTGAATGTCTTCACACTTCATATGCAACTTACAGAGGAAGCACTGGGAATCAGGTTAGGCTGTAATGATTTACCCTCTTCACTGTCATGTATTTTGTGCTCTAAATTTGTTCTCTGCTTCCTGCCCTTAGCTATTAAACATTTACTTGCAGCTGCTTGACAAAAGCTACCTTTCTTCAGCGAGTGTTTTTGTATAACTGAGTGAATTGTAGGCAGTGTCTCTTCTTTGGGAGTCCGATTTGATGCCTGCAGTTGTCACGTGGAAGTTTGTGCAGTCACTCCGTTTGCTATTTCTTTTTTTTTAGTGCTGATCAGGACAAGTTTCAGTGTGCAAAGTGCTGGCAGGACACACCATCTTTAAAAGCAGAGGAGAAACAAGCCATGTACAAAAGCCAAACTCCTCCTGATGTAGGCAAACAATACTGACAATCTGATTACTTTTTTTTCCTCTTTTTCCTTTTCCTGTTTTTATTTGATTTTTATTTTTATTTTTATTTTATTGTGCAGCCAGCCCAGGATGCTTCTCAGGCCAGTTTCTGGGGTATGTATTTTAGGAAGAAACCAATCACCAGGATGTGCCACCTTGTCAGCCTGCTAAGGAAGAAATCTCTACTTCCCCAGGCTAATTAATCTTTTTAGCACAAGCCTCTTCTGTTACAAGTGAGCAGTAAAGATACCGTCCTGCTGACATGCATCCTCTCTTCTCTGACAAGTTTCAGGCTGTGGCAACATAAATTAGAATTTTCCTGTAAATACTGTGCCTACTGCCCGTTCAAAGGGCAGCCTGTCTAGAGCCTGGCAACTGAGCATGAAGTGTGTTTTACTTCAGGTTCTCTTTTATGATGCTCCTGATAGTTTCAGCCTCTCTCGAGGTGCTGTGTGGACACCCCTTGAGATAAGAAGCCTTCTGCTGGTCGCAGGGAGGAACTTCAGTGACGAGGACAGAAGGTGGCAGGGTGCAGAAGACAGTGCAGTTGAGAAGTGACTCCCCCTATGTGTTGTCTCCTTGTTTTCCACGTACCATTTTCCCCCTCAGTCCTGTTCCCAGCCATTGGATCCCTGTGCAGTATCCAGCCAAGTACGAGGCTGTCCTGCAGATCTGCCATGCCCTGCTTTGGTCCGGGTCTGATCTCACCTGACTTTTTCAGAACCCTGCTGGAAATCCCAGAAGTTGTTCCTTCCCCATGTGCACAGCTAACTAGCTACTCCAGGAGAAACTGTCACAAGTCTTGTGGGCTGATTTGCTCTGGCACAGGCAAAGCAAACTAGAAGTGTCTAAACATTTCTTGCCATAGCCATGTTCCTAGTTGGAGCTAGTGGGTATCTTTACGCCACCTGCTTTGAAACCTCCCTTTGTAGCTGAACAAAGTGGCCATCAGAAGCTGATGCTTTGTTTCTTCTTTCATGTGTTATTTGCTCTTACATGGAAACAAGTTTTGCACAGATTGGAGCAAAAGGGGGATCGAACGCTGGAGCAGGTTGCTCAGGGGGGTTGTGGGGTCTCAGTCCTTGGAGGTACTCAAAACCCAGCTGGATGTAGTCCTGAGCAACCTGCTCTAGCTGTCCTTGCGTTGTGCAGGGGCTCAGATTAAATGATCTTGGGAGGTGCCTTGCAACCTCAACTGCTCCATGACTCTGTGGAAAGCATGGAAAGGTTTCAAAAGTAATAAAAGTCCTGAGAGGCAGAGGGGAGGTAAATGGCTGCTATTCAGGATGTGTTCTCATGTATACTCTCAACCATCTCTACTGCAGCAGCAGTCTCACCCTTCTCTCTGTCTCTGTCCTTCCGTCTCTCTTTCTGTCACACACGCTCATGTTATTACACACATTAATGGGCTACAGGTCTGAGAAATGACTCACATTAAAAACAACTTCTTTTTCTAGGATTCCCAGTCCAGTCTGATTAATTGTGTAGACAAATATGTAAATGCTTGTGCCAGCACAAGGGGGAAGGGAGGCAAGCTGCTCTTGAAGCAGCAATGACAGCCTGTGCCAGTTTCAGGTGTGTGGAAAAACTTGGTTTGAGCTAGCTAATGCATTTTTAAAATCCCTCAGCTCACCTCATGTTGCATGTGATGGGTTCTCACTTCACCCTTTCCTGAACCAGAAGCCTTCACGTGTGCTGACTGTCTCTGATGGTAGGGGGAGAAGGAATCTGAGACTGGGCATCTTGCAGGGAAGGTCGTTGGAGCTGCTGAAATGGCCATGAATCTTAATGGAAGTTGCAGTGGAACAACTAGGGAAGGCATCAATTGTTTGAAAATGCAACGAATTTGGCAAGAAAATTGCTGCAAATCTAGGATAATAAATGTGGGAAGACTGTGTTTACAGCTTCAGAAGCTTTTCTTGTTTTCTGTTACCAGAGGAAGAAGTTATTCTTGTGTTTTACTCTGTGTTGCATCAGTAGTCAAATTACTGTTTTACTTGTGAAAAACAAAATTCTCTTGAACGTGAGGAACAGCTGAATCCACACTTTGTAAACAGTGGCGTGCAGCTTTGTTTTGAAGTCCAAACAAGATCCTGGTTGACTGTAAAGATTGCTTCTAAGGGAGGGAGTTGGCATGACCCAGACCTGGGTCTCTGAACTCTGCCCCATTGTTAGGGGACACTGTTCAGAACAATGCGCAGGCTGAGATAACAGCAACTCCAAAATGATGTCTCTGGAGTTAATTAGTAATTAGGGGAAGAGAAAACGAGAAGCTGGAATGTGCTCTGCCAAACCTGCCGCTTGGCATCATGTTTTTTCATCAGGTGGACGAATGTGCTTACGTCGTTGCGTCCAACCCAGTGTTTAGTTGGAGGAAATCTTAAAATCAGCTTTCGGGCTGGTTGCTTTGCTGTTTGAGCTTAAGGAACATCAGGAAGTGGGGCTGGGGGTTGCAGACAAAGACCCAGCCTGTGCAGTCACCTGCCAAAGCTGTCCTGCGCCAATCATTTGCCCGATAGTCAGAGGGTGGCAGTGGAAAGTTCAGTTCAGCAGCACGGATTTGCTTCAACAGCTTGTTACATTTTTAGAGACTGGAGATGCCTCAAGTGTGGGTTCAGTTCAGGTCACTCTTTGTACCCTTTAATAGCTGCACACACATGCACACACAAACAAAGATCATCATCCCCTTAAAATACACCGCTCTGCTTTCAAATGGCATTAATTCCTTTTGTGTAACCAAATACTGTTACTGATTCACCGCCTTGGTTGGTTCCCAACCTGGAATTCCTAGCGGTGGATGTGTGGCAGGAGTTCTGTTTTGATTCTTGTTCCTTTTGTTCCCAAGGAATTACATGCTGAACGGTTTTTAATTCCGTTGAACTGATTCTGTTTATTTACTGATGAAATCTGACATGAAAGTTGGCTAGTGGCGCTCACTTGCAAACAGGGGAGTTGACAAGATCACGGGGCCGATTCTATTTTTACGGCAGCAAACAATTGATTTTCAGACTGAAGTGCAATAACTTGAGAAGCAATATTTGGTTAACAAACAGCACAGCTAATTTGTAGTCTGAATCCGTGTGTCTTAAATGCGCCTGCTGGAAAGATCTTAATAAATTTGGTCTCTGGGGAAAAGGTTAAAATTATCTGTCGAAATAGATAAGTTCAGAATTAGGGTTCAAAGCAGCAGATGTATTCCAGTGAGCTATGAAACTGGTCTTACGCTTCATAAATGCAAATTTATGACACTCGGAATATGTGGAACATCCAAGGTCGTCAGAGTTGGGGGCTGTGATATGACCTCATTTGTTCAAAGCTAGAATGTGTAGGAGATGAACTCCCAAGCATTGCAACACTGTGTGCAAGGCATCCACGAGGCAGCCTGCTAGAGCTCTATTCTGCTGAGAAGGTTCAGGAGAATTTGAATTCCCAAGCAAATACCTTAGGCCTGGATTTTTTTTTTCCCGTACACAGTTGTGCAGGGAAATCATCTCAGGGATACGTAATTCTGAAAAGCCGTGTGCGCTGGAATTTCTGTCTTGTATTGCAAATACGGGTTTTGAATTTGACTTTTCGATTGCACTCTGAGCTCTCCCATTTTAACTATTTCTTTTCAGGTGGATGCATTTATATTGGGTATAACAAATAACGTTCTAATGCATTATTTAATAGGCCATCAAGAAAACGAAGAGACCTCGGCTCTGTAGCAAATGCCACTGTGGTGATACCCACCATTGCATCCTCTCCAAACTCATCTGCAGCTGCATCTGAGAATGCAGAGGAACAGAAACCTTTTGAAAAAGTTAAGTTTAAGGAGTCTTTGGTTATCTCAGGCCTGCGGCATTTCACAGGGTATCGTATTGAGCTCCACGCTTGTAACCACGACGCTCAGGAATCTCGATGCAGCGTTGCAGCTTATGTCAGTGCCAGGACCATGCCAGAAGGTAATTAGCTTCCTGAGCTTTGCTCTGGGTTGATGGCTGTTTTCAAAATGCTGCTTTTCCCATGAGAGCCAGCTGCTTTGCAGAAACATCACGGACTGTGCTCTCTGTATGTCCTGGTAGGAGAAGATGATGGATGAAGTATTGTCAGTTTTGCATTTTGCAAAAGACATGAAAGAAAACTATTATTAATCATGACTTTGGTTTTAGCTAAGGCCGATGACATCGTTGGTCCAGTTACCCATGAACTGGTTGAAAAAAATACCGTGCACTTGAAGTGGCAGGAACCAAAGGAGCCAAACGGTCTTATTGTGCTTTATGAAGTGAATTACGGACGTCTTGGGGAGACAGAGGTGAGAATTTCTGCTTTTTCTTTAAAACAGCACGTTTGGAGAAGTAGCTCCGTGCTTCAGTCCCTCTTGTTACAAGCTGTGGTAGTGGTGGTGCTGGGGAGGCTGCTGAAAGGTAACAGCTAGAGGCTGGACTTGTAGAGACCTTTCTGCCTTTCCCTGGGTTCTTCTGGGTTCTTTTGTATTGGCATGATACCTCCCATGCCATCACAAGACGTGGCTGTGTATTTACACAGTTTAGTTGTAGCCCTGAATATGGTTTTGTGTTTGTTTATTGCTGCAAGACAACAATCCTTGGGAGTCCTTGGGAGCCCTCATTCAGTTTTTAGTAGCCCTAGTGCTTATAGTGTTCTGTCCATTCTGGTTTCCTTTTGCATGAACCAAAGTGAAATAAAACGTTGCTAGTGAATTTTATCCTCTGGAAGTCTACCTGTGGTAATGTTGAGAAATAAAAATCTCCCTCTACAGTGCCCATTCATCCAGTATTTATTTTGCTAACTTTCTGCATGGACATTCTTAGAAATTTTATTTCACAGAAGGACAGAAAATATACATGTAAATGTAAATTGCTTAGAGAAGTTAAAGCTCTGAGCAGCAGAAGAGCCTATGAGCAGCCCTAGTGCCTGCGCAGCATGCCAGTGCCGTGTGGGCAGGAGGGCTTGCCAGCTGAGGTCAGATTTCAGGGCTGAGCTCTAGTACAGCAAATGGCATATGCTGCGTGTAATCTGAACTACTCTAAACTATAAAATGTAAATCCAGGACAAGCCACTATCTTGGAAAAGACCCGAGCATGTGAAAACCGTATTTGTATACATTTGTCAGTGAAGGAGGTGAGGAAGAAATCCTAGTGGGCTGTTACAGAGCCCGAGGTTGTTGCAGAGGTAGCGTAACACAGCCTGCCCCTTCCCTCCTCCTGCAGGAAGCACACTACTGCGTTTCCCGTAAGCACTTTGCCAGTGAGCAGGGCTGCAAACTGCGTGGACTGCAGCCTGGAAACTACAGTGTCCGTATACGAGCTACGTCACTGGCTGGAAATGGCTCATGGACAGAACCTACCTATTTCTACGTGGCTGATTATTGTGAGTTCTTTGGTTTTCAACATCGTCTTTTTGATCAGAACTCAGATTTCAGTTGGAAGATGGTGGGGCTTAGCAAGGAGTGCACAGGGACCTGTAGAGGGGCATGAAATGTTTACCAGTACATCTGTTTTCCAGAAACTGGAATTAGGAATGTGTCCATTTTCTTAATTTAGCTGTTGAACAGCAGTTTGAGTTCTTGTTCTGAGCAGCCCTGCGTTCTCTACCTGAAGCAGCCTCTGGCTTCCTGCTCTTTCTTGTTTAGTCAAGGAAGAGATCTTATACAGAAGATTTGGATTTTGAGACCTGTGTAATACCTCCAATTTTCTCTCTTTCTCTCTTAGTGAATGCTCAGCCTAATATTGCTGTTATAATTGTTCCGATTATTTTTGCCATAATAATTGCTGGAATTATTGGAGCTGCTTACGTTCTTGTGAAAAAGAGGTGAGTGCAACTTCACATCATTTTTACCACAACAAGCAAAACTTTTATGTAAAGGTTTTCTTTAATTGTTGGACTTGTTTATCTTCTAATTTAGATGATGATTATAACATTAATTTAGTTTAGGAAATACTTTTTGTGCCTTTGGAAATTGGGATAGTTGCTATTTATTGCACACTTTGGGAATTAATCAAACTGCCTTCATTTGTAACATGTCAAAAGCTGCAAATGTGCTAAAGAACTTGTATTTCCCTTTCAGACAAACCGAAGGACCAACTGGGCCGCTCTACGCATCTTCTAACCCCGAGTATCTCAGCGCCAGTGATGGTGAGAGCAGTGGGGGCTTTCCTCTGTGCCTTATTTCTTGTGTAGTCATTCAGACAGTGCAACAGTACGGGACTGGCTTTTTCTTCATGGAGTTTTTCCGGTTGTCTTTACATACCACAATATCCTGTGACAGTTGTACTGTAGAAATGGCTTTTGAAAGATAGTTGCTCAATTCAGAAACGTCTCCCTCTGTTTTGACAGTCTATGTCCCTGATGAATGGGAGGTTCCACGAGAGAAGATCACTCTCCTCCGAGAGCTGGGACAGGGCTCCTTTGGCATGGTATATGAAGGAATTGCCAAGGACATTGTGAAGGGAGAGCCAGAGACTCGAGTAGCTGTGAAAACCGTTAACGAATCAGCCAGCCTCCGCGAGCGCATCGAGTTCTTAAATGAAGCTTCTGTGATGAAAGGGTTCAGCTGCCATCATGTGGTAAGCATCGCTGGCTGCCTCAGATGATTAGCAAGTGAAAGTCCCATCACATAACTAATATTTCTCTAATGCTTTTAAAGCTTGGTGTTCAGCCTACAAAAGCAGCCTTTCTGCAGAAGCAGTTGATCAAAAGAGCTGGGATCTTTATTTGTCAGATTTTATAAAATGTGTGAATCTGCTTGCATCATTTCACATTTGCTCTTTCAAAACTTCTCAGCCTTAAGTGGCTTTGTGGTGCCGTTCCAAGCTCTTGTTCAGGGTGTTGGCTTTGTTATAACACCCGGTTCTCATAGCTGGACTCTGCCCAGTGTGCTTGGACACAACCTTGAGGAAAAGTCTCATTTATTTTCCAGGTTCGCCTCCTCGGGGTGGTCTCAAAAGGACAACCTACGCTGGTGGTCATGGAGTTGATGGCACATGGAGATCTGAAAAGCTACCTTCGCTCTTTGAGACCTGATGCTGAGGTACAGACAGGAGAGAGGCAGTACATGTGTAACAGGCTAACTAGATTTGTTTTTTAATACTTGTTTATTTATCGTAGAATAACCCTGGCCGTCCACCGCCAACGCTGAGAGAAATGATCCAGATGGCTGCAGAGATCGCTGATGGTATGGCCTATCTGAATGCCAAAAAATTTGTGCACAGAGATCTTGCAGCTCGTAACTGTATGGTTGCAGAGGACTTCACTGTAAAAATTGGAGGTATGTAGTATGTGGTCAGAAGAGAATTCTGTGGGTCATACTTACGTGTATAAAACCTGAGAGCAATGCAGCAAACACAGGTGATTTCCACTGGCTCCCTTTGGAAATGCAGCAAACTTTTCTGTTTTTCTTCCCTGTAAAAGAATTGTATGGGCTTCAGTAAGAAAAATGTCTCCCTTAAAGCCAGAGCAACTTCTCTAATCGCCTCTATTCTGTCATAATACTCGTAATATGAGTATTATGACAAAGAAGGTGTTGGGCACAACAAAGCAAGCTTTGCTAACCCTGTCACTAGGTCAGGTGCCTTTTAAAAAGTCATTTGTCTTCCACAAGACACAGTTTTTAACCCAAATCCATTTGGAAGTAAGTAAATACAAAATGTAAAAATAAACTGAAACCTCAAGGCTTGGTGGTTTTTCAGACCTCTTTGGACTTAAAGCCAAGGCAGTGGGATTTAAGGGCAAAGACGGCTCTGTTTTCCTTAAAGGAGATGAATAAAAATAATGTTTAGACTAGAAGCTGTCACTAAAAATTGCAACTCTGGAGTCTCTATCACAGCTCTGTAGTAGTTCACAAAAGAAAAAATGCAGGGAAAAGGAAAGTGTTTTGAATGTTAATCACAAGGTGACAAATTGCTGGAAGTTGCATAGGAGGCTTACTGGGTGTATGAAAATAGCCTGGCGTCAAAGGAAGGAAACACTCATCTAGAGATGTTGCACAGTAAAAGCAGCATGGAAGGAGAGACATTTAACACATCCCAATTGCTTCTCTCAGATTTTGGCATGACCAGAGATATCTACGAGACGGATTATTACCGTAAGGGAGGCAAAGGGCTTCTGCCTGTGCGCTGGATGGCACCCGAATCATTAAAGGATGGTGTTTTCACTACTTACTCAGACGTGTGGTAAGTTGTACTCTGCAATCCCAGATGAATCAAGAACTCACCGTTTTAATGCATGTTGTTTACACTGTGAGTTGCTAACTTCTTCTGAGTACAGACAAAACACAACATTGTTTTGAAACCCTCTTAAAAATATAGTAGTATTCTTTTAAAGTATGTGTTCTCCAAAATAAGGCTATCACTTGTAGATCTTCAGAATGTTTCTCACCAGGAGTCTTGTTTCTTTTTTAGGTCATTTGGTGTTGTCCTTTGGGAAATAAGCAGTTTAGCAGAGCAGCCGTACCAGGGACTCTCCAATGAACAGGTGCTAAAGTTTGTAATGGATGGAGGATACCTGGATCAGCCAGACAACTGCCCAGAGAGGCTGTAAGTAGTAAAGCGGGTGCCAGCTGACCAAGCTGCACTAGTGGATGGCTGTTGGCTTGTGTCATGGGGCAGAGCCTGGCCACAGTCTGCGTCCCTGGGGCTATAAAGGCTGGAGAGCAGTTTGTTAATCCCACATCTGCTGAGGTTTTCTCTAATTCATCTCTCTGTACTACGTAAATAGTCTTGAGAATTACAGCAACTCTTTACTGCTGATTTTTAGAAATCCAATTTATGACTAATGAGGAGGGAGAGGTAGGAGAATGCTCTGCTGAGCCCCAAGCTGCTTATCGTGTCCGAGGCCTTTTCATGTCTCCTGCAGGCTCCTTTCCCACTCAAAGTACAAGGTTAGGCTGCCTGCAAGTTTAGGGAGAAAAGAGGGCACTGTGTAGAGACAGAGCGCAAAACACCTTGCAAAGAGGATTACAAACTGAAGCCAGACGTTCTCTTGTACCAGGGTTAAGGGTTAATGTCTGCAGCTGCTCGTGATGTTCACGGTTTGGAGGTTGTTGCATCCTCAGACCTGCCAGCGCGGCTGCCTAGCCAGATGCTTCCTAAGCTGCTTCAGAGTAATTAAGAAAAATAAATCCTGTTACCAAGTGTTTAACCTGAGCTAGGGTGTTTTGGTAGAGGGGTTTAAGGAGCCACTGCTGCAGCAGCATGCAGAGGTGAGGGGAAGGAGCCCTTGTTGGAGAAGGCAAGGCTAATAGTAACTCCCTGTTTCCAGTAACTTCTTACGCCAGCCCACTTCTGGCCAAAACAGCACTTCCAGACTCAAAAAATAAACATGTTTTGTGAGTATCCTTGTGAAAAAAGCCTGCTGTCCTGGACAGTTGTCTCTTGTGGCCAGTTACAAACTGCAGTTTACAACTTTTTTTGTACCTAGGAGATGTGTAAGTTCTTTCTTCGTGGCGTATGGTAACATACAACATCTCGCTGCAGCCTTTCTTTTGGGTGGGTTGTTTACAGGACCTCTCTCTTCTGCACAGCCTGCTATTTTCCTTGAAGATTAAGGAACTTGTTATCTTTCAGGCTGAGTTAAAATTAAAATTGAATGAATTAAAGAATTGTGAGACGGCTCTAAGTGCGTGCGCACATTCACAGAGTACGTGAACTGCAGCCTTGTTTCCTTCGGAAGCCGAGTTAAGAACAATTGAAGGAATTGGAAGGAATTTTTGATCTAGACAGAAATAGAGAAAAAGCAGTGTGAGGATCTAGAGGCAAAAACGGAGACGGGAAGAGAACAAACAGCTCAGTTTGGGTGGGAACGTGGGGTTCAAAGGAGTAGCATGCGTGATGGGCGATCTGACATGGATACCAGTCCTGGTCTGTGCCAGCTCTGCCTGTGTGGATTTGTTTTTTCCTCTCCCTGACTCCTTTGTCCTCAACTAGGCACAGCCTGATGCAGATGTGTTGGCAATACAACCCCAAAATGCGCCCCACCTTCATTGAGATCATCGAGATGCTGAAGGAGGACTTGCACCCCAGCTTCCACGAGGTCTCGTTCTTCTACAGTGAGGAGAACAAACCTCTGGAAACGGAGGAGTACGAGATGGACTTCGAGAACATGGAGAGCATTCCCCTCGATCCCTCCTCGTACACGCAGAGGGACAAAGTCCTGGGGCGGGACAATGGACCCTCCATGGCCCTCAAGGGGAACTACGAAGAGCACATACCTTACACTCACATGAACGGTGGCAAGAAAAACGGGCGGATTCTCTCCATGCCCCGATCAAGTCCTTCCTAACGCTTCCTGTTTGACCCAAGGGTTTTGTCTGCTTTTTTTTCCCCCTCCACAAATCTCAGGACTCTTGTTATTGCTGCCACAGTGTATGACACACATCTACAGACTCTTCAAATTTTTAATCATCTTATGATTAATACTTTTTTTTTTTTTTTTTTTTTGCCAAGTTGACTGGTTGTCAGTGGACTTATCTGTGAACATAAATGGAAAAGGTTTCCATGGCTGCTGTCCTTTCTGTAACCATGGTTTCAAAACAGGAAGCGACCGTGTAAGTTAAACTAAAGGAGGAGCATCCACGTTTGCCAACAAAAGACGTGAAATTTGCTGGTATCTGAGCTACAGCGTAACGGTGCGGAACAAAACTTCTGCAGGACAAAAGCATTTCCAGTAGAATTCCAGGCTTTCAGGCATACTCTTCACTACAGCTGAAGGATTCAACACATCAGTCGGACGCGCCAGATCCTCAGATTGACCAATAGCTGCTGCTTTCATACTTTTTAAATGGGTTAAATCCCAAGGGTGCGTGCGTGTGCGTGCGTGTGTGCAGTATATATATGTGGGGTGTATATGTATAGCAAAATATACACTTCTTTTTTGTACATAAGTTTTGTATGTTCTCACAGAAGCTTTCCTCTTCTCGGAAGTGTGTACTTATCTTTTTCCCATTTCCCTGGAGTGACTGAATCCTAAACAGATTATTTTTATACTGAGGACTCTTGGGAGTAGGTTTTCTCTCATTAACAAATGAGGAAAATGTGCTGGGAGCCAAAGGAGCAGAAATCTGAGATTTATGGGTACTTTCAAGACCAAACAAAGTAGGAGTCCCCTGAACTGAGATACCGAGTTTTCTGTCCTTACAGCATTGAGTATATATATTGTTTGTTGTAATATATTTAAAATGTCTGTAGTTTAAATTTTAACTTCATATAAATTATTGACTGTTTATGGTCCTTTCGGGGAGGGGAGAATTTGGGGGATTGTTTGGTCTTAAAGTGGTCCAAAGATTTCAGAATGAACTAATTTTAGCTGATTACCCTTTTAGGAGCTATGAAGCACATGTTAAGTTTATACTTGACAAGGCTTTATAAAACAGTTTCAAGATTTATACCGTGCAGTCAGCTGGCTCCACTCGAAGCCCTGGGACAAAGTAGTTGGGACTTACCTTGGTCATTGGGGGCTGAAGGACACCAGAACGTCCTGCTCCGGGGTCCTGCTACGTGTTTGCCCCCGCATCCCTCACGTTGTGCCGCAGGAGAAGCAACCAGAGAGGCCGAGTAAGAACTCTAACCGAAAAAAAAAGACACTAAAGCCCAGCTGAAGGGAGGCGAGCACAAGGCTCTTGGCTCTGCACGTGAAGCAGAAGCTGAACGTGACTGTGGTCAGCTCCCTGCTGCCTGTCTGCTGCTGCTCAGGCGTCTGGCCTCGTGCTGCCTGCGGGCCTCCGATGTGTTCCTGAGATCCCTGCGCCTCTCCCAGGGCGCGTGCGTGAGCCACTGCTTTCAGCTCTTTGGGATGTCAACCTTCGTCTCTTGGACCGTGCTTTGTTTTGCTGCTGTTTGCATAAAGACAGAGCTGATAAGCACAAAATGTTAGAAAATCATTGTGAAACTGAGCGTGTCTCGTTGCGATGAGGGAGCGTGCTGGCAGGGAGAAGCGCTAAAGCGAGAAATGAAGATGATCGATGTCGCAGGCCATTTCATGCAGGAGCTGGTTTTACCAGGGGAGAGATTGCTCAGACCTCTGCTATTCCTCCTGGAGAAGTCCAAGGGCCACTTTGCTCTCTCTGCTGGGAAAAAAACAAGGTCCTGACTCGGTGGGAGCGGGGACACCAGGCCGCAGCGTGGCTTTTGGTTTGTGCTGCTGCCTGCTCTCCGTGAGGGACTGGAAGGGGCTGGGGTCTGCAGGAAGCGCCTCTTGCAGCTCCGCTCGGCTGCAGCACCATGGGGTGGTGGCCACTGGGACAGGGGTGGAAGGCAGAGGGCAGAGGTTGCTCACGGAGTTAGGGGGAAACCACCCAGTGCAGGCATGGGTAAGATCCTTCAGTTCGGAAAGGCCTCGTTTACATTTCCTCTGCTTTACAAAGTAGTAACTGTTTAGCAGCTCTATACTACACTGCAGGAAATAAGACATATTCTCACACTTTTCTAAGGAAGAGAAGTTTTTCTTATTAGAAATTTTTTATTTATTTTAATATATAGAACACTGTAAAAAAAAAAAAAAAAAGGCAACAAAAAAATCGTTTTCTTAAACATGCAGAACATGTAAATTTGTATCCGTAAAATCTTGGCAGGTGGATGTGGTGGGATTATTTTTGTCCTGTTCTGGTGCAGTCTACCTCAGTGTTTCTTAAGGATATTTTTAATACTGCGCACCTCTAAACCTGTTTAAATATTCTGGTCTGGACCTATTGTGGATCAGGGAAAATCAATATCAGCTGATTCCAATACTTGGGACCATTCACTGAAGGGAATGGGTAGGAGAACAGCTCATCACCGTTTATCACTATTCTGAGTAGTAGTGACCAAAAGAAACTACTTCCAGCTCCAAATACCCGATAGCAAATTTGGATCTGATACTCTGATACCATCTTCCTAGTTCTGTTGCGATAAAAAAGAAAAAAAAAAGACCCGTGTAAATGTTTGGACTTTTTGAACTAATGACCTAAAAGGAGGAGACAGCATCCTGCTGGAGCAGTAGATGCCAGTGAGAACCAGGGCCTGTGCCCAGCCCTCGTTGTTGGAGTTGGGTTTGGGTGTCGTGGTCGCTGCCTTCCCTGTGCGCTGCTACCCGGGAGCTCTGCGGCTTGGATGTGACCTCCTGAAATCAGCCCTTCCCGCGTGCCGATGTTTTGATAACATTTTAAATTGCAGCAATCATAACTGTGGGAATAGAAGATCCTTTATATAAACAAACATTGGAACCTTGTATTGGGTCTGGCTTTTAAATTTAGTTGATATTGGTTGGCCCTGTGAGTACGCATGATTTGCAACACTCGGATCACTGAACAAGGGATTATGTGTTTCGCTTTGCGGACAGGCAGTCCGTTCACGTGGCTCGTGTTGTCATCGTCACTCTGCACCAAAGGGAGCAGTTGTTTATACCCAATACTGTGCATAAAGATTACTCCAGTCGTCCTCTCTACAGTGTGCCAAGGGCGAGGAGAGGCGTGTGGTACCAGCGGTAAGGATATCATTTTTCCCCAAAGCTAGTCCCTTCTGAAAACAAACACATGACGCTAGCGGTTGCCACTTGTGGCTGTTGGAGATTACGCTCAGCTACAGAAGTAGGAGGAGTGCATGGACGTCATCTGTAAAGCCCAGCTCTGAATGAGGAAAATCCTTTACTTTCAGCCCTCAGCTGCCACTTTGCTCTCTCTTGCTGGGAGATCCTCCCCTGCCCTGGGGATGCACAAGTCCCGTGCTTGGATCGGCGGCATCAAGGGGTTGTGTACAAGTTGAGACTGCGTGCGCCAGATGAAACCTGTGTGCGGTGCAGTCCCGTGCCCAGGAAGGGGAGCAGCACGGCAGGTGCTGTGCCTTCGCCTGGGGAGCTGCTGCTGCTCTGTGCTCCAGTGAGATCCCTATAGGGGCGAGAGCGCCGCAGCTGCAGCAAAAGCACAGGCACCCACTGCTGCGCAGTGGTGAGGAGGAGCCAGGTGGGAGCACAGGTGGGATGGCTGGAGGAGGGCAGCTCCCAGCTTCAGGTAGCGTTTGCTGGGGTTGGATCCTGCCCTGTGCAGGCAGAGAACTTCCCACTCACAGCTCCGAGTAGCAGGGCAGACCCAGGCGCATGTTGAGGAGCAGCTGTAGCCTCCTGTGCTCAGTCTGGGGACAGGAAGGGGTACCAACGAGCAGCCAGAGCCTCGCTGTTTCTAAAGCTGGTGAAGCAGGAAGCGTAAGAACCAGCTTTCTGTGCTCTGCTGTGTTTTCTTTGAGCAGATGTTTGAAGCACGGGACTGGAGAGGTTTCTCAGAAGCATTTGCACGTTAAATTCTATCGCCACTTCCTGAACACCTCTTGCAAATCTGGTACTTCTCTTGCAGTACAGTGCAGCATTGCAAAGCTTGCCTGCTAGGTTAAAAACACGTCTCTTGGCGGCTTGTAAATACTCTGTTGTGTTGTAAAATAGAAGAGCTTATAACGTAAACTCTGTGCCAGCACTGGGTTGGGAAACGTGATAGGAAATAGACCAAGCTGCGAGGAGGATTTTCTGTGCAGATCATAAAGCAGCTGTGTTGGTTGGGAAGAGGCTGCTCCTAGGTTGCTAAAGGGTACTCTTAATTTATGGGTAGTGTATCTCTTTCCTCCTGAACTTGTATTATAGTAATGGG
Organism: Aythya ferina; assembly: GCF_964211825.1. Taxonomy (NCBI): domain Eukaryota; kingdom Metazoa; phylum Chordata; class Aves; order Anseriformes; family Anatidae; genus Aythya; species Aythya ferina. The sequence goes on from NC_140324.1 coordinate 4,469,265, forward strand.
GCACTTTGCTTAATTTTGGTTTGTTGCGTATAGTGTTGGTATCTCTGGAAAAATCTCAAAGTTGCTTACTGTGTTATTGACCTAAAAGATGAAGGCAAATAGGAAAAGGCAGGAGCAAGAAGGGTGCTGCGTCAGTTTTTCTTGAGCCTCCATTTTAGGGGAGGGAGAGAGGCAATCCAGTTCCCTCTTAACGTCACTGTGATATGAAGATGGACCCTGAGGTTCTCTGGGCCCTTCATTGCTAGCAGCGATTCCTGATACCGAGACTGGAACCTCATTTTTCAAATCAGAACGTGAAGTATCTTTGTGCCATAAAGCCTTACTCTGACAGCTGTGCCAGGTGCTCCCGTGATCCACGTGTGATCGGTTCAGAGACTGTGGAGTAAGAGCAGAGTAAGCAAGAAACTGCAGAACACCCTCCGGTCCTCCGGCTGTGTCCTCGCCTCCCTCGAAGCCACCACTTCTCACACAAAGACGCGCGGAGCCGGCGGGCACGGCCGTGCCAGGAGCCCCTTCCCCTCCGCGGAGCAGCCGATGCCCCTCGCGATGCCCCTGCGCGCGGTCCTGGGAGAGGAGCTGCTGAACGGATTGGAACTGTGAAGTAGTTGCTTCAGAAATACGTGAAATTCAAAGCGAGATTAGTTTAGCGTTTGTATGAACTTAATTGAATTTGGCCTTTTTATTACCTTCTGCTTGGCTCTGTGTTAACTCTGCTTGGATGCTGTACGTGAATGTTGGTGTAAGAGCATTAACGTGTTCAGCCTGTTCTGTTCTGGCTTGCCTTGCTACGAGTATCACAAGAGTGAAGCCAGTAGTGCGATTGACTTTTGGAGGAATCTGACTATTTAAAAGCAATTATAAAACTACCATTTTTATCAAATCTGCTGTCATTAAATGTGTATTTCTTTTTAAGATTAAATTGCTTGTCCTTCTCAGAAGTAAGCACTTATTCTTGCAGGTTCAGCAAATTAACTGCAGCACAATGCAAGCTATAAGGGGACAGGTAGAGAAATGACTTTTTAAATATTGTATAATAAAGTTAGTATTAACTCCTACGGCGTTGTTACGTTTTTTGGCAACGCGTTTGCAGCGGGCACCAGGTTGTGTTTGTGGTGGTCGTTCTGTTGTGAGCTCTGCTGCTCTGGCTGATGGTGCTCGGCGCTCGCTTCTCCCCAGCCCAGGAGCCCCTGGGGGAGCGGGGTCTGGCGGTGGCACTGGGGCAGTCCTGGCATCCAAGGAGGACCACGAACACGGTTAAAGGTGGGCCCAGGCTCACCTGCTTAGCTGAGTCCCGGCGACACCACTCAGGCTCTTGCTCTGTGCTGCCAAGGGGTTGCTTTGCAGTCCTGGGGGTGGAAAGTGTGGCTTGGGCTCGCTGGGCTCTCAATTGCCCAAGAGCTGACGTCTGAGTTGGGTTTGTTCCCAAAGCTCTTCTCTTCCTCCGAGTTCCCCCCCAGCAGCATCTGGTAATGCTGTCACCATCTTGGTTTCCAAATACTTCTCCCGTTACCGTGTGTGATGGAAACTGGCTGATGGCTATCTTAGAAAAGCCACTTTTAAATCTGAAAAGACAGAATGCTATTTAAAGAGGAAACCCCTTACCTTTTGCTTTAATTTGCACGTTGGTTTTGTTCTTAGAGTGTCAAAACAGTGGCTTGTGTTTGAGGAACTTTGTGGATGGGGTCCTGGGCATCGGCTTCATCAAACGCAGCCAAAAGCAAATGCTGGGCTGCTTGCACCTTAACCGGACCAGAGGCAGTTTCAGTTACATGCTAAGTGATGTTCTGTGAGGTCTTGTTTTTTTTTTTTCCTGTTTAAACTTGCTGCTCCCACCTTTCTCTCTGCATATCTAAGGTTCCAGTATTGCAGATACCTCTTGTTTGAAATAAAGGATCAAATGTGCCATGATTTTTTTTCTAAAAAAAAAAAAAAAAGGAGAAAAACACACACACAAAAAAAGAAAAAACCTCCCCCTTGATTTATTTTTTTTTTCAATGTTTTCGTATGTAAGAGCCAAGCAGTGACATGTACAGAAAGTATCTTGGAGCATTAAGACAAAACTCTTGCCGTGTGTCAGAATATTGAACAATTAACTGTTTATATTAAATTTCTGAATAAATTATCCAAGAATAACTGCTCATTTTGTGTCTGCTGTCTGTGCAGCGCTGGATGCTGCTTTACCACAGAGAAAGCATTAAATTCATATCTTGGAATAAGTAATACTTTCAGTTGCAAAATGAATGGTGCTGAGAAAAGAAAAAAAATAAATAAAAAAAAGAAAGAAAAAAACAAACAGATCTGCCCGTTGCAGGCTTGTGGTCCGAGGCTCACTTAGCTTGGCCCCGTGGTGTGCACGACACGCTCCGGGCTCATCCTCACCGCAGGGTGCTCGGTGCTGTTGAGTAAACATTGGTAAAGGGCTTCCTTCTGCCCAAAACAGCGAGAGCTGCTGCTCTGTAGCATCATGCTGCTATTTCCCCGAGCACAGACCCAGGCTCCTTTCCCATCAGGGGGACGCAGGCAGTTTTAAAAGGCAGAACTGCGAGGCAGAAAGGCAGAGGCTCTGCTTCATCCCCGTCCTGAGGCAGAGCAGCTGGGGCCGGATTTGCACCAGGAACCACCTCCCCTCGCCTTCTGTACCGAGCTGCTGTGGAAATGTAAAAATCTTTCTTTCTTCTGACTTAAACGTTGTTTCGTTTTATCACAGGCGAGATTTCCTTCCTGATCAGCTGCACCAGCGAGGCGGGGGACTCGCTGCTGCTGTTTTTCTTCTCGATGCGTTTAGCTTTTTGGTAAAGGTACCTGCTCTCCTGCCGTGCCTTGTCCCTCGTGTCCTCGCTGCGCTGCAGCCCCAGCTCCTCACCTCACCAGCACCAAGCTGAGCACCTCGGGGCTCGGCTCTGCCAGGGCCCCACCGGCCTCAGACCTGGGGATAGCGTCCGCTGCTTGCGCAACAAATGGCTGTAAAAGTGAGTAGTATGATTTACTTTTTTTTTTTTTTGCAAAAAATGCTTTTTTTTTTTTTTTTTTTTTTTTTTTCTGGAGGGGTCGAGGTCAACCCTCGCTGCACACTCCTCGCCCCCTGTCCCTGGTAAATTCCAGCAAGTGTTTCATCAGCCACCTGGGCCCAGCGCTGGGCTGGGCGCTGACGTTGGTTAACGGAGATTGTGCGGTGCTGATGCCACCTAGTGCCTCTGCACGCCGAGCTGGACAAGGCAGCTGGATCCGGCCCCGCTCTGCGCCCGCTGCCCTGCGTTGGGCAGGAGCACACGGAGCAGCTCAATCCAACCTCAGCCCTCTCCAAACCCACCTGGATTTCTCGTGTTGTAAGAGCGATGAGAAACAAAGCAATACTTTGAAATGGTTTGGAGTTGCGTTTTCTGGCACAGGTCGTTCTCTGGAGATCCTAACAAAACTTGACCTTGCTGTGATGGGAGGTTTGCTGCCTGCTGGGCTCTCAAGTCGTAGATGCTGGGGGAGGATGCTGAGACTCATCCAGCCCTCGTGCCGTCATCCCTCATCGCTCTTCCAGGCCGCATGCATAGCTCTGCTTTGCTAACCCCCAAACCATATCAGACACCAGAAAGGAAAGAGATTAGCTCTGGTCCTCTCTTGTGGTAAGGACACCGCACCGTCACCAGCTGCCTGGTTTGGGAGCAGTCCTGATCCCTGATCCCTGATCCTCACCGAGCTCTTGTGGACTTCAGAGAAATTAAACCTTAATTCCTCTTTGCTCTGGTGGTTTCCTGGAGCACTGGATAATTGCTATCCCAAGCGCTGCCAAGGCTGCGGTCTCTGAGTAATTGGAGTGTGAGCGGATCTTGTTCTGATTAGGGCTTGGCTGGGGCTGGCGTGTGCTCGGGGCCGTGGGATGAGGTGCGTGTGCTCGGTGGCCCCCGGGGCTCGGTGGAACAGAGCAGGCAGCCACGCCGAAAATCTGAGCCCAGGCTGTGCTGGGGGCTCTGCCTGCTGGACCGCACGCGGCGAGGACCAGCACCTCGCCCCTCGCTCCCCTTGCTTTGGAGCCAGAGTGCCTGTGGGTCTGTCCCTCACCTGCACAGAGAAATTCAGCCGGCGCAGTCATCTCTGTGTTTTGTTTCTTTGCTATCGCTTCATCTTCTCTCAGCCCAAGACCTGCTGGGCTGCGGGGTCTGCCAGAGCCACCCCGCCACAGCGGTGATGAAGGATGCGTTTGTGGGAGCCCAGCGCTGGGCCCCGCTGCCCCTGGCAGGAGGCTAACGAGCGATGGTGCAACGAGCCCGTGGGCACAGCCCCTTAGTGCCAGGCTCTCACGGTGCACACAGAGCGGTTTTTCTCCGAACGGAACAGGAAGCTGTTTGCGGCAATCGCTGTCATCGTGGCCATCACCAGTTCTGCAGCTCTCGGGGCCCCTGCGCCGGGCAGTTTGGGGTGTGCGGCCCCCCAACGGGGGCTGCTGGACCCTGCTGGAGCCCCGACCCCTGCGAGGGCTGGAGAGAGCAGCGGGGCCGTGCCAGGGCTGACGTCGGAGGAACTGCAGCATGGGTGAGGCGGGCTCGTTCGTGTCTTCAAAAAGGGGAAGCGGTGAGATGGTTGAGCCAGAGGCCCCCGCGAGCAGCCCAGCAGCGCGGCTGCTGCTTCCCCGATGAGGCTCCGCTTCTCGCTTTGCACCAGCGGCTGGAGAAGTCGGGGCTGTCAGCTGTAAGCGTGCTCGGGGAACTCACCAGAGATGCCTCCAGCCTTCAGGGTAAGTCATTCTCTGCACGAGATCCATCCGATGACACCGGAGTTGTTGCTCATCTTCCTTGGGGTTTTCTGATGAAGCAGCCTCACCCTGCTGCACGTGAAGAGGAGGTTGGGGTTTAACCCACCGGGCATCCCCCTGGCTCCCTTTGGGGCAGTGCTGGGGTGTCCAAACCCCCCACGGGTGCTGCTCCTGCTGCTGCCACGCCACAGATGAAGGTTTGCAGATGCCTCCCCCCCGGCAGGACCTCAGCACTGCCCACGGCTGGGTTTGGGCCTGGCTGAGCTGGGGTCCCCCAAACCCTCTCCAAAGGGCCGCTGCTGAGCTGGGTGCCCGTGTTGTCAGGGAGCTGCCTGCAGAGGGGATGTGGGAGGACTGCGCTGGGCAGATGACGCCTTGAGGTTTGTGGTCGGGTGAGGGAAATGCTCTTCACCACCCACCTCTGTGTGACACCAGCCCGGAGCAGGCTCCATGCTGTGGAGGTGCCTGTGGCCGTCCCCAAACCAGCTGGGGTCTCCTCAGCGAGGCTGAGATTGTAAAACCAGGCTTTGCCAGCCTGCACAAGGGCTCAGGAGCAAGGTTTGGAGCCCCGGTGAGCTGCAGGGCTGGTGTCAGTGGGGCTCAGAGACCTCAGGAAGGGGGATTTGGTGTCTTGGGGCAGTTTGGAGACAGCTCCCACCTCCCTTTGTGGGGGAGCTGAGAAGGGCTTGGAGGCTGATCCTTGCCAGGGGCCAGGGACTTGCTAAGACCCCAAGGTGATGCCAGCGTTGCAGATGGGGAGGGTCTCACACCTTCCCTTGCAGAGGCTGTGCTAAGTGATGCCAAAGGTGCAAATATCCAGCCAGTGCTCTCGGCTCTTGCCCTGCATTTCCCAGGTGGAGGGGCCCCGTGCCCCTGCAGAACGGACGTGCAGGTGACGGTTTGTCCGGCTGACATCTGATCACCACGAGCAGAGCAGGGAGGTTTTGGCAGCGAGGGGCAGGTTTGGGTGTGTTTGCAGCCTGTTTTCTGCTTCCCTCTGCAAGCCTCGGCCAGGGGCTGCATGCGCTGCGGGGCCACTAATCCCCGGGCCCCGCTGTAGGAAGTCACTGACCCGTCACACAGGTGGGAACGCCGGAGACCAGGAATTTCTCTCTGGCTACAGCTTCCATCAGCTGATACTTCTGACAAAACACTTGGCTTCTCCACTCCCCCCTTGGCAGCCCCTGGGCTGCAGCCTGCAGCGCTGCCTTAGACCGCGCTGAGCTCTGCCGTGCGCCGTGCTGTCGTCTCCTGCTTGGGGCCGTTCCTCGCACGGGGGCTCCGAGGGCTCCCCAATGTCCGACTCACTGCTCAACCACTCCTGGCCGTCGTTCTCGAAGCGCTGGAAGAAGAGATGGTCCTTTAAGCGAGGTAACGGCCTGTGTGTGGGGAGAGAGGGCTGAGCCGGGCGCCGCGAGCCGCTGCTGCAGGGCGGCCGGGGTGAGCGGGTGGCAGAGAGCACGGGGGTCCCTGACATGCTGGGCACCCACTGCTCCTCTCTGTGGGGCCACTGCTCAGATGTCAGTGACACTTTTCCTTCTTCTTCACCTTCTCAGGGCACGTAAATGCTTTGGGGAGCTGGGTAACGGGTTAAACAGCAGCCTTATGGTTTTGTAATAACCGAGCTTTGCTGCTGCCAGTGAGCCGGAGGTCCCGGCGTTCGCAGGCAGCTGCCGAGGGCTGAGCCTCAAGTTGTGTGCTGGGACTTTGGTGTCAGAGCAGATGCCGGGGAAAGAGGCTCCTCCGGTCCCTCAGAGCGGGCTGAGGAGCTGAGCCCCCGTGTTCGGGGCACGGGCTGAGCCCTGGTGGCTCATGTGGCACCCGCTTGTCCCACAGCAGGGGTGGGAAATGCCGGCAGTGGTGTGAGCTGGCCTCGTTCCTGCTCGCAGTGCCGTGGCTTGGAAAGAGAGAAGTGAGAGCCCCGGGATGTGGGGTGTTCGTGGCCCTGGAGGAGCTGGACACTGCTGCCCCTGCTGCAAACGCTGCCCTCGGGCTGGTGGTTATCGTTATCTGTGGCATTCGAGCGCATGGTGCGTGTCGGCCTTTTCCTCCCCCAGCTCTCCTCTTCCTCTGCGGACACGCAGGGGAAGGGGATCCCAAGCGGCCGGTCACAGGAAGGTTTGTGCAGAGCAAGAGGCAGGGTCAGGAGGCTCTGACCCACGCTGAGCCCTGAGCAGCTCCCAGCTCCCCGGCCCCAGCCCCGCAGTGCTGTGCCTGGGCTCGCTCGGGAAGCACAGCTGGGCTCAGGGCTGTAATAAATAAATCAGCCTCTGCTCATAACCAGGCTGCTTTGGGGAGCATCTCGGGGCAGCCCCCTCCCCAGCAGTTGCTGAGGAAGCTGCACAGTGACCATAGGTCGTGGCTGGGAGGGTATCCGGGGGGCTGCAACCCCGCTGAGCCCTGCTGAGACCTTTCCACTGACAGCAAGCTGAGCCTCACGCTGCCTCCCTGCTCCCCGTGCCCTGCGTGCCCAAAAACCAGGCCCCAAAGGCAGCGATAAGGCAGCAGCTCGCTGTACAGTGCGTTACGGTGTCGGACGGCTTATCTTCTCCCCTCCTTCAGCCCGGGCCACATGAGCCAATCCCCGCTGCTGCCAACGGCCGATGAGCTGGGGCCCAGACCAGGCCAAGTGCTGCACTTCATCCGATTTTGGCACGGCGAGCTCAGCACTTGCTCTGCAGAGGTTTTACCCTACGGCTCTGGTCATCCTGCGGGGCTGCACGTAGAGGGCAGCTGGTGCTGGGCCAGTAGGGAAGAGCCAGAAGGAGACTGAATGATTCTTGTTTCTTGCCTGTGATGCTCTCGGTGGTTTCCCAGCACTCTCTGCCCCCTGATTGCTAGGAAATGCTCAGATGCTCTGCTCTTTCCTTCCTCCTGGGATTGTTTCATTCTGACCGGTGCCTTTGTCCCCGCCGTGTTTGTTGTGGCCTTTCCTCGGTGGAAATTCGGGGGGTGTTTGATGCTTGCAGGATGTGAGCTGTGTGGTGAGAGCTCGGATCCTTGTGTTTCCTCTGACGCATCCCCTGCCTGGCTCTGGGGTCGCCCGGGGACCCGCAGCATCCTGCCCCAACAAGGCAGCAGGGGCCTGGGGTTGGGGCACGTTGCTCCTGGGCTGCAAATCCCTGGCGGGCACAGCTTGTTCCAGCACTGGCTGCTTGGGTGAGGTCCCCTGCTGTCACCAGCTGTGGGTGTTTTCTCCAGTGACCGGCTTGCCTGGGTGGCTGCAGAAGGGAGGGTTTTTTTTCCTACAGCCCTGAAACAGAAATATCTACATCTTTATGAGTCGCCCAGTGACATTGCATGCGGGTGCAGCAGCAGGGAGCCTTCTTCCTCGAGACAAACCAGCTCAGCTGGTGGGTTCCCATGGTACCAAAACCCCCCCAGGCTGCCACACGCCACGGACACCTCTCGTTGCTCCCTTCCTCCTAGGGAAGAAGCCTGGCGTCTTCATGCTCTGCCTGCCAGGAAGCCAGCCTGGCACAGCGCAGCACAGCCCCGCTCGTGTGCGGCGCTTCCTCCCCAGCTCTGCCCTGGGAATTCCTCTGAGGAGCTGCTCCCTGCAGCAGCAACCTTTTATGGTCCCTGGCCACAGGAGAATATAGCAACTGCAGCACCGAAGCTGCTTAATGTTCCCCGAAACCAAACAGCACGTGCTCTTGGAAGGGTCCTTTTGCCATCTTGTCTCCAGCATCAGCTGAGGGAAGTGAATGCTGCTGCCTGGCCACCTCTGGGGACCTGTGGGGCCAACCCCTGACCACCACACAGCGGCGAAACCAGGCATGGGTCCTCCCAAAGAGTCTCGAGTGCAGGGCCTTGGGGTTTACCCTTCTGGCTAGAAGATGGGTGACCACCTCTGTCTCAGAGACAGGGATGCTCACAGCCTCTGTGTTCTCCACACCAGCCTTTCTTTGCTCATCCTGCCATAACCTGATTCTTGGAAATGTTTTTTTTCCCCCAAGAGCCCCTCCATGGGATCCCTGTGCCCAAGTGTCGTGTCTAGAGCTGACGGTGCTAGTCCAGGGTCAACCGATGGAGGAATTAAACATGGGGAGCCCGGAATTGTCACGTCTGGTGCTCACACATTGCCTAAAATGGTCTCCCCACCGCCGTAGCCCCGTGCACAGCACACGCTGGTGCCTAACGGTCGCTGCCGCCGGGTTCGCCGCCGCTGGCTGCAAACCTGATTTATCGCGTGTTGAACAAGAGTGTCTGAAGTGTCCGAGGAGGATGTAAGCTGTCTGGTGGGGCTGCAGGGGGCTTGTTGACTGCAGCAGACATCTTGGCCAAAGCCAGAGCCCTGCACGGCACAGGGAATATTTTCCAGGCCTCCAAGGAGCTGACTCTGATCCAGGGACCCACTTCAGAGCTGCAGGATGGAGCCTGGTGCAGAGCCAGCTTTGGCAGGCTGGCTGGGACCCTGCTCGGGAGGAAAACACCTCTTTGTTTTAGCTAAACCTGTGGGCCAGGGCTCTGGCCTCTGTCAGGCTGCAGCACTTGTCAGCTCCTGCAGCTCCATCCCTGCCCCTGGGGACTTTGCTCCCTTCTCTGAGGCATGTTCACTGCTGCAAGGGATGGCAAGGGCAAACAAGCTCCTTTTGCTTCCCTCCTCAGGCTCATAGAGGGCAAGCAGGATGTGTCCCTGGCTCCCTGAGACCTTCCCAGCCCTATGGTTGCTCCCCTTGGGTCAGTCCTACCTTGGTCTCAACCCCAGCCTGTTTTGGGGGTTCGGTGGCTTTTGCTGTCCGCTGACGTCTTTGGCTGCTCAGCTTCCTTCAAGCCCACGCCAAAACCTGTGCTGGTTTCTTCAGAAAGCTGATTTCTTGCTTGCAAGCTGAACAGGGGAAAACAAAAGGTGATGTTAAAACCTGCTGGCTGAGCCTCGACCAGTTTTACAGCTAAAGCATTACAGATGCAGCCCAAGGACATCCAGGGCAGGAATTTGTCTATTAATTAAAATCTTCTCCTAGATCCTCCCTAGACAGCCTGTTTCAAATTTTCACTGCTTGTATAGTTAGAAAGCTCTTAGTTAAATAGTGCCTTCGTGGAGCGTTTTCCTCACTATATCGCTTACAGCCCCGACTTTAAATGATTTCACACATTTAAACACACCAAATGCTCCTTCAAGCAGACAACCTGGCCTCTGCAGCGTGCAGCAGGATCCAAGGAACAAACCTCCAAACTCTCCCTCACGTTTGCTGCCTTTTTCTCATTGGCACCACGCAATTTCTGGCTCGCTGGCTGCATCGTGTAGCATTAAAACGCACAGCAGGCTGCAAGGTTTCCAGGAGGGTGTTTCTTAACGGGATCTTGCTCATAGTAACGCTTTTATATTTTGCTTTCCTGGAGTTTGATGGGTTTCTAGCAGTTTCTAGCAGGTTTATTCCCCCCTCTCTGGACAGATATGGTGGCTTACTGTCTCTTGCTATTGTTCTTCGCATCTTCAGCCATCCACCAGGGTGCTTCAGCCAACAGCCTGGCTTTTTTCCACTCGCCTCAGCTGTGCGTATCTCAGAGGAATAGAAGGCCTCCGTGAGTCACGCACTGGTTTAGAGATCGTGGCTAGCGTTTCCAGCGTGTCTCGCTACATAGGAATGTGCTTCAGTCAGCTGGACGATATATTGTGCCGCCAAGTACGTCCAGGCCTTGTTTTTGTTTCTCAATGACTTATCGGGCGGTGCACGCGTGCTCCGGCACCCGCTCAGCACTGCGGTGTGGGGAACGTGCACACGTTGTGGGACCGGAGACCCACACACCTCCAGCACTGCTCCGCATGTCAGCGCTGCCCCAAGTCCTCCTGTCTTCCCTCCCAGCAGTGTCCTTTGCTCTTTAAGGATGCAAATAATATCAGTGATGCCAGGACGTTGTTTTTTTTTTCCCCCTAGATTCATGCTTTAAAGTGATTCCTGCAAGTGATGGCGGTGACAATGTGCTTAGCTCTTCTGCTTTACTGTGAAAGCAGCCCCCGTAGGACACGGCATCATATAGGGGTCTGGCTGGGATGGTGCAAGCCTGGTCTCTGCCCCGGCACGTGCCGTGGCTCAAGGGATGGCATTTCTGCTGCTAGGGGAGCCCTACACCGTGTTCCGCCAGGATGGAGGCTGGTTAGGGCTTGCGAGGCTCCTGTCCAGAAGGGTTGAGGGAGCAGAAGGCCACGTGGAGCGAGTCAGTGCTGCCTGATGTCACCTCTCTGTGTCACTGGTTTTACATCCTCCTGGCCATCCAGCCACAAGCTGTGACCTCTCTGTCTCGCAGGGTCTGACTGCAAGCCCTGCTTACGGGAACTCGCTGAGCGCAGCCCCTCTGCTTTGGAGTACCGCAGCCCCAAGAGCTTCCTCCCGTCCCTGATCGCTGAGGATGACACCTTCTTCACCAGCATGGCTGAGGAAAAGGCGAGTGTCCTCTGTCCTTCCACTGCCACCACGCGAGGCAGGAGCTGGGGGTGACAAACTGGGGGGGTCAGCATATCCAAGGGGGCTGAGGTGGAATAAGGGCAGGGGAAAAAGGGTGCTGACCCGAATTATCAAGGAGCACAAGGTTATATTGCTTTTCTTGCTGGGAAAAATCATACACACGGATGTCAGTGGGTGTGAGGCATGGTTAGAGCTCGGGATGGAGGGAGCCTTACAAACCCCGGGAGCAAGCTGAGCTGGTGGGACTGGGGCAGGTCGCATCGGGAGGGGAGAGCAGAGCAGTCCCAGCTCTGCATGGGATGTGCCCCCTTCTCAGGAGGAGCACGAGGCTCTCTGATGGGCTTTATGCGCTCAGGCTGTGCCATTGCTGCCTTTGCAGGAAGATTCCTCTTCCACAGAGCTGGACGTCCCCGCAGCTGACTTGCACAGCAGCACTGAGGATCTCCTCTCAGACTCGGCTCTCCACGGCACGGAGTATTACAAAGACCTGGGGCTCCTGAGCCCGCCAGCTGCCAAAACAGCGCCGGAGGCAGCGGCGCAGCCAGACCCAGCCCCCCAGGCTGTGTCAGCCATTCGTTTCTTGGAAGAAAGACCTGAGGCTCTGAGCAAAATGTCCGTGGATGTGGCTTTTTCCAATCCCGTGTCCTGCTCGGTGCGTTACGGCGAGGCCGACTGCCACTTCTTGAACAAAGGCACCGGCGCTGCCGACGGTCCCGAGGAGACGGGTGAAGACCTGGACCTGCAGGAGACCACGGAGTCCTTCCCCACGCTGGTGAGGTCCATGTCTACCTCTCGCAGGCACAGCTGGGAGAGCCCCTTGTCACCCGTGGACTGCAAGCGCAGGTAAGGCAGGGCCGTGAGGGCCGTGTGAGATATCCAGCACAGCGATGCTGCGGGAGGCTGGAGCGATCGCCCTGCTGCTGGGTGGTCTCCCGCCCTCCTCAGCGTCTGCCAAGGCAGCTGGATGCTTGCTGCTCGTGTTGGGTGGGACGGGGAGGAACAGACACGAGGGCAGGAGGAGGTTTCTGTGTCTCTTGGCAATAGGACGAGCCTCTTTTCCTGCTCTTGGGGCTGGGAAGAGGATCTCTCATCTGGGGAGAGCTCGGTTCTGCCTGCAGAGGACCCTTGCACACCATCAGCTGCCCTGGTGACCTCCATCCTCTGCCTCAGAGGGAACTTTACCAGCTCCCAGGGATTAAGAGAGCTCTGCCAAACCCATTCTCTTCTGCTCTGCGAGCTGGCTCAGTGGGGCCTGTGGCTGCAATTGCAGCAGTCCTCAGCCCCCTTGTTCTCCCCGTGGCTGCAGAAGGGGGGTGCGTTTTGTGGTGTGAAGCTGAGCTCTGGCTGGGAGGGGTTTCCAGGCCTGGCATTACTGCTGTGCTGTGCTCCTGCCGCCTGCAGCGCTTGGGCTCCAGGTTCCTTTGTGCACGCTTCCCCTGCTGACAAACGTATTGATCTCTGCTGGCCGGGAGGTAGGGGCAAGCCAGCAACGCCTATTTATATCTCCCCTCCTTATAAGGTACCCTAAAATTATCTCAGCCTGAAATCTTGGCAGTTCTTTATCAAGCTCCGACTTTGGTTCCCAGACCTATTGTTGTGCCGTGTGCCAGGGATCATTCACAGTTTACAGTGGAACAGGCACACGAGCCGTGGTGGCATGGAGTGGCTGTCCATGCCGGTCTCCTTGCTGTGTGATTAAGCATGTGCGAGTGGGGGGCCAGGGAAGGGGAACGAGCCCTGCTGTCCCCTAAGCAAATGCGTCCCAAAGCCTGTCTCTGGCAGCAGGAACGAAGCTCCTATCCATCATTTTGTCCCTACGCTGCTGGCACCGCAGCAGCACTTGGTGTTCAGGCAGCTGGAGGGTGCTGGGGGGCCGGTCCGCCCCTCGCTTCCCAGAACAGGATTTCTTTTTCCTTCCCTGAAGCCAGGCCCCGGAGGAGCAGGATTTATGACACGATGCCACGGGGATGATTCAATAAATGACAACATCTGCCATTTCTAAATTGCCCGAAGGGACTTTGCTGGCATTGCAGCTGGCAGGCCAGCAGCTCCCACGCAGGCAAGGCAGGCTGCAGGGTGGCTGTGCAGTCTCAGGAGCTGCTGAGAGATCAGCAAGAGCCAAATTAAACATCCCAGGTGACCGAGGAGCTCGTGGGCTTGCTGATGGCAGCCAGAGAAGATGCTTTTAACATGCTCAGGACTTGATGTCCAGGCTGACTCTTCCCAGCATTTCCTCTCCCACAGGCCTGCTGCGGTGGCCTCCTTGTCTTGTAGGCTCCACAGCTGTAGGATTGTCTTTGTTGTGGACTCCACAGTTGTAGGATTGTCTTCACTGTAGACTCTTTAGGATTGTCCACCCAAACTCAGGACATGGCAGGGGCTGTGCAGTGCCTGGCACAATGGGACGGCCTTGCTAAGCCGTCTCCTTCCCCTTTACTGAATTAGGTTCAGCTTGGATACCACCGAGGCGGGCAGCGACGCGGAGCAGGAGGATGTGGAGAAGGGCAGCCGGTCCTGCCCGCAGCCTCGCGTGTCCCTGCAGCTGCCCCGGGGCGAACTGGAAGCCTGGAGCAGTGGTGGTGGCAGCATGGTGATCAAGGTGGAGATAGAGCCGCTGCGCCCGAGCCTCCCGGGCTGCCCTGGCTCGGAGGAGGTGGTGAGTGTGCGAGGGCTGCGTGTGTGCTGGCAGCGGGCAAGCTGGGTGTGCAGAAGGCACAGAAGACACAGAACTGCTGTTGTAATTTCCCTTGCTGCAGCCAGAAGGGAGCAAGCACTGCCTGTTCCCACTGATACTCCCCTCTCTTTGTTTCTGAACTGCCTCACCAGCTTCTCCACCGAGACTCTGGGACAGAGCTGGTGGCAGGATGCATTTTTTGGGTCTCGGTCTAATCCTGTGCTCTGATACAGCACAGCTAGAAGCTTGCAGTGAGGGAACGAGCCCTGGTGCTGCTGGGGTGGGCCTGCAGGGCAGGAGGCTGTGGGAAGGCAGGGCTGATCGCTGGCGCTTGAGATGGGAGCCCCATTCCCTGATTTGTGCCTTGCCAACTGTGCTGGGCCCCGGTGGAGGCTTTGGCACACGCAGGACCAAAGATGTCCGTGAATTTTCACTTCTCCAGGAACGTGGCAGTGACGGGAAGAGGCTGAGGTCGAAGTCTGTGCCATCAGCCTGCGAGATCGCCTCCCCTCCCATACCCTGTGGTTTCAACACTGCTCTTTCGGTCATGGAAGGTTGGTGCAGACAGCACGTACGGCTTTAATCGAGTGCAGGTCGGCTGTGACTAAGGCACAGAGCCAGAGCTGTAGCCTCTGCAAGTCTAGACATCCTCTGCCCTTCCCTGCTACACAGTCCCAGGAGCTCCTGAGATAAAGTCAAGCTGACTTTGGGTATGAGCTGGGTTTACAGGAGTCTAAGCACAGACGTGTCCCCAGAGGCACATCGCCGTGCAGCCGGAGCGTTGGTCATTCCTCACGCACACGAGGCAAGGACAGTTTCCTAGGAACAAAATGTACCTCTGCTTCTGCCCGTGGTTTAGATGTGCCCTTTCTCCTCCACCCACAAGAAAAAGGGCAAACGTGGGCTTCTGGCAGCAGGGCCCTTAACTGGCAGGGGAGCAGGCTGTGGGACCAGGCCTTCAGGTTCTGCTTTCTGCACCAAAAGCCTTAGAAAACCAGAGACAACAGGAGGAATGAACTGAGGGCTTATTTGCTGAGTGGCTCTCCAGGCTTATGAGCCTGTGAAAAGAGAAATCCCTGCTCAGAATATTTGTCCTCTGCTCTCTTTTTGTGACCTGTGCTGCAAAGCACAGTGAGAGGACTCAGCTCCTAGGAGAGCCCCTCTCCCAGGTGGCCTGTCAGCACCAAAGACCCCCCAGCTCCTGTAAACTTCACGTTGGCCAGCTTTGTGCTGCTGGAATCCATTAGCCTGCCCCACTGGCGAGGATTATCCGGGAGTAAATGTAGGGAAATGTTAAGAAGATGGGCTGGGAAGTAACCAGGGAGGGTCTCTGGGATGGTGTCAGCTCCTACCCTCTAGCTGCAAGCAGGATCCCCAGAAGTTAGGGTAACACAGATTGCAGGAGGAAGGTATAACACAACAAACCAGGATACCTGCTGAGGGTGTTTTGTGTTCCAGGTGTCGAACCCCCTGCTCTGGAGATGCTGGAGAAGGATCACGTGTCCCCAGACCACGTGTAGGTATTGTCAGTCCTGGCTTCTGGAGGTGGCTGAGATTCTTGAGTGCATCTGAGCTACCGGAGATCCAGGATCAGACCATGAGGGAGATCCCACCATGCTGGGGCACGGCTCCGTAGCTGGTCATAAACCAGTGCCTGATTCTTTGTGGGGTGCAGGACGCGTTTGCCACGAGATTTTCTGATCTTTTGTTTTTCTTCTGCCCTGTCCCTGGTAGGCTAATTGTCCAGCAGGTACTTCAGGAGCTGAAGCAGTATCATGGGTGAGTGTGTCTGGGAGAAGCTCTGTTCTTGTGTTTGTTTGTGTTGTTTTTTTTTTTTTTGCTGTGTCTGATGTCTTCTCCCTGCACAGGGCAAAGCAGAGAGTTTGTGTGCAAGAAGGCAGTGATTCCTCCCAGCAGAACCTCACCTGGTTTGAGTTCCTGTCTAACGAGTAAGTGAGGTGGGCAGTAGCCCCACACTCGGTGTCCCTGGAGCAGTCTGATTTCTAGCCCCACTGCATCGAAGCTCAAGCACCCCGCTACTACTGTGGACATTGGTTTCTGCAGCAGTTCTGCCCAGAGTGGGGCTTCATTGTGCATGGCACTGAGCAAAAACACAGTGCCAGCCGTAATCTGAAAGCTCATTTCCTTATTTGCAAGTCTCCCCGTGAACGATGTGACTGATGCTGAACCAGATCCCCCAACGGATCGAAAGCCCAGGGATGGGGCCCTCTTGAACCGTGCTTGGCTGGTTAACTTCCCTTGGTTAAGATGCTTTTTGTCTCCTTTCAGAAATGAGGACAGTGGAAAGAGTGACAAAGCAGAGAAAGGCACCAAGGTGATGCGCCGGCTGAGTTCCCTGCGGAGCCGAGTTACCGGGTCCTGGCAGAAGGATAAGGTAAGAGAGATGGCGAATTTGTGGAGCAGGTTGCTGAATTCCTCGAGCAGGAGAGGGGATCTGGTTCCAGGGACCAGTCCGCTGGCTTGCTTTTGGGTGGCTGAGGCCTCTGATTTCATCAGCAGATGCACGGTGACTCCTAACAGCATCCAGGGGACCAAGTGGTCCCTGACTCACAGAGAAGAGCTTGCAGGGGTACGGGCACGTGCTGCAGCGCTGTGTGCTGCCCTTCCTCACGCATGGGCTTACCCTAAAGGGACTGTCCCAAGCCTTTGGGAGGCATTTGGGAAAACCACTGCAATCCCAAAGGTTCAGGCACGACGGGGCCCACTGCATTTGCTGTGTGCCAGCTTGCTGTATGCTTTTTTTTACCAGCAGGGAGAGGAATGTGTGGGCAGTGCGAGGCACATAACAGAGCTGTATTTTTTTGTTGTTGTTTTCCTTCCAGGGTAAGAACAAAGAGCAATCAAAAGAGAAAGAGAAGGAGAAAGAGACAAAGGAGCCAAAAGAGAGGTGGAAAGAGGTCAATCGGCACCAGCTTGTGCCAGGGGTTTTCTCCAGCTGCACCAGCTGCTCCCTGTGTGCCAAACCCCTCATGAATAAAAGTGGTCTGCAGTGCCTGAGTGAGTATGGCTGTCGCTGCCTGGCTCTGGCCCTGCCTGGCTGTCCCCGCTCCCCTGCCTGCCCTCTGCCCAGGCCTGCCATTCCCCTGCTTAAATCGGCCTCGTGGATTGCTTCACTTCTCTGCCTGGCTTGACTCACCCCAGCGCCCCACTTAGCCTGGCTCGGTTGTTCTCCAGACAGCCTAAATCATCACTGCATCTGCCTGGCAATAATTTATCCTTGTTATCGTTGGCCACCTGACCATTTCCTGCCCCTTCCCCCCAAAGGAAGGTTCTAGGTCAACTTTCCCTTTAATAAGTTTCTTTTTCACGACGCTCTGCTTTACTCAAGCAAATTTCCCTGCTGTCTGAGTGAAGCTGGCTCTTTTAGGCTGTTTTTCACCAGGGCAGGGATGTGTCAGCTCAGCATCTGTCCTGTGAATGGGCACAGGGATTCCTGGAGCATCCAATGCTTTAACAACTAACACAATATTCAAATGGGGCCTCCCAGGACTTGCATGGATGAGATTCCTGCTTTTCAGATGCAAGTAGTGCTCAGGAATGGCAGCTGCTCCTTTGCAGGCCTGCATGGGACTCTGTCCTGCCTCGCTGCATGGCCTTGGCTGCTGGACAAACTGTCCCTCCTCCTAGGGACAGATACTCAGGGCACTGAAGAACATTTTAATTCTTGAGAAATTGCCCGTGGGCAGATTAAATCTTTTGGAAATGAGAGAGTCGCTCTCTTCCTCCACCTTGTATCCTCGAGCAATGCTCACTCTCAAGTAAGGAACTCTCAGCACTCTTAAGGTCAGTAAAACCTTCCTGGGACAAAGCAACTGGCTGCCTTAGGGGATGTGTTATAAGAAGCATATTTTCCCTTCAGGGCAGAGAGAGATTTAAAAGGACCACAGGCTGTTAGTGAACATTTCAGAGGTGTCACAGCCAAAACAGAGAGGAGGGAGCTGAATCAGAGCAAGTGCTTTGTGGATATTTAGAAAGGATTCAAATATTATGAGAGGTGGCAGAGTTATGCTTTGTTCTTTCTGTCTGAAAGCTCTTAGCTGAGGCTCTATTTGCAGTGCGGCATGCTGCTTTACAAAAATACCCGAATCTGAGCAGATGCAGATAGTCCTTGATCTGTAGTGAACAAAGAGCTTAGAGCCACGCTCTTTCTGGTCCCAGGAACCCTGGGGTCATTGCCAGTGTGAGAGATTCTTTCTCTGCTTTGGAAATCTGTGACTGGGAGCTCAAGGGGATGGAGCCGTCTTTCAAAATATGTTTGGCTTGGCATATCATTGTCCATCATAAATGCGTGGGGACTGGATGTGAGTTATATTAACCTTTACCATGTTTGTTAGCCTTACCATGAGGAATCTGTGTTCTTAAGTCTTACTAACATTCAGCTGAAAAGCTCCATGGTGACTGAGGCGCTGGTTTGTGTTTGGGACTCTGTGACATCTCCTTTGGTTTCCTGGGTTGCTCGGGGATCGCGCTGCCTAGGGTAACATGGGCAAACATGGGCAAACATGGGCAGCAGAGCTCGTTTTTGCATGTTCCCTGTGCAGTCGGGCAGGGTTCTCCGATGTTCGTTAAAATTAATGGCCTGCCTGTGGCTGATCTACACCGGGGACTTGTTGCGTGACAGCCGTTAGCCCTATATTTGGATTATGCTGGGCTGAAACCTTTGCAAGCTGCTTCTGGGCAGCACAGTCGATAGCTGATATCTCTAGCTGCCATTATCACAGCTCGGAGCAGTGCGTGGTCTCCTGACGAGTCACTGATAGGGCTCAGGAAAAGCAAGTTTTTGGGCCACCGGGCAGCCAGAGTGGCTTGCCCACTTTTCAGACGTGTGAGCCGTTCTGTCGGGGCTCAGCCCGAGCTGTTGCCGCTGCCCGAATTTGAGGATATTTGGCTGCTCCTCTCGCTTGCTCCTAACGAACTCAACGCTCCGCCATCTATACGCCTCGGCCCTCGGCCAGCTCTCGGTCCACCTCATGGTCAGGTGCTGTTGTTTACGTTATCTCCGTGGTATTTTTATCTGCAGCACCACCGTGTGGCAGGAAGCGAAACAGGCTCGAAAAAAAAGAATATAAGAAAAAAATAGCAGTTAAAGCAAAGGGTGGGTTGAAACCAGGGAGATGGATGAGGGAATGAGTAGGCATTCTCATGCCTGAGGTCTTTTTCGCTGTCCTGTGGACACAAAGAGTCTGGTGGTTCCCAGGACAGTGATGAAATAGAGGAGCAAGAGCTCTTCGTTTCAGACAAAGTAACAGCAGGAGGAATTCTGCTTTTAATTCAGAACAAAGAATTAGCATTCTTGTGCTGGAAACAGGCATGTGAGCTGTGAAGACGGCAGGCAGCCTGGGTGGCTCTGTGCAGGGCGATTTGCTTCTCTCTCCCACCTGATTCCTCCCGTCCGTCCTCGCTCCACACGGTACAAAGCCTCCCAGGGAAGGCAGGAAGGAGACCGTGGTGTGCGTCGAGTACAAACGCGGGACAGTTTCTGCAGCTCCAGCTTCAGAGTCTCCCAGACGTGATGCTAGGAGTCTGGCAGGGATGGAAAACAAAGAGCAATGTTTGTGGTAACTGGGATCTCGACAACGGTGGCCACCCAAACTTTGGTGTTATTTAAACTTTGAGCTGAGAGCCCCTGGGTTTACTGTTCACCTGGAAATGGAGAAAGCTCCTTCTGAGCCTTTGCTGTCAAGGGTGGAGAAGGTTCTGTGCCTAAATTAATCCTTTCTTATAAACATGCTTCCAGAGTTTATGCAACAGGAGTTAGATGAATCCCAGGAAAGCCCTGACAGGAGGAGAGCTCTCCAAGCGGGCTGTGCCATGGAGGGGAGCCAAGGATATGCTGTGGTGTATGGATGGCAGAAAGATTGCTTCCCCTTCAGGGACCTGAGATTGAGCACTGGGGTAGAGGTGGGACCTCTACGTCTTTAGTTGAGCCTTCTATCTTTATTACTTTATGGGAAAGATGCAGCCCTAGCCCCTTTTGGTAGCTTAGATCAACCATCTTCAAAAGCAAACCTTTAGTTACAACCACAGCACTCAGCAGGCTTTGGACAGATCCCTCTTCTTTAAGAGAAGGCGCTCAGTTTAATGAATCTTCCTGAATAATCCAGGCCGGAGGGTTGTGACTGACAGCAGACTGCCCACCTGTCCTAGGCTGACCTTTGCTGGCTGTTTCAGTACACGGGCTGATTTATAGCAAGTTGCAGTAACATCTCGTCTCCGGGACTTATTAGCACATTGTGAAAGAGGTTTGAAGAGCCGTTTCCTTCCTTACGATTTTTCCATGGGTAAATGGAGGACATGGGTCTCCGCAGTTGTCAGGCAAACAGCTTCTGTTTTCGTCTGTAAGCAAAACAGGCCAGAGCGGCTCTTGGTCTGGGCTTGAAATTCAGCGTGTGAAATTCACCTCTCACTTTGCAGTTTTGCCTGCACACCCTTCTTTTTAGGATTCCCAGCGCAGCACCAATAAGCTAATACGGGGAGGAGAGGTTTGCCTGATCATAAGGAGGACTGAGTTGATTTTCTGTTGTGAGATTTCTGCTCACAGCCCACACAGAATCCTGAGAAATCTGAAAAGCAGCAGGCAACCTGAAACTTTGCGTTTCTGGAAAGAGACACAGCTGCCAAAAAGCTTCTATTCTGGGGAAAAAGGAGGTTTGGCTGCTGTAACATGATGACAGTGATGAATGGACTGGGAGTCCCTCTTGGAATGAGTGATTACTGACAGGAGTCCAAATCAAACAGGCGAAACCAGAGCGCCTGTGATCAGCTGTGGGTTAATGTGGTTACAAGCCAGTGAAGCAGGATCTAAAGCAACTGGGAAAGTGGTCTGCAGGATTGGTTTCAGAGGAAATGCTGACTGAACTATGAATCTGCAGACATATAGCTGGCCCTACCACATACTCACTGCAACTGTCGAGGTTTTAGGAGAGGAAGCAGAAAAATATATTGTTCTCAGCGCTTCTCCTTTTCTGCTTTTCTCTTTCTTCTCCTTTCTGGACAGTATTGCCTTTGTTTGGAACATTTCCAAGATGTTGTTCCTTGCATTTCCTGGTGAAACCTCAGTGTCTTGTACACCTGGCCTGACAGCTGCATAAGGCCGTGTGACAGTAATCTATTTGCTACTTGTTCAGTAAGAAGTGTTTTATTATTATAGAGAATTACACAGGATTAGAAAGCCGGTGCAGTGCTATTCTCTTCTTTGCAATCCAAGCCTTAGCTCTAAGCTACGGAGTATTTCAGCTGGTTGCTGTGCCAGATTTTGCACTGATTTTGTGGAGATGCCCTGAGGCCAGCCGCACAAGCACAGCATGTTCTCTCCGTGAAAGCTTTCGTTGGGCAATCTGCAGTGCTTTACTTTTATATTATAGTGAAGCACAAAGCTTGAAGTGTCTAAGGATTAATCTGTCACAGAGTGGCAGCCAGCTGTTTACCCCCAAACTGCTTCATTTAATGATTATTTCTCTATCGGGACTGAGAGGCCCCAGTAAATGCCTGGGACCTCTTTGTACTTAGTCCTGTACAGCACCAGAACAAAAGGGAACATTTCTGAAAAGCTTGCAAATATTAGATGAAAAAAAAAAAAAATCGATGAAGTAGGTCGCAGTGTGGAAACCAGAGACAATATCGGTCTCATGGTAGTCTAGGATTTCAGCACATTTCCAGCCAAAATGGTGTCAGGCTTTTTCAAAGCAGCGCGGGAAAGCTGCGGGGTGGATTTTGAGAGGGAAGTTTGCTTTGAAATTGCGTGCGTTGCATTTTCAAGCTTGACAGGCAAATTGCACGTGCAGAACGTAAAATATGACAAACCTGTGATGGAGATCGGTATTTTAAGCCCTCGGAGTGAATCACAGATCAGGAGGCAAGGTTAGGTCACGAGGTGCTCCAATTTTTCCTCCCTCCACAGAGCTCTTCAGCGGCACTGCGCTGGTACATCAAACCGCTGGCCTTAGTTTCAGGGAATTTTATTTTTTTTCCACTTTTGTTACACAAGATATGCATGAATCTGACAACAGTGAAGCAGCATCTCCTTGGCTTTCGCTGTTTGTCTGCACAAGGGTCACTTACAAAAGCCCAGGCCGGCTGCAGGCACGAGCAGTTCCAGGGCGGTTCGGAAGCGAGCGCGCTGCCAAGCCGCCTGGCACCCCAACGCCGCCTTGGCAGAAGCTGCTGTAAACACTTCGCATTGAATGGCAAATCCCACCGGGCTTTTAATGATGAATTCCCTATTTAGAGTAAATCCCCGGCGCTGCGCGGACACGCGAAGCACGGCGTTAAAGCCATCACTCGGGACGCTGCGTCCCATCTATCAAGGGGCCGTTTAGCCTTTGTTCCCCGTCAGGCGCTGACGGGAGGTGCCCCGGAGAGTCCCCGGGTGTTTAGAGATGAAGCAGGGGGAGCCGGGCTCGGCTCTGAGGCTCGGGGAGAGCCGATTTGGCCCCTTCCTCAGGCAGGGACCCTGCGGCTCCGGGCTCCCGACCCTGAGGGAGCGGCTCCGTGAGGAGAAAGCGCGGGCTGAGGGGGGGAGGGGGAGGGCGAGCTCCCTGAGGAGAAAGCGCGGGCTGCTGAGGGGAGCGGGCTCCCTGAGGAAAAAATACGGGCTGAGGGCGAGGGTCCCAAGCCTGAGGAAGGTCCTAAGCCCCTCCAGGCTCCTTCTCATACCCTCCTCCCCTTTTCCTTGCCCTGCCCTGCCCTCGACGGGGCGGCGGCGCGCAGGCGCAGGTGCTCGTCCTCCCGCATCTCTTTTCCCTTCCGGGACACGGGAGCGTTTCCTGGTGCTGTGGCGGCCGTTCCCGGGACCGAGAGTGCAACCGGAGGCTCCCCGGGGAGTCCGGTAAGAGCCCGGGTTGTCAGCGCGCCCGGCGGCGCCCCCCCGAGCCTCGGATGCCGGCTTCCCCCCCCCTCCCCGGCACCGGGCTCCCTAAGGGCGCTGTGAGGCCGCCCCCCGGTCCCCGTCCACCCCCCTTCACCCCCGGTCCCCTCAGAGCCCTCAGCGGGGCTACGGCACCGGGCTGGGGTTTTGCAGCCCTGGAGGGGAAAGGAGCAGAGTTACACAACGTCAGGGGACGTGGAGGAAAACCCAGGGCTCGCCTCGTCCTCTCCTTGATAAATCCGTCGGGGTTTACAGCCGGCCCCGGCGTGAGCAGCTCAAGGCTTAATCTGGGGGGCGAGGCAGCTCGTTGGGATCTGGTCTTCACCTCAGGGACCTCTCAAAGGCTGAGGGAGGTGAGGTGTTAGCGTGTGGCCCAGGGAGGCCTGAGCATCGCCGTGCTGTGGTGGAGAAATCCTGCCCCTTGTCTCCTCGGTGCTACCCGTACCGGTGGGGCTCCAGCAGCGAGAAGTGCCCGACGTGTACATTAAATACTTTTATACGGTTTGGGAAACAAATGGTGAAAAGTGCAGACGGCTCCTTGCCCGCAGCTGGGGTGAGCGGTTTGAAATATGCCCTGACCCAGGCATGGTGTGGGGTCAGCTTTGTGTGATGGAGAGGAAAACCCCATCCGATACGAGGCCTGTGACAGCTTTCAGGGGAGGTGCGAGGGAGCAGGGACAGATGAAGAAGTGAAATAGCTTTCTGAGTGTTTCTGGTACTGTTTGGTTTCGCTGCTCTGATAAATAAGCAAAATTACTGAACGTTGTTTGGAGACTCGGTGCTGTGGTTGTGTTATTATGGTATCCGTGTGTGCTCTCTGTAAAACCAAGAGAAGGAACTGTTCCTTCCCAGCTGTTTGGTGCATCCCCTTTTCAAAGTGTTTTCTAGTGGTCCTTATGATTTGTTTGTTTTTATTTATAAATTTATAAAGAGAATAGTTTGATTCTCATCAGTATGGTATAAAAATAAACCCATGAACTGTGGCTCTCAAGCAGGAGCCATCAGGCATGGTGTGTTGTAGTTCCACCTAATGTTTACCTATGAAATATTTTAAATACCTTTTATGATTGTCATAGTTGCTGCTTCAGTCCTGTAGTGTTCCTGTAGAATGGGGGAAGGGTTGAGCATGAGAGAATTGAAATGGTGCTCATATTTCTTTTAGTATAACGCGTTATTTTTCCTTGGTATTGTTTAGAAAAACAAACAGCCATTGTTCGTTTGTTCCGGCTTGGGATTTGTTGCTTAAAGAAAACCTCAACCCCCCCCCTTGAACTTGTAGTGCTGGGAGTGACACGAGCCCACCACACCCCCGGTTTGACATTCGGACAATAAAAACAGACGCAACAAGAAAGGGGTCATAGGTTGGTTGGTTCTGGAGAGCAAGAGGGAAGCTGCAACTTAATAATTCAGCGCTGTTGCTCTCTCGCGTGGGCTGTTTCTGGTTCCGAATGTGAAGTATCTTGTCAGCCTTCCACTTTGGGGTTTCTGCCCCTGCACGGCGAGGCGTGTTAGCAAAATAAACAAACACCGGCCACCAAAGCCAGTGGGACAAAGTTAAATCAGTTCTGAGTTCCTGCAGGTACGTGACCTGGATTTACCAAATACAGAAACTTCTGCAAGTTCAAGTGAGACTCCTCCTCTTCCCTAAGGAGATTTATCACAAAGTCACTCTGCTTCTTCTGGAATGCTGTACTTGCCTAAAATGTTTCTTGGTTACTGTGTTGCGCATCTTTGTTTAAATTGGGATTTTATGTTCTGTATTAATCATTCATATGCAAATTGTTCAGATGTGAATGTTTTCTTTGTCAATCCAAGAGGCAGTAATAACCTTGTATGGTGTCAGGCTGAGGTTCTCTTTGATCTCGGAAGTGTCAGACATCTGAAAACATAAAAATGATTAGTTTCGCGTGAAAACCGTTCTGTCCACAGCTGTCTGAATTTAATAGATAGTGGATATATCCTTAATTAAAACAGTACTTGAACACCTTGTATCATTAGGAACAGCCTTAAAAGGTGTCCCTGCCTGAACCTAGCTGTTTTAAAGTTGTTTTTGAATGTGTCATTTCAAAACACCAAAATGCTGTGTATGTGGGGGGGGGGGGGGGGGGGAAGTCAGAAGTTAAATCTTAGATTAATCACAACATATCTAAGTGGTAGCTGTGGTTGTTTGCAAATGGCCTTTTAAGAGTTATTTTATTGGGCAGTACCGTTCCAGACCAAAGGTCAGGGTCATAACACTCATAATATTTGGTGAGTCATAGATTTGTCCTGGAATCCAATTCTGGAAGACGCTTATGGGACATTGCCAGTATCTGATCCACAAGAAGGTATTAGAGCTGGGGGAAAATGCATCCATATGCCCTTTTTCAGCTGTTCATTTCCCTCTTGCATAGCGTGAATCAGTGTTGGGCTTTTGGGCGTTGTAATGTGTTGTCCAATAAAATGCTCCTGTGTGACTGCCTGCAGATTGGCTTCTGGGAGCCTTTGGGAAAACATCTCGTTAATAAGGGAAGTGTTCTTCTTATTACTGTTTATTTTTATCATTATACAATACATTAATTTCACTATCCCCAGTCTTGAACAGAGCCGTTTATGATATTTACGAGCCTCTTGGTCTCGAATGATTCTTTGCTGGATGAGGCCCCCGTTTGGGCCAGCAGCAGACCCCATAGCAAGCAGATGTGGGATAATGTGATGCTCTCAGCATCCTCAACCTCATTCCACGTGGCTCGGTTTAAGCCCAGAACCCACCCTGGTGGGTTTGCCTCATTCCCTGTGGTATCCATCGCTGTGGTACCTTTAGCACAGGCAGTGGTGCTCCTGTTCCCGTTCAGCCAAGGTAACCCAAAGCCTTGCACCTCCCAGGTGGGTGACCACACATTCTCAGCACTGGGCAGAGCTGTAGCCCTTTTGTGTTTCCCTGCCAAATTCACCATTCCAGTGACTGGGAGAGGGAAGAGAAAGAAATGGATGGAGGATCAGATGAGGAAGGGAAGAGTCTGGGTTGCAGTTGGATTTTTTTAGCTCTGTCCTCCTCAGTACTGCCTTCTGTGCCTCTCCAGTTTGAGAAGAGCTCACCGAAATAACTGTCAAGTTCATTTTTGTACCTCCCCACATTCTTGATCTGAGTAAGACCTAACGCCACCAGTTACTGATAGAAAAACACCCTCTGTTTTCTGAGGTTAGGTATCTGTTATTTATATAAATCGAGTGCCCCTTCGTATTTATCTTTGCTCTTAAATCTCAGTCTCAGCCTCTTCAGGTTCCTGTGACCTCCAGTTTCCTCTGTCCCTCATTCTTCTCCTTGCTGTTTTCTTGACCCCTGCTGTTCTCTAATTCCCTGTTCAGAGAGGCTGTCCAGAAGAATAAGGAATGCAAGGAGACCTTGTGTGTGTGCAGAAAGAGGAAGCCAGATTCACTAGTATTCAAATACTTGTTCTCGTCCTTAATTGGGGTGTGTTTGATTCATTAAAAGCATGGAAGATGAAATATGTTTTTGTAAAATGAAGTATGGTTATAACACAGTCTGATTCTTCTGCCCATTTTCAACATTCTGTTCTGACACCTGGACAAAGATAACACCACTTGGAAATCAGCGAGCTGATTGCATTTCAAGTGGTCTCTTTGAGAATCAAGTCCTTAGATTCATCTGCAGTTTGGAGGCTTTTCTATGGCATTTCCCCATGTTCTAGCATATTCTTTCTTGTTGCATAGAGCATCTTTTAGCACAGGGAGCTAATACACAGCACTGTTAGATATGTCTTCTGATCAAAAAATAGCTGCTGAGAGTGGTGTAAGGTAGCTTTATCTACCTTATTGGCATAAAATCAAGACAAGAATGTACACAAGGGTGCTCACTGAAACACTTTGGATTGCTCTGAGCCTCTTCCAAACTAAGAGATCTTTTAGGTCTCTCTTTAGATGGGAATGGCAAGGATAATTTGACTTCTTTTGTGTCTGTGTTTCAGACTGTGCAGTGAATGTCCATAAGAACTGCAAGAGTTTATTGGCTGAATGCAGC